>NW_024581127.1:14775964-15197179 GCF_017639235.1 Corvus kubaryi
CCCCCCAGCCACCAAACGCAGTCGTAACAGAGGGAGCTCTGCCCTACGGAAACACTGCCCCTACTTCGGTCATAGCTTCCAGCCGGTGGCTCCGAAACCCAGCCTCAAACAACCAGGATGGAGGCAGGAGCCTTCGGAGCAGCCAGAGAAAAGCGATTTAATTGCTTCTGTTTCGGTTCCTCGCAGAAAGCGAACAGGAACTCACACTACGACATCTTTAAAAATAAGTCTCTATATATAACCACCCCCCCCCACCCCCCAATAAAACGAAAAGGTCGCCATATGTAATAGGTCGTATCGATAACTGTCTCTGGTGTCGATAAAATCACAAACGAGGAAAACTGGGGAGCAGCGGAGGAAGCTCCGGAGAGCCACGACTCGAGGCAAACGAAAACAGGGGTAGGCAGCAGCGCAGTTCCCACCCGACCTCCCTGCCGCATTTCTTTTCCCCAGTCGGCAATTGTGCGGTGCCACAAACGTGGAGGAAAGCTATTTTAGGAAAAAAACCCGGAAAGCAGCTTTCCAGCCGGAGTGTACGCGGTGCCAGTGGAACGGCAGGAGCCGGGCGGCAGCGGCCCGTGAGGCAGGGACACCGCTCATGGAGCCCGGGCTCTGCGCTCGGAGAGTTTCCTTTATTTTTGTTGTTGTTTGGAGGGGGTGGTTCAGGATTTTTGCGGGGGGAGGGTCTCTTGTTTATTTTGGGAACTGAGCGTTACCAGACCCTCCACACAAATCCCTTGAGGTGCTGGGTCACCCTCGGCCCTACCTCTTGTTTACAGGCCCAGAGAGACCCTGGCGTTTGCTTTGGCCGCTTTCCTGGGTCGCGGCAGCCTCTTGGCTGCTGGAAGTGAACCCTCAACGAAAGCAAAAAAAACGGAAACGGCAGTGGCTTGCCCCCCATGCCGATGTCCCCCTACCCCGCGGGAGGGAGCGTCGCTCCGCGTCCGCCGAGGGGACTCCCTTGCGACGGGAGCAGCGGGCCCGGCGGTTTCGGTTGAATGGGCTGAGTGAAACCCTCTGACAGTCACACACCGCTCATTAGCTCACGGCCCCGCCGCTCCGGAGGAGCTCCCGGCCGGGGAACGCCCGAGGGAGTGCGGGGGATTCGGCCGCACTGCTCCGTCCCGCCGGGGCTGCGCTCGCCCTTCTCGGCCCTGCGAGACGGAGGGAGCCGACTACGGGGCAGCGCCGTGCCGGGCGGCCCTCGGTGGGCCGGGGAGGCCTCCGGGCCGGCCGCTCTCCTCGCCGCCGGTGGGATGGCTGCGGCGCGGGGGGCTGGGTAGGAGGTGTGCGTGCGGGGCAAGGGCTCCTTTTCTCTCCTTCGGTTATCTTGATAAATGAGTTGTTGTTGAAGGAAGAAAAATAAGCAACGGAGCTAGGAACGAACGCGGGGTTTATTCCCCCCCCACTCCGCTCCCCGGGCCTGACTCGCCTCTCCGTGAGCATCCTGCTCTATCCCGGGGAGGCCCCAGCCAGGAGGGGTCGGGGGTCGGGGCCTCCTCGCCCGCAGGAGGCCGGACGGAGGGTGGGAGCGACGCCGGGGGCCAGGTCGGCGCGGGGGGCAGGAGGGAGGCGGCTCCGGGGTCTCCGCGGTGGGCGCTGCAAGGGAAGGTGGCAGGGTGACGGAAAGCGGAGAGGCTTCGTCCCCGGCCCCGTTTCTGTTACGCCTGTATTTTTGCACGATTCGTTTAATTTGAATCTGCGGCGCCTTCGGTTGGCTCGGTGCTGAGTTTTCTCCTTTTTATTTTAATTTGGTGTGGGCGTTTCGGGAACGCTATTTTTATTTATTTATTTACTACGCTTTAGCTTCTCCGGTCGAAGCGATCGCGCTGTGGGTCAGTGTCGGCCGCAGGTCCCGGCGGAGAACGGGAGCCTGGGCTGCGGCGGGGTGCTGGGGCCGCGGCAAGACAGTGCACCGGAGCCGTGCCTGTCCCTCCCTGGCTCCGCTGCTGCGCTCGCTTCGGCTAAGGAGCACCACGCTGCTCTCAGTAAAAGTCTCTCTCCCCTCCTTTCTCCCTCTTCCTTCCTAGGATTTTCTCCCCGTCTCGGAAGCCCATCAGAGGCACCAGCTGCTCCGCCGGCTCGCGCCCACCTCGGGAAGATGGGAAGCAAAGCTCTGCCAGCCCCCATCCCGCTGCACCCGTCCCTGCAACTCACTAACTACTCCTTCCTCCAGGCTGTGAACACCTTCCCCGCAGCTGTGGACCAGTTGCAAGGTCTGTACGGACTCAGCGCCGTGCAAACCATGCACATGAACCACTGGACATTGGGCTACCCCAATGTGCATGAAATCACCCGCTCTACCATCACGGAGATGGCGGCTGCGCAGGGCTTGGTGGACTCCCGCTTCCCCTTCCCCGCGCTCCCCTTCGCCACGCACCTCTTCCACCCCAAGCAAGGGGCCATCGCCCACGTCCTCCCAGCATTGCACAAGGACAGGCCCCGCTTTGACTTTGCCAACCTGGCCGTGGCCGCCACGCAGGAGGACCCCCCCAAGGTGGGGGAGCTCGCCAAGCTGAGTCCCGGACTGGCCTCTCCCCTGTCGGGCATCAGCAAGCTGTCCCCGGACAGGAAGCCTTCCCGCGGGCGCCTGCCCTCCAAGACGAAAAAGGAGTTCATCTGCAAGTTCTGCGGCAGGCACTTCACCAAGTCCTATAACCTCCTCATCCACGAGCGAACCCACACGGACGAGCGGCCCTACACCTGCGACATCTGCCACAAGGCTTTCCGGAGGCAGGACCACCTGCGGGACCACCGGTGAGGGACCACCACGACCGGGGTCGGGCCGTGGGCAGCCGGGGTGGGGTGAGCCTCTCGAGGAGGACGAGACTCAGCGGCTCCAGGAGCTCTGGGCTGAGCCAGGGAAACCGCGCAGGAAAAGCTCCCGGCTCAGATTCCGTGGCCACGGAGGGACCAGGGCAGCCGAAACCTGCGTTTTGTGAGGGAGAGCCAGAGGGGTTCACAGCAGGAGATGAAGATCCCGGGGCTTTTGTGCTTCTGAGTCATGGCCCTGGGGGATGGAGGGAACAGGACGGGTCGCAGGTGGGCGCTTCCCTGCTGGTCCCCCATCCGTCTCCGCACACCGCGGCTGGTGCTGAGAGGCGCCCGCGGCCGCGGAGCGGAGAATGCTCTCCGCCTTCGAAGAAGAGCGGGCTAGGGTCCGGCCGGCAGCTCAGATGCTGTCCCGGTCTGGCACCAGAGAGTGCAGTCACGCTTCGATATGAATTATTGCAAATGATTTGAACCCGCCAAGAAATTTAACCATAAACAGAATAATAATGGGGAAGGGAGGAAAGAGCAGGGTGAGGGCGTCTGGGGGATTGTGTCGAGTTTGGGGGAGTGGGGTGTGGGGTCGTGTGTCCCACGCGCCTCCGGCAGCGCTGCTCACCCCACGGGTTGCCTTCCAGGTACATCCATTCAAAAGAGAAACCCTTCAAGTGCCAGGAGTGCGGGAAGGGCTTCTGCCAGTCCAGGACCCTGGCGGTCCACAAAACCCTACACATGCAGGTGAGCCCGGCGTTCCCCGGCCTTTCAACGTGCGTGCCGCCGGCGCGGACCCAACCCGGCCCGGTTCGGCCCGGCTCGGCTCGGCTTAGCCCGCCGCGGGGCAAGGGCGGTGGCCATCGGGGGAACGGGGCTCTGGTGGAGAGGGGAGGGGGGAGGGGGTTCCGGCACCGGAGGGTCCCGTGGGTCCGCGGGGGGACAGCGGCCGGTGGTTACCTCGGCGGCCGCCGGAGACCCGCGGAAAAACGGCGGCCGTGGGAGACAGGCTTAAAGCCAGCGGGGACGCGGTTGGCGGCCGGGAGTGAGCCCCGGGTTCGGGTTTGTCCGCGCCGCTGCTTCGAGGCGTTTTTCGTTGAGGGCTGCAGCCCTGCCCTGGCGGCGGCGGCAGGCGAGGGGCAGAGGGGCGGCCCGGTGGCGGGATGCGGGATGCGGTGCGGAGCGGTGCGGAGGGACCGCCGTGGCAGCCGGGCGGGCAGCAGGAGTCCCGGAGCGGGAGGGCGGCGCGGAGGCTGCTTTCCGTGCGCCCCAGGGGCGCGGAACATCACGACTCGAGAACTATCAAATAAGGCTTTTGGGGCAGGATAGGGAGAGGTGGGCGGCCGCCCGGCCGCACGGGGCTCCTCTCGTTCGTGTCCTCCCCCGATATCTCAAGTTGTGCGTTGCGATGAGAAAAAGTGCAGTGATACGTTAAACCAGGTGGTTTGTGAAGGATTAATCCTTTGCTTGCTTCAAATCTGAACAGGAATCTCCACACAAATGCCCCACATGTGGAAGAACCTTTAATCAAAGAAGTAACCTGAAAACTCACCTTCTTACCCATACAGACATCAAGCCCTACAACTGTGAGCAGTGCGGCAAAGTGTTCAGGCGAAACTGTGATCTACGGCGGCACAGTCTAACTCACACCCCGCGGCAGGACTTCTAGAGCAGCCAGGGACCCGCGCCCGCTCCGGCAGCTCCAACTTGCCCACTTTACTCAAGGAGTGTATTGTAGGAACTCACAGACGCGCACACACACACACGGAGACACGCACGCAGACTCGGGGCCAAGCTTTCCTACCACATGTCTGCGAAACTCGTTTAGAGAGTGCGGACTGCAGGATCGGGCCCCTCTCCAACCCACACCCAAGCGTAAAGCTCATCTTGTAGATAATCGCGGCTCATTTTAGAGCTCTGTACAGAACGTGGTTTTTTCTTCATTTGTTTGTTTTGTATCGTGTCAGATGCACATCGATAACAAATCGTGGAGGCAAAGTATCTCTTTAAAAATGTATTTCAAAATAAATCTTTTTTTTTTTCCAAATACCTCCTGCCTTCTTGTATTATTCTCTGAGCATTTGGGCTTTTTTTTTTTCCTGCTGTGTCAATGCAATGGTAAAGCATATTGAATAAATTTCCTAGCTGGGTAATTGTACTGTCACAACAATTTTGGTGATCACTTTTGTTTGGTCTGTTCCACTGTCGCTGTTGTGTTATCTATTGTTAAGTAAAATGAAAGTGCCTTATTTGAGAGTTTATAGCTCTATTACTTAATAGTATGAATGTCTAAATATTAACTTCTGTACTTTTTTTCCCTCATTTTCCCGAACGATTTTTTTAAAAGAAGAAAAAGTAAGAAATATTTGCAAATAAACAGATCTTAGGAAATAATGCATAGAGCCGTTCTTACACCAAAGCGGCTTATTAGTAACTTATTTGCAATCAGCCCGTATATTGTAAAAGTTATCCTTCTCACGGGGATTGCAGCAGGCAGCCTCCTGCCTGTAGACTTTGGACACGGGCAATTCACCTGCCTAGACAGGGACTTTATCCTGCAGAAGACGATTCTTTCCCGACAGCTCTGGAAGCAAAGAGCGAGGCGCCAATACCGCCCTCCGCCCCGGGCTCATCCGCGGGCCCCTGGCAGAGCTGCGGCACTGGGAGCAGGGATCCCCTCACCCCGTTCCCCTCCTCCATCTGCGCTGCCGAGCACAAGTCACGCCCAGGGGGTTGGACGGAGAGGCGAGGAGAAGAGGGATTGTTCCCCCCCTCTCGGGAGACCCTCACCCCACGGTGGGGGCCCCCAGGCACTCCCCGCCGGGGTGGCTCTCGGCGACTCAGTATGTCCACCCCATGGGCCGCACGCTCAGTGCCTGCACCGGCTCTGCAGCCGGCAGGATGGTGGCACTGAACAATGGGCTCCCCTGCTTGTCATCCTTGCAAGCCTCTCACCAGTGCCTGTGGACTCTTCTGGAAAGGCATGGTGCCAACGCTGAGGCATTTTCCCTGATATACTGCAGGGTGACTTGGATGTGCATCCCCTCATTACCATCCCACTGCTCTTGTCACTTCTGGCACCCTTTCCACAGTGTTTTGAGTAGTTTGGGGCCCCAAAAATTGTTCTTTCTCAGGCTAGGGGCAACCGTCCTGCCCTACTCCTCTGCCAAATAAAGGACCAGGTTAGACTAGCAGGGAGAAATCTCTTCCCCAGGCCCAGGGAGCCCTATCCAAGGAGAGAGCAATCCCCTTGCTCCCAGCTCATCAGGGAGGGCTTCACTCCTGGACTCCACCTAGCAGGGTACCAGAACTCCAGGCTGGTCCATCCATGGAAAGGATCACAGATCCTAGCATGCCCAAAAGCAGCGGGTACTGACAGAGCTTGTGTGGCTACACTGTCCCCCTCCCTGATCCTCGTTGGTCCTTCGGCAGGGTAACCACCCTGCCTGAACACTGTTAATGAGTAGCAAGTCAAAACCAGCAGTGCTTGGTCTGCAGTCAGACCATCAGTGCAGAAAGCGCTGCATCACTGCCTGCACTACCTCCACAGAGGGCTGCCACGGGGCAGGGACTACAAGCCAGCCCTGCTCTGACCCAGACCAGGCAGACAGGTGAATTTCCACGGGTACACCAGATATGACAGTCCCAAACTCAGACAAAATTTATCATGTGGTCAAGGCCTATCTCTCCATCTGCCCCTATCCAGGAAGATGGAGAAGGAAAGAAAGTTTCTGCAGCCAGAAATACTGGTCTGCTGGCTTAAGAGCAGCCTCCCTAGTCAAAGTTTGTGTCATTTGCTCTCTTCCTCTTCACCACCTGTGAACTTGCACCCCTTCTTTGCTGGGGTGCTGCACCCCTAGAACTATCTTCTCCCCCACCCTGCCCTGCCCTGCTGGCAACCCTTGTTCTCCCTCTTCAAAATGCTTCTCTCTCCACGCTGCTCCTCTCCAAACCACTCTTCATGGCCATCTTTTGCTTCCTCTTCATGGGCATCTTCCCAATACCTGATGTCTTCCCATCTGACTGATTCTTCTACTCCCAGTGCATTCCTGTTCTCTCAGTAGGTTATTCCCTCTAAGTTTCTCTATCCTTATTGTCCACTGAGTTCCTGTCCCCAGGCCATTTTATGTTCCCAAGTACACACAGCAAAGCTGGGATAACTCCATTTGAGTAAACACTCCTGTCAGGATACATATGTGCTTAGTCCGCTCCTCATAGGCCAAGTTCTATGTGAAGTTTGTTTGGAAAGAACTTAATCAGATGAAGAATATCAAAGCACAAAATTAAAGTGATTGTATATAGCTAAGGTTTTATTTAATTGTTTGGGGTTGCTTGTTTAATAATCTTCCTCCTGAGCAGACACAGATTGTAAATTTATCTTCTGAGGATTTCTAAAGTTCAGCAGCCAGAAAAAAAACCTAAATTACTGAAGCGGGTCAATGACAAGCATTTCTAACCGTTGGTCCACGGACTGTTATTTTATATTTAAACCAGTAGCTATCATCTTAAAATGTCAGAGAATGATCTATTATTTCTCTTTACTCTCAATACACTTGCCTATAGCACTGCCACACCCCACTCACTTTTTAAAAAATCATCCCTCCCTGGAAAATTTCAGAGGCAGCTATAAAGAACATGTTAAAATACACATATGGTTTGTTGGTTTTAGACCTGTTGGGAACAGAAACAAGTTCTGTAAAGCTACCTTTTGGGCAGGGCTAGGGTTTTTATAGCCATAAAGTTCCATCCTGACTTTCACAATGCAAACACTAAATACAGCAATATCGCTGTGACTGCTGTTTGTGCCTTTGTGAAGTATCCTCCTTCCCTCTGGAAGTTCTCTGCTCAGTTGCACACAGTTCCATGCTTCTGCAGTTTCTGAGAGCTTCCCAAACCACCTGCCTCCTGCTGCTCCGTGTTTCCCTCTCCCATTGCCACTTCTTTTTCAGCACTGCTTTTTTTTTTGCCTGCACTGGCATGGCTCATTCTGCACTTTTTGCTGTGTTAGAGGCAGCAGCTGCAGTGCTGTAGCAGGGAAAAGAACTAGCTGTACTACATACCAGGGAGAATAAAACAGCAGATAATAAGATATGTCACAATAATCTCCATTTTTTGGGGGCAAATTATTGCCCTTTAAGTTGCATCTGAAAACTGAGCTCTTTGCACATCAGTTGCTGAAACAGATGCTGTCCACAGCTGATGGCAGAGCAGCTCAGCCCAGCTAATTGTGCATAAAGCTTTTCTATGAGGTAAATATTACATAGCAGTGGCATATCATGCTATTCCAGACCAGCACAGACTATATCCAATGCCTGTCCAAATCTGCTGGCAAAACCCAGCTTTATACCAGTACCACTCTAGGAATATGCACAGCCCAGATCTAAATGTCAGGCATCCAGCAGCAACCCAGGAATGCAGCATGGCCACTGGGTCTTGGGGCTGGTGCCCAGGGTCCCTTTGAGTAAAACATGTGAAAAAACCACTATTTATTGAACTCCTCTCTGCCTGCTCTCCCCTTCCTTTTTCCTCTTCCTTCTTCCTTCGCACTGGTCTACTTTTGGACATTTGCTTCAGGAGCTGCTTCTCTTACCCCAGACATCCTGTACTACACCCTGCCTCCTGTCTAGACTCACCTCCATCTCTTTCCCTACTTTTTCCCTCGTTTCTTTTTTGCCTTCCCATGTCTCACCCCATTTCAACCTCTTTTCCTGAACAATTTCCTTCACTCAGACTTTTTGGTTCCCTCTTTTGAACCACTCCAACTTCCAGTTGTTGCCTCATTCTGTCCTTCAGCCACCAGCCCATATGAGGTCCTCTCTCTTCCCTGACCCAGAGCTTGTGTCCCCTGTGTGGTACTTCTCACACTCTGCTGGTCCTTCCTTGCTGATCCCATTAACTGATGCCATGTCCATGTGGCACTCAGGAGACGCCAGAACAGGTGCCATAGATGTACTTGGACCCCTTTAAGCATGCTGGCTCTGACACAAAGCCAGCAGCATAATCCCAGGAGGACCAGGGCTGGTGGCACATGCACCTGGTGGCAGCCTGGGCTACTCAGGGTGGAAGCACTGCTATCAGCAGTGCTGCAGCCCACAGACAGCAGGGGACGGGCAGGAAGGGGGACAGACAGCAGGAGACAGGCAGGCAGGGGACAGGCAGGAAGGGGGACATGGCTCCAGTGGAGACCTCGCATGCTGTGCTGGGAGATGCAATGGCCCCAGAGGAAGGGCAGACTTCTTTTCTCAGACCTGGGAGTGCTGGCTGAAGGTGGCATCTCTTCTGGCTGCAGGCTACCACCAGCTGCAGCAGCCAGGCCTTGCATCCATCACAGGGCTGGTTTGGATTTGGGGAGATGAGGAGCACTCTTACAACCTCTCCTCCATTGGGCCACGTTGAAAGGGGGTTGAAGAGGGTGGTGGGCAGTCTCTGGAGCAATTGGGATTGTCCAAGTGAATCTCCAGGTCTTTAGAATCCATTTGAAATCAGCCTCGTCTCAGTAGGAGAGGGGGAGCAGCAGGACTTTTGCTTCGCTGAAATTCTTGTAGGATCCAGAGAGTGGCTCCATTGCCTCACACGGCTGAGGGCTGCAGCTGGGAGAAGATTACAAGCCCCAGGTCTTTTCACTTTCCCTCTCTGCAGAAATCCCCCAGATTTCTGGCTTTGAAACAAGCTGACTTCACCTTGCCCCGATCTGCAGATCGGGGA
The DNA here is from genome assembly GCF_017639235.1 of Corvus kubaryi. Classification (NCBI taxonomy): domain Eukaryota; kingdom Metazoa; phylum Chordata; class Aves; order Passeriformes; family Corvidae; genus Corvus; species Corvus kubaryi. Next base: position 14,785,430 of record NW_024581127.1, read on the forward strand.
TGGAATCGGGAAAGAAACCTGCTGGCATGGGCGGTGCCGGTGGTGCCGTGCCGTAGGCAGTGCAGCGAGACTCCCACTCCCCCAGGCAGTGCCTTGACCTGAGGCTCCCTCGCAGAGCACTTGTGAGGACTCTCCTACATGCCAGGGCATTTCGGAGACCCATTTGTTCATCTGGGGGAAGCAGATTGACTGATTGCTTGCTTTTCTCTGTTCAAGTGTAAGAGGAAGCAAAACCTTTATTTCTTTTTCCCCTCAGAGATTCTTTATAAAGCATTATCTCTACTACTGCCAGCTGACAACCTTTGGCGTCACTACCACTCAGTGCACTGAAGATGCCTCAAGGTGTGTCAGTCGTGCTTCACGTCAATGCGCCTTGATGTATCTCTTTGGCTAGAATTGAAAGGTACAGTTTCTAAATCTCCCGGTGACCCATTTTGCACGGATCACTGGTGCGCTAGAATGTAGCTACTCCTTCCCATCGTGTTAATGCAAGTTTGCCTGCGTTCAAAGCAGCCTGGCCTCCATGTGCCACGCTGAGCACAAACGGAGAGCTCTCGCTTGGGTCTCTGTGTGAAACGGGCGCAGCTGCTTCAGACTTAATATCTTCCACACAAGTTACATGCTTTAGGTGTTTTCATTGCTCTATCATAGTCCCTTTATTTAAACATCGTAAATTCTTTTGCTTGATAAACACAGGCAGACAGCTGGGTTTTCTTAATCTTGGGGCTTGTAGTCAGCAAGCACAGTGAATGCTCCCAGGTTGCAGAGGCACCCTCTCCTGCCCGGGTCCCGTGGGCCCCGCCTCAGCTAAGCTGGGCAGCAGCGCTCAGCGCTCACTGTGTCACCAGGAAAAGGACCAAAAGGCCTGCGAGGGGGCTGCTCTGGTCACAGGTTGCCTGCCTGAGTGTCCTTGAAGCCAGCCCTGGGGACAGCCCTAATTAGTACTTCCAGTGCAGCCCTGTGGCTCCCTGCGCCGTGCTGGCTGTGCACTGCCCTGTCTGCCGGCACACTGGGATGGGAAGGCGGGTGGCGGGAAGGCAAAACCTCAAGGGCCCTTCTAGAAGGCCCTGAGGCCCAGCTGTGATGGCAGATGGGATTCATGGGCAGCTCCAGCCCCGGGCATGCTCAGGCTGCCTTGGAGGGCAATGCAAATGCAGTGCACCTGCCTGCAGGGTGCCATGGCCCCCTGAGTCCTTTAAAGGATGCATGGGCTGGGTGCAATGTAAACCCAGTGCTGATTTAGTCCAGGAGCTGGTTCTGCTGGGATGAATCATTTAACCACACAAGCACCCCATGGCTCTGCCTCTCATTTCCATGTTGTGGCCTTCTTTTCCCACCCCACAGAGGAAATGATGGCCCAATCCTCGGCATGAACCGCAACAGAAAAACGCTAGGGAAACAAGGAAGCATTCGAGGGCATTTCAGTTATATATACAACTGAATAAATCTGGGTGATTGAGTCAGATCCTCACCAACTTCATTTGTCATGCGCCGATTATCCTCTAATTTTATTTCATGAAAGCTGGGTCTTGAAATTAATGCTGCATTAAGAGGTATGTGGCAGCTCACATTATCACATGTAATGTTCCTGCCAAGCTACAACTGTACCTTTGTCATGATTCATATTTTCAAACTCCCATTAAAAAGGTTAAAAACAGATTTTCAGTAGTTCAGCTGTGGGTACCTCACATTTTTCTGAGTCTCATTTGCCTAGTTAAAACAAAAAACAAACTCTAGACACACCAAGTTTTTAATGAAAAATTAATCTGCAATGCAGTCGTGTGGTCCTGTCCTTTTCTGGGGTGCACAACAGGTCCAGTTCCCTAAAATGACCCAGTAAGTTCAAACGAGCTTACTGGCATTATTGCACAGTAGCGAGGGCTAAATGTGGGGACCTTGCTGCCTTTGCCTAGGTCTGTCCTTACATAGGCAGCACTTGTTTGTCTACTTCAACAGGGCTTTCCAACTGGGAAGTGAGGATGTGGGCAAATGAACGAGTCACTGCAGGGCAAACAGGGGATGTGAAAGTTCAGCACCTCAGCTACTGCCCAGGAACTGCTCTAATGTATTCTTTAACCCCCTCATAAAATGCAAACTCACTTTTCCTCTCCCACAGGGAATGATATACTTGGCTTTTGCTACAAGATGCTGTGGGTAAGAGGGTGCAGGTGGACACTTGCCACCACAGAGCAGCCAAACTGTAGGCTGATGGCAGTTGGTTGTCTCCCTAAACTCTGGGGCACAACAGGTTAATTTCCCTAAAAGCCCCACTGTAAAATCCTGATTCAGGGGAGGGAATGGCATGGGAGCTTCGGTTCTCAATTGGCCTTTGCTTCACAGCCACTTGCAGGCAGCAACCTGGTTTGACTAAAATTTGTCAGGTTTCAGCAACAGGAAATTGCAGATGAGAGAATGCTCTGTAAAGTGCATTTGCTCAGTTTCAGTTGCAAGCCGTGAAAAGTAGCAGCTCCCTAAACTCCCAATTTTAACCCTGCTATTAATACAGTTTTTTCTAATAGCACTGAGACTAATGCAGCATGAGGGTCTTGTTGTAGTAAACAATCTCCCAATGATGTTCAAGAAACCCACGTCCTGTCTTCACGCAGTTTGCTGTCTAAATGTCCCAGCAAACTCCCAAGCACCTTACAGTGTCCCAGCCAAAATACAGACGGTTAGGAAGGTGACTCTATATTAAAACCTAGTTTTGAGGTGTTTCCTGCACCAGAAAGCAGAACAGGCACCCTGAAATGCTTCTCGAGGAAATGATGCATGCTGTTCAGGGTTCATGAGAGGAGAAATTAGGGTTTTGGCCAGTGCCTTACTCTTTTTCCTTGGAGAGCCCCAGGGACTGTTCTCATACAGATGCTTGGAGTGCAAGGCAGGAGAAAATCCCTGCCCCAAATTTGGATGGGCTTTGCAACCTGCCCCCGAGGACTTAACACCACTCTGGTTTCCACACTGCTCTCACTGGTAATGTAGACAGTCTTTGGTAGTATAAAAGCTGTTCAAGATGGTTGAATAAACTGCTAGGACTCTCTGCAGCACTGAAGCCTGAAAATATATTCCTCCCAGAGAAGACAGGAGAGGGATGGATGCATGGCTGATAGGAGCAAGGCTGGCTGGTGTCTGCCCCATGGCGAGGTAGTGACTCTTCCCACTCCCTGAAGACAATAGGCCCCATCCTGGGAGTGGACTGGTTTCAATATGGGACTCTCCATCTTGATCCAGTTTGGATGGGTCAAGACATGTTGAGACATGCCCTTTCAATATGCTGCATTTTATTAAAAACAAAGTAACTGTGGGCCAGATTGTAAAATTAGGTGGGCCTCATTTGTCTGTCCCTACTGTAAGCCAATGAAACCTTCAACATATTCAAACTCTCACCTTTTTACCCATTTGAATGAAAAAGCATCACTAATAAAAGAAAATGACTCACCTAATGCTAAACCTGAGCTCTGTAGATCAGCTTTGATCAAATTCACTGACATTTGGATAACTGCGTTATTATAACTAAAACATCTTTTAAAGTTTTTTTTTCCAGACGTTCATTCTTTAAAATTTGCTTTGATCACTGTGCATATCCTTTTCAGCAGAAATTTGTCCACAGAGGGTGAATTTTTTTCATTTGTTTTGCATATGGATTCTCTTTCCTTTGTTCATATTTTAAATCAGTGAAGCTACCCTTCAAGTTAGCCCTTACAATAAAAATGCAGCTACTGTGTGGCTTTTAACAACTCATTTAACCCATCTGTGCTTCCATAGTCTTGTTAGAAACTCAAGGCAACTCACACTTATTTATGCAATCAGGCTGATCATGAGGCTTAATTAGATTTTTTTTAGGATAAAATAAACATTTCAGAAGGGTAGAGCAGGGAAGTGATGGTCGCTGTTATGGTGGTCTGACAACACCAATTTGTTATAACAGTAATATGTTATAACAGTAGTGTTACAAAATGCTGCACAGAAGGATATTTCTTTCAGAAACTAGTTTTGAATTAGTTCAAGTGCTCCAGTTTCCAAATAGGAGTCACAATCTGAGACAATTAAAATAAATGGAAGTAGGAATGTGTCAGGACAATTACAAATTAAAAGACTGAAATCACTGGAGATGGAAGGGCAAAAATCTGCCTGTGTGTAAGTGTGCATCTGTGTATGAAGCTCAACTTTAGATGTTGAGGAGGGTAAAGTTTGACTTTTCTTTTTCTATGGAAAAAAATTCACACATGTATGATGCAATAAAATTTAGTTTAGCAATAGATAAATGCATTTGTAACCAATTTTTCCCTTTCAAGCAGGCAGGATCACTGTTCAAGCTTTAATTTGCTAATTATCATTTATTGTAATTTGACCATGCAGCTGGGGAAGGTGGTGGTGATTGTTCATCAAAGAGGGCAGTTGCCGGGCTCTGGAGTCAAGATAGTCTTATTAGTGGCTTTTTACAGCGTGGGCAGAGTTCTTGTTAGAGCTTGTAACAGAGGTGGATTAACCACAAATAATTTTTAAAACTTTGAAGTCTAAAGCTGTAGCACCTTTTGCCGTATTCTAGGAAAAAAAAAGCGAATGTGTTCAGATAATGTTCGCTGGTGAGATTCTCCCCCTGGCTCGTACCAAAGTGCACTCTTCACCCTCCCAGGGCTGCCTGCGCGGCCATTTTGCAAACACGGATCCTTGTCATTCGACAGAGTGAGCCCTGGAACGCCACACGGCTTCTGCCTCCGATAAAACTATTTATGAGCGCACACGCTTCCAAAGATTGGGCCCTGTGATCATTAGCTCTGCACCAAGCTTCTTAGCGATAGCTTGTTCTCCCAAAACACTTTAGGCTGAGAATTCCTATTAATATAAACCTGCTTTAAAGAGGAGATAGTAATTTTTTAATGCAGACATCCTCTAATATTTTCATGATGTGGCTTATACCTTAATAGATAGCAGTTGCAGTGCAGATCTGGCCCTGCAGTTGCATAACATATTTGCGGTAATGAGAACCCTTGCCAACATGGAAAATTAATACTAAGAAAATTAATGTAAGGAAAATCTTTAATAGGTTTTTGTCTGTGTCTATTGCAATTTAGCAGTTAGCAAAAGAAACGAATTTAGTACCAGGTGAGTAGCCAGCTCTTTAGAAATCATGTTTTGTTGACCACATTTTAAGACCTGCTGTTTTGATTTAGCGCATCAGGAGCAATATCTACTTTGTAAACAACATCATGAAACACCACACTCAGGATCCTGCCTGGCATACTCAGCTGTCAGAACCTTGCCCACAAGAAGGAGTTCCTTGGCACTAACGTTTTTCTTGTTGGTGCCCGTTCTGTCCGGGAAAGTGCTTTGAAAGCTCAGAAACTTCAGCAGGGCAGGAGAGCAGCTTAATGCCCAAATCCGCCTACCAGTGACTGGGTGAAAAGACAGTTTTTCACAAGCAGCATCTGTCAAATCCTTTGGCAAAACAGAGTAGCTGTTTTCCCAATAAGAAAAGCTGCTCTTATTTTTTGCATGTCCAAGGACCGCAGTGTTACAGCAATAGGGCAGCGTGCAGACACCGCTCAGCACAAAAGGGGAAGAAATCCTGGATGGGGACCAACCGCCTCTGCCTCCCACCCCAGCCTCTGCCCTCCCAGCTCACAGCTGCCATCCCATCAGAGAACACCAATGTTGGCATCAGCTTTTGTTCAAGGTGATCCATGGTTTAGGTGTTAGAGTCTTTTCATCTGTTGCCTGGGTTTCTCTTGAATGAAAGAAGACTGGCATATTTTTCTCCTTTTTGCTCTCAGGAAGGTAGGTACTGACCCCCTTTATTTCCTGGTGATTGTGGATATTAGGAATGATGCAAGCACAAGATATCTGGCATGACATTACAGAAATCAAAGGGAAACGAATTCTTGGAAGAAACCCCATTTTTTTCAATTTAGACAGCTTGAAGTTGTTTTGTTTCATTACCTCCTACCTAAATTTCTTGAAAACAATACTTAGCGAGAGGGAGGGATTCCTTGGTAAACATTGTGTATTGTGTGCTATTTTTCAAGGAGTGGGCAGACTCCTAACAGCCTTCTGAGTGCTCCGTGAGAGACACCAATTGTGAGAGGAAGGGTAGTATTTGATCAATAAGAAACGTGTGTGTGTGTGCACAAATAAAAAGAGCAGCAAATCCGACCCTCTTATCTCCCTTCCTTCTTGCGTGCCAGATCACCTTTGGCATCAGCTCCAGTCCTGCAGCTGCTGCTTTCAAGCAGCTCTCATCAGCACCAGCCCTGACTGCTGACCTGCTCTGGGTACAGATTCAGGCCTGGTCTTTCCTCATCCCTTCCCTTCACCCTTTCATTTCCACAGCCCAAAGGATGTGGAAAATGAAAGTCAGTTGTTTACTCCGCAGTTCTTAAGAACTAAACATATATCAGAAGTTCTCTGGAAGTGAAAGATGACAATTATTTTCTAAAACACTGCCATATTTTTTTTTTTTTTAGAAACCCTCTGCTGCTCATCCTTTCATTACTGAGGGTGCACAGGGAACAAGGCTTGTTTTATCACAGAATGGACTGTCTTCCTGGAAACCCAAACAGACACATAGAGAAATGTTGTTAGGTTGAAGGATCTTTCAAGATTTGGATAGCTAGTTTTGCCCAGATAAGAAATAATTTATTCTTCATAACTAAATCAGAAAATCTTTAAAACAGATTGACTAGCAATGTGTTAATATTCATCATCATCTTGAGTACTGGCAGTGGCTTGATCACATTTTTCAGAAATGATACATGAACAAAACATGCTTATAAAAGATAAATATTGGTGCCTATTCTGTGCTGTGCATGCCCGTCTCATTTATTTATCTCCCCAAATATTTAATGCAACTTCATTTTTCAACATGTGGATGGTTCGTTCATAGTTAGTTCATACAGAAAAAGTAACAGAGTAATGAAACACTGCACTTTTTTCCCCCTTAAGAATGAGATAATTAAATCAACTTTTTTTTCAGTTGCCTAAGGTATTTTTACAGAAGGTAGATAACACACATATATATTTGGAGACACACACATTAACACACACCCAAAATATATACGATGTTTTGTGGCTAAACCAGTTGCTTTTGTCATCAATAATAGCAAAACATGGACTGGATCCAATTGCTTTGCAGTTTTCTGTCACATTAATGCAGTATAGAAATATAAAAATAACATACAGTTGTACTTACCGTATTACAGGAGAAAGTTTTCTGTCTGGATTTTGAACTCTATTCTCATCTCTATTAGAAACCACTATTTTATCTTGCTTTACAATGTTCCTTTCTCATCACAAAAATTGCTGCTTATATTCACATAAGCCATTCGGCAGAACGATAAAGATAAAAATGTGCACAAAGAATAGACGAAAGTTTATATCAAACAATACACATCAAAGCGGAGAGACTTCACTTCCTTTTTGCTACCTCCACCCGTAGATTTTCACATTAATCAGATCATTACTACATCATTGCTAGTAGCCCCAAATGGCTCTTATTAATTCACTTCTTCTCATTGAAAATGATTGTTTTATTAAATCCCTAAGTATCATTATATCAAAATAATATGCTAATAAACATTTTAAATAGTTGATAATGTAGAACATTGCCCTTTTAATTTTTGCTAGGTGGACCCCAAAACAAAAACACGTCAAAAGAGAAAAGAATCTAAAATTTCAATTAATCTTAGCCAGAAATTCAAGCGATGACAATATTGAAGAGACTTTGTAATACCCAATATCCCCTGACAATATTTCAAATCCACATATGAATATAAAATAACTTCTCACTTGATTTCGTTGACCCAGAATTGTCAGTAGAATAGAAACTTCAGTAATTCCTAAAGGTATCAAAGTGTGATTTGCTCTGATTTCAGCTTAAATTATCTGTTTGTCTATATCTGTCTTTTCTCTCTTTCAGAAAGCAGAGGGGATTTGTTCGTTCATGGTCTTGAAAAACACTGTCTTATTTTCATTAAGCTAAGCCCACTGCTGATGTAATTCTTGCATTACAAAGGTCTTAATTTAAACCATGACATAAATGCTTTTCATCAGTTGATTTTTTTGTTCTTTGTGCCAAATTTCTTGCATTTTTAAAATAAAGAATATGGTGTATAATAACTGCTGCGGGACAGGCTGCTTTATTCTTCAATATGAAAGACAAATGGGGTGTGACATGCATACGTTTCAACATGCAGCACTTACTTCTTCAGGACCTTTACTTTTTCCACTGTTTTCTCAGTAGACTATTTCACTTCCTTTGAATCAGGCCTAACGATAACACCGGATTGGAAGCACGGTTCTCGGCGTTGAGCACACTGACGGGACCAAGAGGTGAAAAGTGCTTCTAATCTCTCTCCTCTCTCTCTCCCCCTCCTCTCCCTCTTCCACTCCCTGCCTTCCTCTCCTTTCTTCCCCCCTCCACTCAAGGATTTGGGGTCTGCAGATGATAATTTACAGAGCCTTTGGAAGAAGGGTGGGGATGCATTCCTAACACCCCAAATCCTGGTTTGCATTACACATTAGGGATTTCAAAGCACACCAAGATTTAATCATAATCAGAAAGAAGAGAAATCGTTTCTACAACATTCTGCAGTATCGAGTCTTTTTTTTTTCTTCCTTTGGTATCCCTGTAACCAATACAGCAAAATTGTATTGCCCTCATGTCCTACTATTATTGCAATGATCAGTGAGCTGTGTTAATGCATCTGGGAAAACTACATAACTTGTTTGGATATTATTTTGAGTTTAGGAGCTTGGTTAATTTTAAGACAAAGTCAAAAGACACTAACTGTTTCTCTACTTACATGTGAAAGTACAGAGGAACTGTTTCTTGATTAACATTGCTACAAATGAATCAAGATTACAATGGAAAGGATGCAAATATTTTATTTAAGTAGAATTTTTAACACGATCTACACTAACACCAAACTGCAGCATTAGTTCATTGATCTCCACAGGATAATATTGTCAAATACAGAACAGATTTAGAAAATCTCAGTTGAATTTGTGGAAGGAGTAAAATCTTTCAATGATCTTTCTGCATCTACTGCATTTTAGAAGATGTTGACCTGATACTTCTATGTTTGTCCTGGCTTTATACTTTGTCTTTAAAGCAATGCTCTTAAAATTGCCAAAACCAGGATACAGGGACAGGTTGACCGCTAGTCTGTCCACTTTCTTGTATTATGCAAGACATTAAATGAAATGGAAAAGGTGCCTTTTTTTTACTCAGATTAATTATTTGTAATTAGTTAATTTTACTTGAGGTAATAGATTAATTCTATTTCTTGAACATTGGGAATCTAAGTAAAATTGAAGCTAGGGAAACAAATGTTTTTCCTATGAAGCACTTAGGACAACAGTATGTTGAATACTTCTAAATTGCAGATTATATCCAGGTTGGATATTATTTGGTCTGTTATTTTATCTTTTCTCCTTTATTCACTTCATTGTCTGTGCAACGTTCTGTTGCATGAACCTGAGCTGAAGAGAGCAGGGCTATTCTGTAAGGGTGTGTTCATCTTTACATATTTTAAACCTATTTTGATAGATTTATATCAAGGCTGAAGTAATTCACTCTGGGAAAAAACTTGGCATCAAAACTTTTAAATACAAGCAGATTTTTCTTTCAAATTTTTTTAAAGAAAATTTAAAAATATTTCGGCATGTTCTTAAAGGCAAAGGTTTAAGTCCTGATTCATTTTAAGTTAATGGGAGCTTTGCCACGACTTCAGTGGAGCCAGGACTTCCTTCAAATGATGGGAAACAATTACGTTTAGCATTTTCAGATGGAAATTTTGCGCTTGTATAAATTAGAATTGTCTCCTTTTTTTTTTTTTTGAGGTGGGGGGGTGTGTATACATATTGTATAATCCATAGCGTGAACTCATCTCTGGATATCTTTCTGTTAAGTGACTGCCTTTTTTTCATTAAGATAAGTAACAGTTCAACATATGTGGTTACTTAAGAAATTCCTCAGGATCTTTAGTGGAGTCTTTCAGGATAAGATGTGAAATCAGCCGTTGTCATTCATGACAAAGATCCCGCATAATTTTTCCAAAGAGTTCGGCATGCCAATGAGAGTGGATCAGCATGAGTGATTGTATTTTGCCCATGCACTTTCCATCTGAGGTTTGGATCCGAGATGGGACTTCTGCCTTGCCTGCCCTAAGCTGCCTTCAAGTACCGCTTTGCATTAAAGTACCTTACATTTTTGGCCAGGCCAGGAGAGCTGTGAACTTCATTACCTTGCCTTGCTTCACAGAAAGGCGAGGTTATCGTTGGTGAAATCCTGATCACCTTAATCAAAGACAAAACCAAACCCCCAGAGAAGGAGTTAAGGACTGTTTGAGTGAGGTACCTGCAGGATGGGGCTGGCCTTTCTCTGTCCCTCCAGTAAAGCTGTTCCAAAGAGATTTATCATACCTGTCACCTCCAATTGTTTTCAAACATCAGCGATACTAAAGCTATCCGAGGCAGATGGTACAATTTTTGTACAAGGGAGTAGTTTGAGCAGACCTACCCTGAAGTTCCTGCCTTGAACCATCAGAACCCCAATATTTCCCTGGGGATTTAACCCCACATGTGCGGTCTTGTGGCCAAGTCAGGCTACTGTAGAAAGGACAGCCCCTTCCCCATGCCAGCAGGGTGGGACAGAGTCCAGCTCTGTGTTTCTGGATGTTAGAAGCTGGACCAGCTCTACTGTCATAGTCTTAGATGTAAGACAGCATCTAAGGCCTTTTTGGGTGTTTCCTGTGGATGTGAGATCGATGGTCATTCTCTGGTGCAATCCTGCTTATTCACAAAGAATAAAGAGTTTGCTTTCCTGAACCCCATAAGGGATGAGCAGCAACATGCAACAACTTTTCCTGGAATCACTGGCCAGCACTTCCAGAGAGTTTTCTACTGAAAGGGAGCTCTGCTCCCTGCTTTCCTCCCTGGCTCTGCCATCAACAGTGGCTCAGCTGCACCCTGGCTGTGGTTTCTCCCCATATTTTGTGGACCTTTCTCACTGCTGCTTGTACATTCCACATTGTCTGCGCCAAGGAAGGCTGGGCTCCCACACAGCACAGGTGCATGGGCTGTGCAGCCTGGGGAGATCAGAGCTTCCATGTGTCTCCACAAAAATGCTGTGAACCTGAACAAACTGGGTCAGCACCACACTATGGCCATGCCCTCCCCACCAAGGCACAGGTATGACAGAGCTGCCCTTGGCATGTGTACCCTGGCTGCCTGCCCTTCCCAAACTCTGGTCAGAAAGCTGAGTGACAAGTGTCACCTAATTGTCCAAATAAAAAGTTCCTTCTGCTAGATACACATGTACCATGGCCTTCTGAGCTCAAGTGTGTATCCTACTGTGCTCGTGATGAACAGGCAACACTGCAAAGTCTTGAAAATGCAAATGCTGGCAGTAAGCACTGAGGTGAGGCTGAAAAGTGAGTTAGATATGGCTAAAATCAGTGATTGCTCTGTGAGCAAACATGGAAACAGAGCCAAGAGAGTGAAACACTAGGCTCTCATTCCTTCTTCCATAAATGGAGGAAGGAATAGAAATGGAGTCCCTGCATGTTTTGGCTGTTCTCTATATGTAAATGTACTATTGCAGTGTGTAGCTGGCTCCACACATACACTTTCGTCATGATATTAATTTCATCCTTCTGGGGGGAATAACTACATTACATGTTAATACTATCAGTAATTTGCACTGTTAACATTCTATTATACTCCCAAAAAATCCAGTGACAATCTCATATTTAGAATAAAGAACTCTACACCCCCAATCTAAATCTATGTATGTATGACCAAACATCATTTTTTGCTGCTAGGATGAAGAATTTTCTAGATTTTAGAAGATTTTTTTTTTTACATCAGCATGCAGTCCAAAGCCCAAGGTAGATCCCAATGTAGAAGCTAGATGTTGCAGGGACTGCCAGGCAGCCCTGTCACAACTGGATGTTGCCTTGTGCTGCTGTGTTTTGTGATACAGCTTTTGTTTCCACACTTGTGATCTGTTATGTTATGGCTGTGACCAAATACACATGGTTGATGTACTTGCAGTTTCAGTTAAATGTATGAGGGGTTTACCAGTGTGACGAGAACTTGTTATTTCAATTTGCACAGCTTTTTGTGTATGCTGAAATAACGTGCTTCTGTGTGTCTCCAATCTTATAAGCATTGTAGCCTTTTTATTTTGTTGCTCAGAGTAACCACTGGCCTCTATATATCCATCCTGCTCTCCATCTGGTATTCTGAGACTGCAAGCAGTAGTAAAGGTGGGGCTACAGACATCAAAGATACTCATATGTCTTGAAACTAAGCACTGTGCTAACCTCCCTTTAATGCCTCTGTGGGAAAGTGTCTCCATATGTCATTCCATGTATTTTCTTTGCTATTTAAAGTATTGCTTAAGAGTACACTAAGCTGGTGGAAAACTATTTGCTTTGTTGGGTTAGTTCTATTCGGGCTTAATGCAGGGCTGGGTAAGCACCAGAGCCTGCGCATGGGAGCGAGTGGGACCAGGAGCATCTGGGGTGGGAGGAAGAGGAATTGGGGCACCCAGCAGGCAGTGGGGTTTCCATTGCCGGGAAGTGGTTATCGGTCCAGCTGAGTGGAGAAATCCTTGGCTGGCTGGGAGGTGTTGAGGCAGGGGTGTAACTGGACTTGCACTTCATCAATTGCACAAACACCCTGTGGGTAAGTGGGGTCTGTATCTGTGAAGTATTTTCAGACCTTGTAAATCCTCATCCCCATCTCCTTTGCCTAAGTCCTACTCCTTTTGGATTGCTCTTCCCAACTTCATTCTTTCTCTCCCTTCTCAGCAATTAGAGCACCTGCCTTCAATCCTGTCCTCATTTCTTGTCTTCTCTGTCTTCTGCGATTCTCTCAACTCTGTAATCACTCTTCTAACAAGTCCTCTGGAAACTCCTTCTTATGTTCCCCTACTGATTTTCGAAGGACTCTTTCAGGTTTTGACTTTGATGTCCTTCCCTGGTTTCTGTACACTTCATCTCTGGACAACCTCCTACCAGAAACAGATATGTAGAACTCATTACTGTGCTAACAAGTCATAGACCTACCACGTGTCTTCTGCCACATCCTCCTGCTTTCAGTTTAATTGTCTACATTTTAAAAAAAGCCCACCCGTTCCCATTTCTTAAATCTGGGCCACCACACATTCAGGAATGCAGAAGTCATGAGACCAGAAGGACAATCACTCCTTTAGTCTGGTTATTTATCTGGACTTTAAAGTCAACTTCCTTTAGAACCTTGATTTTTCAACTTTGGGGTTGTTGTTCCCTCCTCATTTATAACTACGGATCAAATGCCTTGTAAGAATTTGTTTTTCTCAGAGGTATTATTTCTTTTCATCTCTAGCACATGGTGACATCTTTTGTGTCTTTCCAACTTCTGTAGTTGTGGAGACGCCATTTCCCTCTGGCCATTCTTTGATGCCACTTGGGCTACTGTGCTTTCTTGGTTGCTGTCCTATTTCTGCAAGATACCCCAGGCAAGAAATCAAGTTAAGAGGTAGGTTCTTGAAAATGAAAGTGATAAGACTGATGTGGTGGCCGATTGACCTGTGGTACAAGAGACAGAGGGAGCTCTTGTTAAGACAGTCTCTGGTGCCAAAGACTTTGGTTATGGTGAGGGACAGAAGCCTCTCCCAGAATGCCATGTTCAGTTATGGTGCTGTACCCCGGTTCAGGTTCCCCGGTTGGCTCCTGGTGTCAGCCTCACCCCTGTACTTACCCTGAGCTGCCACGTGCTCTGGGTCATTTGCCTCTGGAAACCTTCACAAGTTGTAGCAATAAACTGCTTTCTGTGGAACTCTACACAAGGACCCTTCTCAACTCCTTGCCGTCAGCTTAATATTACTGAAGCCATCCCTGCGTCTGTGTGTTCGTGCGTGTGAGCCACGGAGCCGGCAGGGAACTCAGTAATAGACTGACAAGACTATCTTTCAATTCACAGTCTACTTATCACTACCTTGACTATTTCACCTGTGCTATTGCAGTGGTTAGGACCCCTACTCTTGCAGTAGGACTTCTCTTGTACTAGAGAGGGTTATATTAGTGAAAGTCTTTGTGGACGACCTACTTGATCCAGCCCTAAATCTCTCCTCTGTGCTCTCCTCCCTGCCTTTCTGCACGATGGGATCAGGGTGGCCAAGGTTCTTGTGCGAACGCCCTTGGTACAACCCTGCCTGCTGTTACACAGTTTAACCCCTTATATAAGTGGCTGCACTCAACCCCATATGCATTTTTTTCATTGCAGTATCACAGGAGGAAAAGTTAGAAGACTTTAAAAGCAATGTTTTATTGGAATAAAGGTGATTTTTCAAAGGTGGCTTTTAAACAGATGGTAGAAAATGTCAAGGCTTCTGCTAGTGTTTAACTGTAATATGGCATTGATATGGACAATGCATTATCAAAAGGTAATAAACTCCAATCCTAAAGGATGTATGTGGCCAGCACTTACACTTATTCCAAGATCTTTTTTGAAATCTTACTATTCATGAACCATGCATGACTCAAGCTTGCCATATAGGAGAACTGTTTTATCTCTCCCTCCAGTTATAGTATTTATAATAAAAATAGACATTATAGTATACATTTAATATAAATATATATAATTTTACTTTCCAAAGACATGCACTTATGGAAAACTACCTTTGACCACCAGAAACTGAGCGCCCAATATGTGTTACCCAAAAGACTTCATAGTATTTCAGTCTGAGAAAATCAGGTCTCATACCTTCTCATGAAGCAGCCTGGTGCGGTGATGTGAGAACTGCTTTTCTTTTGGGAAGGCTGAAGAGAAGGGATTTGAGCAAACTAACTCCATACATTCAGGACTAGAAAAATGCTGGTACATAAATTAAAACTTTTCAGAGAAATCAAATTCTACTCACTTTGTTGGAAGCACAACTCTGTTTCCAGCCAAAGGAATGAGCACGGTTGATCCCTCTACATATAGCTTTTTGAGTTTGGCAATTCAAACACGAGAGAAAGTATCTCTCTGACTCTTCTATAGAGGAACCATTTTTCCTGCACTGATGTGAGTTGGGCTGTACCAGTATAAGTGAGGACAGCACTTGACTTGGCCCTGTGTTCATGCTTATAATATTGCCCCTATTCACAGAGTGGAAACTTGCTGGATTTTTCCATTAGGAGGAGAAATTGATGATAGGAGTCAGGAATGTCTTTGGTTTATTTACAAAGCATGTACTCAGAATCTTGTTTCTCTGAATGCAGCAGAAACAAACAACAGGCACTTTTCTTACTCAAAGTTTCCAAGCCTGAGTCTGTAGCGCGGTGTGTATTCCATAGAGCCGTGCTGCTCTGGCTTGGGCCCCTGGCAGGGCTGTTTCCCTGGCTGCTGCTCCTCAAGGGCAGTGAGGTGAGACATGCACATGCACACGCACACCCAAGCCTCCTCCTCCCCCCATCCAAGCTGGCTTCCTAACCCCCACATGCCACAGGGGATTCTGGTCAAGCTCAGCCTGCTTCTGGCCGAGCTCTGTCACGATCCAGGTTGCATCTTCTGTTGTCTCCAGCCTCCTACTCCTGAAGGGACTAGAATGCTCTTCTCATTTAACTTGAAGGACAGACATGTGCAATAGCTTTTTGGACGTATGTGACTGCCATGAAAAGCTCATATAGATACAACCCACATGTGCACATGTATACACGTGCACAGTCCTGCATGCACACATGCAGAACCTCCGAGCCTTTGGAACAGCTGAGTAACTTGCAGTATAACAGAATTATAAAATTGCTTCATAGTTGTCTAAATAATTTATAATTCTCAGTTCCTTTATTGTAGGCATGGTTTCACACTAGTTTTACAACCAAATAGCTTATCTCAGACCTGTTGCATGAACTTTTTTCAAAGGGAAATAGGTAAACGACAGGGAAAAATCTTGACATTTAGGTATCATTTCTGAATGCCTGCAACAAGACAATGTTCTCACATTTCAAACAAGTGCTAATTTTTATGGTATTGACCCAGTCACTCTTGAGCTCTGCTGATCACATTTTGACAGGAGGGTGCAATGTATAATGTCTAAGAGTTTTCATTCCATGAAAAAATTTCCTAATAATTTCAAACTAAAAAGGTGGAGACGATGGGCAGGCAGAATTACACTGTGCTATATTTCTCAGCTCACAGTCTTAGAGGTTTTTTCCATCTTTAGTAATATTTACTTGTAGCAAAAAACATTAAAATAGTTTTAAGTGCAAGTGAAGCTAAAAGCAGACTCTTACCAAAACCCACTGCACAAAAAGTGGAAAGCTAATAGAAGAAGATGTTCTCATGCCATTGCAGCTTTGTAGTGTTCCCATACTTTCTTCTCAGGACAACCTGCTTGTTACCTGAATTGCATAAAGGTTCCCTTTTTCTCTGATCTCTACAATTTCCTGATCTCTGTAATTTGTGGATTTTCATATGTAAAATTGATCTGATTAATTCTATTTTAAGTACATGTACAGTTCTAAAACAATTTAAAAACTATTGCTAGGTTGGGATAAGCATTAAATTTATCACATTTACATCAAATAAGAGAGTAGCTAGTAGTTTATGAAACAGATCCTTTGAACCCGATGTTGGACCCATAAGAAAGGGATGTTTTCAATGATTCTTTTCATATGTTTATTGGATGCACACATTGCTTATATCTGTCAATACCATTGAGAGCTATGACTAGATAGGGCAAAATAAACATTTTTAAACATGAACAGACTGCATTGGTAGCAGTGGAATGCATCTAGCTAGCTAAAGACCTTGTCCTCAGGCACTGAAGGGATCATAATTACAGTTGCAACTCCACCTTCTGGCTTATTTTGCTCTAAGGAGTCCAAGATTTTGGATCTTTTATTTGAATAAATGTGGATACTTCCTTCAGGGTTTGAAAAAGGGAAAAAGTGACAGCTACATTCCAAAGAAAGCTTAGCTGGATGGAAAACGACTGCTTGCAATACTAACATGCTCTTTGTTTAGTGGCGCAAATCACTATCATCACTTTTAAAATGTGTAACTAGAATAAACACTGGATATGAGAGCAAAGACTTATCTTCATTTCATGAGTTGAAGATTTCCACATGAAAATAAATGTATATGTGTAAAATCTTTTTTTGAACAACATTCAACAAATTTATGGGAAAAATACCATGGAAAGCTCTTCTCACCAATGGCATTTGTGCTACTTTAAAGGAACACACAAAGGATAAATGAATCACATGGAGATGGAGAGTGAAAAAGCAGCTACATCCTTGAATAATTTCGTTCTGTGATAGCAAAGAGTCTGAAATTTTCCATAGTTGTCTCCATATTTGTAAAGCTAGGGTACTGCCACAGACATTCTTCTATACTAAAGACAGTATTTTTAACATTTACTATTCCTCTTCACAACACCTATCTGTAGCAATCAATTTTGTGATTACTCTCAATGGCTTCAGAACATTCAAACTCATATATTCCTGGTCAGAAGGGTTTTAAACATACAGCTCTCTTTTTAAAAAGGAATATACACAGATATGGTTATAAACATCTTCTTTCTGCATCCTTAGAAATAAATAGAGACTCAGAGCCATACACAGGATTTAATGGAAGAAGTTATAACCCTGTGTAAAGACAAGCACCAGCAGTGGAACAGTGATAAATGAAGCTGTTCAGGCTCCCTGGCATGTTGATTCTGTGGAGTACATTTTACTGAAACAGTTTCCATATCATGTTTGGCCTCATGAATGTTCAGTGGTAGAGGCCAAATCCTGTCTTCAGTCCAATCTCTGCAATTCCCTTCAACCACGTCGCAGCTTTCATCTGTTTTCTTGCATCAGATTCTTTCACGGGAGTTCAGCCCTGCCAAGCATCTTGAAGTTGTATTACCAAGAATGTTTCAAGCACAAATCTCTTAGCCTCATCGCTGAACACAAGTGCCTTTGCCCAAGTGCAGGAAAGGTTTCTTTGCCTTGAATTCAAGGAGAAAAACTGGCAGTTTTGCACCACTTTGAGTCAAGATCTTGGCCTTTAAAGCTGTGGCATAAACATAGGTGTTGAGCCAAAGCGGGATTTGGACTTTGGAAGAGGAATCAGTGTCTGTAGGAATCTGTGAAATGTTTCTGTGTGAAGAGAACATTCTCCAGTATGTCCCTACCCTGGCCTGTCCGCAGGGCTTGGGAAAAACAGCATCTTGATTTTCTCCACTACAACTCACATTCACAGACTGAAATTATAGCTGTGCCTTGGTCTGAACAGTTTTCACCCCCTCCGTCCTTGGGGTGTCAACTCTTTCTCCCTTCTTGTGAGCAGAAATTAATGGAAAAGTAAGGAAACTTTTGTTAGTCTTGGCTCAGGGCTGCCTGGGGCACTAATAGGCTGGCCGAAGTGTCAAGATCTCCCCAGAGGAGAAAGGACTCAGCAAAACAAAAAACCCCATGATGAGCAAAATCAAAACCAGGCAGGAGTGTGAGGCTTGAGGGCTCACATGTAGATCAGGAAGGTATCAGGGGATCACACTGGGCAGAGAACTCAAAAAAATGCTCATCAGGCTGCAAGTATCTGGTTTACCTCTCATTTCTTTACTTTTCCTTAGCTAGACTGGTGCACCTTGATAAAAAGCCTTTCCTGTCATCATCCCTCATGCTCCCTACCTCACTGTGCCAGGCAGCAAGCGTGTGCTGAAGGGACATGCCCTCTGCTCCTGTCCTGCTCCCTGGCAAAGGGCCTGGTTAGGCTCCAGGCAGAGCTGCTCTCCTCCCCTTGCCAGTACCAGAACAGCTTCTGTGTAAAAATGGAAGACAAGAGAAGGCCTTTTGCAATGCTACCATGCTACCAATCCCAGCGTAGACAAGCCAGTGCAGGAGCACTGCCCTGCTGGTACTGGGACGTTTAGAGGGTCATGGATTGGCTTTTGGGGTGCTCAAGCGCATTCCTGACTGGAGCCACTTTTGAGAGAAGTTTCAGGCTAGGGATGGGAATGAGTGGAGGATGGTAGAAGGAAGCCAACAAGAAAAAGCAGCTGAGGAACAGCAAGGAAATGAGGAAGGTATTGTGTCTTTCCCTGCTGTGAATGGGACCATTTCGCTGGAAGAAGAAACATCTGAGAAATAATTTTAAAATACTGTCTCAAAACAGTAAGGACTAGCAGACATCAGTCAGGGGAAATCTGTCTTTAAGTTCCAGACTCTGGAACTGTATTTCTATTGTGTTTGAACCAATTCAGTCAACCCCACTTAATTTCCATTGTTGAGGGAGTCTAAAATAGGCAGGAAAATAAGAAAAAAAAAAAGTCTACTGGAGAGATATGCTGAGAAAGAAAAGAGCATTTTGAGAAGAGGGCAGAAAAAATGGAGAATTGACAGGAAGAATACAAAATGTAGAGCTAGTGAAGCAAATTTTTTGGTGTGGTTTTTTTTTGTTTTTTTTTCTACAGCAATTTTGTCATCAGCCTATTGTAACCATCCACCTGTACAGTACCTGTAAATACACTGGGCATAACAAACTAATCATCTGACTTTTTTTTGTGTCACCCTTATGGGGAAAATGCCACAAGAGAAATTTATCTGACATGTTGTCATTTCTCTTTGCATTTTAAACCTGTCCAAAATGAAAAAGTAAAGCAGTTTGTTTGAGTTGCAGAAGGAGTTTTGGCTCACTCCCCATGAAAATATGATTATAAATTCCTCCTGCATTTACTGTTGGCATATTATAAACAATTGAGTTCACTGATTACTGGGTTATATAACAATTTTCATGTTATTTGAGACCTAATTCATCAGGTGCTCTATGAAAGTGACATAGATATTTTTTAACATCTAAAATTCAAACTAAAGAAAACTTTTTCTGTTCTGTGGGGTTTTTATTACTAGCCTGAGGAAGAGGAAAGAAAACTGTGGGAGTTCTTGCCTCATACTCCCAAGATGATTGCTTTCAGTGCAATTTTTACCCATTTGCAGCTGGGCTGTGAGTATTCCTGCTCTATGACAGTGTTGCCTCCATCCAGATATTCAAAAATGTCAGTGTCCTTATTTAAACCTCTGGGGCTCAGCCTCTGCGTTTGATTCAAGATTTTGAAAGTCTTGGCATCAATCCTAATGCTTCTTGGTGAATTGGTAGAGCATGAAAGAAGCTGCATTTTGATCACCCTATTTTACCTTAGTGTAGAACACTGAATTACCTGTCAGAGATGGGGAAAACTCATGGGAATGAATATAATCCATTTATTAGGTTATGGTCACAAAGTCCTTAAGGGAGTGTTCCAAAACCAGAATGCTGGATTTGGTATTTCTGTGAGTTAGCAAAAAAACTTGACTTCCTATTAACTATATGCCCATCAGTGCCAAAATTTTTAATAAAGCCATCAAAGTCGCAGAGCAGTCCCATACACAAGTATTCCTGTAAGACACACTACAAATAATTAATTTTTTGGAAAAGCTTTCTGAGATCTTCAAAACATAATTGTAGAAGAGATTATCTGTATAAGAATGACCCAGCTGAAGAACATAATTTCAGAAAACATTACTAGCCACACTATGGAATACATGGTTCCATGCATTCTATTGTATTCTATGGTATTTGTTATATTCTGATGTATTCTTGCAAACTGTATAATTTTGCCTACTACTGCTATAGTGAGGTAAACCTGAACCTCAGCTATTTGGGTAAGTGAGAGTGAGGGTGTTGTAAACTTCCCTTTTCTGCAAGTTTCTCACAGGTTAAAAGGCTTCCTTAAAGAGAAAGTAAAGCATGTCCATTTCGTAGTTACAGCAAATAGGACTCACATTGTCCCTTAAGTTCTCTTCAGCTTGATTATGAAAGGAAACTTATTATTAATAAAAGAGATTCTCTGAGCAAGCTAGCAGTCTTCACTCTTCCAGTTTGACTTGTCAGTTGGGGAAACAGTTTTCTGATATAAGGACATTTTCCTAGTCAGAAAGCTGTGGAGACCATCATGTTCTTTTGCTGGACTTGTGGAACACCCAAGAGCATTTGGACCCCTTTAGATGACACTGGATTTTCAACGTACAACAAGCACATACTCCAAGATTTTTAGAATGGATCATAAATCCCATTTGATAAAATGTGCAAGTGAGACATAATGTGAAACGTTTTAAACTGATAGTTCAGGAATTGATTATTCATTGATAAGAGGCTCATACAGCAAAGTAAGAACATACTGAAGAAGAACTTTATTAGATCAATTTCTACAGCAGGATTTCTGGCCCACAACAAGCAGCAAATCCCACGTCCCATCTTTGATTCCATTATCAGCTATTTAATGGAATTGTTTATAAATATAATCATTATTTGTACAACAGTGTCACTTAGAAGTTTTAAATATGAGCCCACAGGTGAGTCATTCCATCTCCAGGATTCAGTTTCCCAATCTCATAGTAATATTTCAGAGCCATGTTGTTAGGAAGGCTTAGCAATGTTTGCTGAGCCCTTTGAAGAAATGAAGCAACATATTAAGGTATAAGGAGGGTTGTTATTTTTTAAAAATTGTAATTATTTTTCAAAAGCAAACAATTTTGGCAAAGTGATAAAAGGCAGAAAGAAAGAGGGAGTGTAGGACTGAAGATAGTATGTTCATTTTTTCCTCACTAAACAATAAACTCTTTAAGGAGCACTATATACTTTCATTCTCATTGTTCTATCACCCAGCCTCTTGCACTCAAGAGCAGTCATTTCATATGTATATTTACACTTCTCAGGCCATAGTCTCTGCTCATGCTTTTCAGCACTTTATACATTTATTTAAGGATCAACTTGGAGCACTTACTTCTCCTTTTGAGAAAACACATCACATTCACACATCACAGCCTGCAACTGCAAAACTACTATAAATCATAAAATATCACTGACATTCCCCTTTCATCTTCCGATAGATGCTCTTTTCAGGGGTTTGCTTTTATTTAGGTTGCTTTGCTACTTTGTCCTTGGGATTGAAATACATCATCTTTAATTTCTTTTCTCAGCCAATAGATGTTTTTCCTCCTGATAGTGCACAACAGTGTGATTTTAAGCTATTGGTGTATGCAAGTCCATCCATGCATCTTTGGCAATCAAAACTATACCACAAAGTCAAGTCCTTTGCCAAAAGGCAATGCCCATATCAAAACTATTAATCTTACGTCTATCAGTAATGTATTTCCTGCAAATTTTTGTTGTCTAAGTACCACTTTGGGGATGAAAAACATGAAGGTACAACTCAAATCATGACACGTGTGTGCTATGAGGAATAGGATAAAATGTTGACTTTGCTTTCCATGGTTTTAAGCTGAATTCAAGTAGTATAAATTAGGTAAGTGTCCAAGTGAGAGGAAAAAGTAATGCAGTCAAATGAAAAAGACATAACACAGAAGAGACAGTATCAGGAATGGAAGGGGAATGTCCAGAGGAGAGGCCAGTGAGAAATTTCATAGGCAGCCAGATGTGGGATGAGATTTAGAGTGTGTTACTGCAGAGATGCAGTCAGGACCATTAAAATAAAAAAAAAAAAACCCCCGAAGAGGATGTTACTAGTTTTGAGCTCTGCTGGTAATTCTGCAGCATGCTTTAACTTTATCCACAAGCTGCTGCTTGTTGGCTCATTAAGTCAATCCACTCGCTTTTTAAATTGCCTCTATTGCTGATGATATGCATGTAAATATTTTGTGACAATATTTTGTGACAACTGCTTCCCATCATTGAAAATATGATCTAGCTCTGATGAAAAGGTGATTAATGAGACTCCACAGCTCTTTTGAAATTTCTTTTGTATGACTACAAAAAATAGAAATATAATTTAAAAAATATCCTATTCCTGATGAACTTTAAACAAGCAACAAAGAGTCTGGTCGGGACAGTTTGGGTAAATTTAGTTGGTGTGAATCTGTGGCTAACATGAAACAGCTGGATTTATGGTATTCCACCAAACTTCTTTCTGTTTTCTGCTTAAAGTCACCATTAAGTCCATTGCTTGCTTTTAACTACCTAGTTTCTAAAAGCTGTACATTACTTTAAATGGTGTGTTCTGTGAATCTGGTCACAAGATACTGCCTTGACTGTGCATGAAAAATATGCTGGAGATAAACTGTCTGTCTTTCTGTCGAATACCAAAACGTTCAACTCTGTAAATAAAGTTAAGGCAGTCTATTTGGAACAGGAATCTAGCTCGTTTTAAAAACTGCTTTCTGAAAACAATAATTTCCTATGTCTAAAGGTGAAATGGGCTCTTCTTGGATTAGAAAATACTGTCTTCTTCAGCATTTGCAGGATTATGTCTCCACTGTGTGAACCCAATACTCACACAGGATTGTGTAATGGTAAAAGTATTTGCCTGGAACAGCCAGCTTTATGATTGACTGATGATATTCTACTGAAGATTGAAGCGAAGATAACATTTTCAAAAGAAAAAATATTGCTGGCACTTGACTACCTGTTCTGTACAGCATTCATTCGCACTTGTCAACTAACCAAAATAAAGCCTTTAATGCTGCCAATTTGTGACCTTCTTTGCTGTAAAATATTCTGTTACTAAATCAGCATTTCTCTGCTGCCTGTGTTTGTCTTAAACCTTTTTGTGAAACAGTATCTACCCCCTTAGAGCCATTTACTGCTCTTGCTGTGTACGCAATGAGAGCTCTGTGCAAAGATCAAGGGGACATTAGGTGTAGTTACATCCAGGTGATAGTGATGCAGGGTTTACTTTAGGGTTGCTCATTTATTAGGATACATTTTGTGTGTTCTTACTGAAGGACAGCTCAGCGGTATTGGAGCCTGAACTCATTGTTCTCAACATTTAAACACTTTTTACGCTGAATAGTTGGGATGAGCTGGGGTAAATGTTTTGAGGTTTTTTAAGGTAATGAGTGAAAGACATATGAAACTAGAGTTACGTTTTACCAGCTTAATACAGCCATAAACTGTACTGCCTGATTTATAATGAGAAAATGTTAACATTTCTTATAATGATCTGTGATGAATAGGAAGTGTTTTTGCCTATGGCTATATTGTGCTAGGGTCTGATTATATCAGAGCTCATAAAAGAAAAAGTCAGAAGGGACCACTGTGATCATCTGGCTCTGCCTCTTTTTTTAATACAAGCCATGGGACTTCCCTGAATTAATTCCTGTTTGAACTGGAGCACAAAGTTTAGAGAAGCAGCCAATCTCAATTAAAATATTTCCAGTGATGAAGAGCCCACAGCAACCCTTAGTGAATTGTTTCAAGGAAAAACTATCCTTGCCCTTACATTTTTGAGCCTTATTTTTATTTTGAATTTCCCTTAATTCAGCTTCCAGCAATTAAGTCTTATTATGCCTTTGTCTGCTAGACTAACACTTATTTATCAAAATCGTGTTCCTGCCATAGATACTTATGGTCTGTGATCATCTCAACTCTTAGCCTCTTCTTTTCTAAAACAACAGATGAAACTCTCAGAGTATGCTGTAAAACTTTTTCTAGTGGTTTAATCAGTCCCATGGCTCTTCTTCATAGTCTGTGTAATCCTTCAGCATCCTCTATGGATTGAAAACATCAAGAATGGACTGTAGCCCATCATGAGTCCTACCAATGCTAAGTGTAGCAGTGACATCATCTTCCTCGCTCTATGCATGCTCTTGGATCCCTTGGATCCCTTTTGGCTGCAGTGGTCATTGAGAGGTTATATTCAGGAAGTTACTGATCATCAACATTCAGAGGTTCAAGTCAAAGTTAGAAATGTACTAAGTAACTTAGAAGTAAAAAAAAAGAAATATTTCAGAAGATATTCTGAATTATTTATATTATTATTATATTTATATATAATATATATAATCATATAAAAATCGATTTTTTTTTTCATATGATGTAGGACCAAATTACATCCAAGTTGAACATAGCTGGATAGGGGTGCAGGAAAAAATTCTGCTCACTGCCTGCCCCTCTTATATGTCTATGTATGTGGTTGTGTGCAACAGCTTTCGTGCTTAGAGAAGCAACAGGGTTGAACTTCATGTGCTCCACTCCAGAGCACATCAACTGGTGAAGGAAAGCGAGGAGAGAAAGAGGTGGATGGCTTCACCCACAGCAGAACTTTCTCCACATCTCTCCGCAGTGCTGTGGAGACGGGCCGGGTGACGGAGGTCCTCTGGCATTCCCTTCCTGAACATCACCAGTCCCAGAAGACTGTGAGGAAGGAGCACATGGAGAGGCAAAGGGGTGCCTGGAGGTGGATTTCTCCAATCTACTTGACTGCAGAAGCCTGGTTTTATTCAGTTCCTAAAGCAAGGGTAGTGAGATAGTCAGGACCATACGATAGCCTGGCAGTATTCCTTCAGCCTTGCATGCTGTTTTCTCAAACCAGCTTCCTCAAAGTAATTTTGCGCTTCATTTTGGAGAATGAGTAAGCATCCTCACACCACTTTAGACAACGTCATCAGTAGTTTGTGTAACTTGCACAGCCACCTTCATAAAGCAGCCACTCACCCCCAGGAGATTAGCAAAGCTTGTGCTAAACCTTCTTCCTGTGTTTAGTCGCTGTTGTTGCATGAAATACTTACATAAAATCTGATGTAGGTATTGTTGCTGATGCTTCCTTTGCCTTTACTGTGGCAGCATAGATGGGCTTTAAATTCATAAATACTACTGATATCAGCCAACAGTACAGGGTAAAAATGGACATGTTTTAAACAGTAAATTAACCTGTGACAATGTCCCCATAGGAACTATACTTACACTAATGTTCCATTTACTGCATTTATTTAGGATACCAAAATTAATTGCAACTACCACAGCCAATTTATGTGCTTAGCATTCTCTTACACACCCTTGAAGTCTGAAATTCATTAACATCATACATACTTTAACACACTCATCTGTCTCTTTCTCTTTCCTTAACTGTGTGTAGGATCTAAGATATTTTCCTCGGGGCTTGGAGAGGTGCTGCTCCACACTGTGCTGTAGCACAGGGTCTTGGATATACCCTGTAGGAGTTTAATGAGTGTTTATCTTTTGATAGTGCCAAGAGGCTGTCTTGCAGTCAATCCTTCCTGTGTGGCTGTAGTTTCTCAATGTAGTGCTGATCATATCTCAGTGAAGGTGGATCTTACCATCCTTCATAGCAATGCCAATGACCCAGTGTTGTAATAACGTCTCAGAGAAACATACTGCTGTATTATATCAACAACAATTTACTCCTTCAGTGCCCTGATTTTTTTCATGATCACAGCTTGTCCTGGGGAGATCCCCAGTTACAACAAAGTCTCCTGTTTAGAAGGCAATCAGGGTTCTGGTTGTAGTGAATACCCATCTTTTCACATGCACCGCTCTTCCTTGTCCTCTCACCACCACTAGTGACAGTGGTGCTGGGGCTATGAATGTAGAAATTTGCAGACAACATTGTGTGCAGCCTCAAGATGTTGTTCAGGCTCTTGGTACATGTATTTCTTTATTCAGGAAGGGCTGGCTATATTTTTTCTTTGCTTTTTGCAAAGATAGAGTCCCACACTCTGTTCAGGCCATTGCAACCACCCAAGCTAACACACTCCTATATTAACTTACCATCTCTCACTTGGGAAACAGTTCAATTCACAACATGCAGCTCAAAACCAAAGAAATATGGGCTAAATTTACGCAGCTGTGACAGTGCTTTAACTTCACATTTACAAGAGATGCATGAATACTTACTATCTTCTAGCTCAAAGTTGTAACTTCTCAGTGCGTTTTCTTAGAACGTCCATTCCTACTATGCTGCAAGGCCTGCTAAGGGTTGCTGCAGTTTTTCACAGCATCTTTTGCTGTTTGGACCACATTTCCCCACATGCCTCACATCTGCTTACCAGGTTCCTGGATATTCTTGATATAGTTTGGCCAGTCTACTGTGCCTCTGGCTCTCCAGATACAGAATTCTCTTCCAAAATCACTCTGTGTTATTCTTAAGAGTTTCTATTTTCAGTCATCCAACTGCCCTTACATACATTATCTTCAGTGCCCAATTCATCTTGATAGCTCCAATATATTTGAGAAGCAAGCAAATTTTTTCCCTGATGGCTGGCTACCCTATCAGAAATCTAGACACAAGCACTTGTAAATCTTTGTCTTGTGAAGTTTGTTTTCAGATATTTTCCAAATGCCTGCCTTGAAACCATCTGTATAAGAATTTGAAAAAAAAACTATCCACTTCACAGATACATTGGGCAGAAGCTCACTTTTTTTTTTTAATCCTTGGTTAAAAACAGTGTATGATTGGATTTTCTATCTGTCAGAGTACTTCTTGTTCATTTTCACTACCTTCACGCTGTAGGACTTCTATGGCTCAAAATTAATTCTTTATATAAAAAAGTAGACTTGCTTTGCAGAGTCAGAAGATTTTGTTAAAAGTTGCTTATGATTTTCTGCCCTTAAACTTTCATACACAACTCTATGGCCAGACACTCTTCCCAGTGCATATTTTCAGCCTTTTGGTAAGAGTGGCCTTGACATAAAAGCTATGGAATATTTCTGTCTTCAGTGCAATGCCCCAGTTCTGTTTCAATTGCATAATATTTTTTACTATTAATTTTAGTTATTGCATTTAAAGGTGTGAGATATGTTCCCTGATAGATGTGATGGCAGCATTATGCTGAAATTTTCTTTCTATAGCATCTTTCCTCAGGAGCTGCTTCAAGGGTTTCCGATGCATTCAAGATTCTTGGAATAAATATCAATAGGTATTTTTTATAGTCCGTTAGGAGAAATGAGAGAAAATAGTAATGAAAAGCATAAATATAAGTAATTAAAATATATGTGAATAAGATTATAAGAATATATGAGAATGTAATGCAAAAAAGGAGACAGCAGTCAGCCTTTTTCTCCCTTCTGCATGTCCTCTTCCTGACCACTGCTCCCTGGGAGTCAGATCTTTTTAGCATTGTCTCCATGCTGAGCCCAGCGTGATCCCTCAGCTCGCAGGGAGCCACGTCAGCATCTGGCATAGCACAGATCCCTGCTGTGCAAATGAGCTAGACAGGGGCTGGCAGAGGATGGCGTAAGGCAGAACTCGTTTGTTCAGGCACATTTCTACCACTTATCAGCCATGCCAGCTCAGGCAAAATTTCTTCATCAGCAGTGTAGACACATCCTAGGCTCCTGGACATTATTTAATGCATGAGACTAAACAATGATCTTGTGGGACTTTCTGTGAGTTCAGACCTCAGTGACATTGTGTGTGCCTGCTTTTTCACACACATATATAGGAGGAAGCCACTACTATGAAGATTTTAAACCAAAGCAGTATCAAGCCCAAAACAGAACTCACTGGACAGGAGTCTGTTCTGTGGCATAACTGGCATTCAAGTGAATCATCTGGAACTGCTGATCATACGAGAAATTAGATGACTGTAAAAAGAATGTGACATCATTTTATGCAAATAATGACTTGATGCTTAGAATGTGACTGGTATTTCATTATGAAAGGATACAAACACTTAATTGATAGTTTGGTTCAATTGCTACCAAAGACTGGCCAAAAATGGCTGGAAGACAAGCACATGGTCTCAGAGTTGCTGTCCAAGTCTATCTGACTTCCTACTCCTGCATTATTTGTAAGACAGAAAACACTGACTTTCCCAGGGCACAAGTAAGGTGCAGGTCTTTCAGCATTGCTTGCTGATGGGCATTGAGAAATTCCCTGGCTGGCATAATGACCTTGACACACCATGGAGATCCTGAAATTAAGAAAGCAACAGATCTGCATAGGAACCCCACATAAAATTGGGTTCTCAGTACATAGAACTTTCCTCCTCAGTTCCATTGTTTTCTCCATTGTCCATTACTACAAAGAAACTTCAGCATCCTGTCCAGAGGAAAGCTGCCTTGTATTTTAACCAGATGCCCATTTTTGATCTGAGGAATTGAAACTCCTGGGACACACCAAGCACGCACACGTGCACCCACCAGCATGTCTAACTGCAGTCTGAAGAGCTGAATAGTTTCTTTTTCCCTGTAAGAATTTCCCAGTGCAGCTGAGGAGTAAGCTAGACTAGGTGGAGTGAGGAGCCTGAGAACAGCTTCAGGGCTGAAGGCATGTGTAGGTTGGATCACAGGGTTTAGGTGTGTGGGGCAGGCCTTGAATAGAGAGGACACAGGGCAACAAACAGTTGATAAACAGTAGTCAAGATCCAGGTTTTAAGCACCTCAGTGATCAACAAGTGGAAGTCTCACGGAAGTTGAGAGGGCCTTGAGGAGGGTAACATTGCAGAGGCCAAGAGCCACAATTCTGAGGGGCTGTTGGCAAAGTACACCTTGATAGACTTGTGCTATATCTTCACTGGGTAGCTGGTGCGTGCCCTGTGCTGGGGCTCTGGCCCACCGCTCACACAGGTACAGGGCCCAGCCAGGCTGAACCACGACCTCTGCAAGTGCTCGCCTTCCCTCATTTGTAGCTGCAATACTGGGAGAGTTCTGCTGACAGGCAGTACATTAGGCAGGCTGCAGAAAATGGTTCCAGCATAAAGGCTGGAAGTCATGTCTCCATATTGCCGTTAGCTGGGTGGGCAAGAGGAGGGCAAATTACTTGGAGAAAAGTTAAAATAATTTTCCCCAAGTCCTGATAAAATCAGGTTCTCTATGGGGTGTGTCAGCCTTTCTGTATCACTTACCCAGCCCTGAAGAAGGGTTGGTAGCACTGTACTGTTTGCACCTCAGTCATAAGTCACATAAGAATCAGTAGTTAGGGTTGTCCTTTCTTGCACTGCTTTGAGGAA
The DNA here is from genome assembly GCF_017639235.1 of Corvus kubaryi. Classification (NCBI taxonomy): domain Eukaryota; kingdom Metazoa; phylum Chordata; class Aves; order Passeriformes; family Corvidae; genus Corvus; species Corvus kubaryi. Next base: position 14,815,129 of record NW_024581127.1, read on the forward strand.
CCTCACTTCTGTCATGAAACTGCTCTTACCTTAGTTTTAAGTTTCTTCTCTGACATGCCTGAAGTCAAGAAAAAAAGCCTAAAATCAAGGGTGATAAGAGTATGCTATAAGTACTGTCCTCTGAAAAGTCAAATGAGCTTCCTCCTAAGATCAAGTAAGGATATTCTTCCAGCCCAGTTGTTCAGCAATATGCTACCAAAATCCTACTTTTCAAAACAAAGATGATCCTTTGTTTCTTTCAGGGATAAAAAATTTTAAAACCCTCCCCTGAGAAAATCTGGAGAGTTTTTCCAAACTAGAGGAGCAAATCTGTCCCCCACAACACTCACTCAACTACTTTCAGTCCAGCTGATTCCTTATCACTCAAAATCTGAACACCTTTATTTTAAAGTCTTTAAAATCTATCATGAAAGGAGAAAAGACATGAGAAAGAGGTTCTCTGCACATGTGGAAAAATGATCTAGAAGAAAGTGGGGAAGAGAAATGAAATGTGTTTCAGTAGGAGGTTACATTACAATTCTCACATAAATTGGGTCTGGCAAGAACCTGTAAAGCAGAGTTCTACATGACAAACACATATAGGGAAAATCTTCATGTATCCACATATTTGGTTTAATTTTGAAGTGCCGCTGCAATGTGTGTGCATAGGAGAGAACAAGAGCACGTACAAGTGAAAGCAGGAGAGAGTCAGTTTCTGTGGCTATGCCAGCAGGGCATGACTGTATGATTTGTAGTGTGGGAAGGAGCTAGCATAGAAGAGCTTTGCAATGTTGAAAGTATGATGAAATACCTGGGTTAAAAGATTAACACAAAGAGAGCACATGAAGAACCAGAGTGAGGAACACAAGAAGCCGAAGGATTGATAAGAGTAGTCCAGAGAGACAGGGAGGGACAGCATGTGAAAGGCAGAGGAGAAAAGCAGGGGACCGACTACTGGCAGTGTAAAGAGGAAACACCTCGAAATAGAAGAAGATAGGAATTTTAAATGGGAAGAAATAATGTGAAGACATTGAGGAAATGCAAGGGAAACAATGCCAACTTTAAATTTTGTTTGATAAGTTAGGAGTTTTCTAGGGTGAGGACTTTTTGTTTGGGGATTATTGCTCTTTTGGTATAAAATGCACTATAGAGACAGAAAAGTGTCTACAGTCAGTACCATCTGATTGCTACCTCTCTTATGATTTTGGTTTGGGGTTTTTTGGTGTGTTGTAGTTTTTTTGATTGGCTAAATTCTTGGTTGGTTGATTGGTTGGGTTTTTTTGGTTGGTTTGGGTTTTTTGGTTTGGGGAGAGCAGTGGCAGGATTTGGTTGGTTGGTTGGGTGGGTTTTTTTAGTTTGGACAAAATTTTTTCTTTTCTTTACAAGCTCTCTTGAAAAGCAGCTCCTTCTAGCTGTACCTGTGCATCTCTGTTACTGGCTAGTGTTCAAATTGTCCCATTTACTTTTCAAAAAGAATCAAAAAAAGTGTCATAGATTTTTCCATGTTAAGGGAAATTTTCAGCTCTTCCTTGAGCAGTTAATTCTCTTCACATCATTTGCAGTGAAAGATAAGATAAGGTGTGAATATCTTCCCTCCTAGTCTTGCCTGAGATATTTCCATTCTATTCTGTCAGGATTTCCACTTACAGGTGGGATGTAAGCATAAAGGGTGCAGCAAAGAGGAACACAAGCTAGAAAAGGGAAGTAAAGGGCCAGGCAGAAGAAAGATGCACAGATGGATGAAACAAAACAAGGGCAGTCAGGAGAGAGTCTATGAAATGTGGAACAAAAGTAAAGCAGAATATAGAATAAAAACTTGATAGGTAGAGGAAGTGAAGTGACATGAAAACTGCAAATAGAGCAAAAATAGAATTGAAAAAGAGAAAATTAGTAAGAAAATGAAAATGTAACAGAATTTGGGCAAGAAATCTAGAATAGTGGGAGAAACTAAAGGAAACTCTAGGGCAAACGAGAGAAAAGTAGAAAGAAAATAAGTAGAAGAAAAGCAGAAAAATAAGCCAGAGAGTAATTTTTTAAAAGAGTAAATATTGACTGAGGTCAGTGTTCTTTTATTTATAGGGGCTGTTAGGGAAGAGATGTACTATATATTTATGAAACATCTGGGAGGTTGGAAGCAAATGCTGGAAACAGGCACTCCTGCTGGAAGACATATTTTTGCTTTCCTTAGGCCTTTCATGAACACACAGTTAGATCTCTGTAGCTAATTAGGCTGCTGCATTACTGATAGGGTATATTGACATTGAAAAAGAGTGGACAGGAGGCACAACAGGTACAGTGATGTGTATATAAACATTTCTAGCTACGCCCTCATGGGAAAAAGTTCCAACTCTCTCTATGCAGAAAACAAGTAATGACCTTTGAGAAAGTAAGCAATAGAGACAGGTCTAAACTGCCAGATTTTTATTCCTGTCCAACAGGACAGAAAGGGATGCAATGGAAATTAGAAATTTGGCTTAGTTTCTTGAACTTCACTTCTATGTTACACACCTCTGTTTATTTCACCACAATGGTTCAGGTATTTGGGCTTTTCTTGGATCAATTTCTAACCAGAACCATGTCCAGTTATTCTATATACTTTTTAGCCCAGATTCAAAGCATTATCCAGATTAATATATATAGAGCCATTGACTTTGCTCATGTGTGTATGTGCTTACCTTTGTTTCTAAGGCCTTCTAAATGCTTTAATTCACAGAACAGATTGTTCTTTTGGTGTGAAACCATATTTTTTGTTGGTTAAACACTAGCAGCTGGATGGACTTTAAATGTATTTTAATAGGGACCATGAAATTGCCCTTTTGTTTTACATCTTCTTGTACTTAGATTGTGCCCTTATTCCTTGTATTTATTCACAGTATTTAATGTAGATAGTTAAAATGCTTATAAGAGAGTGGCAGGGAACAGTTTAACCTCTGACAAGGGCAGCATTTTTAAATTCAACTGTAAGCACTTAGTTTAGGAAAATCTGTTTCCACTTTTCTGATGAACCCTTTAAAAAACAATTCAGGTTAACTACATACAGCAAAGCCATGATATCAGCCTTGTCACAAAAGGCCAAATCCTACAGATCCCTATTTGCATGAGAAGTTCTTCAAACTGTGAGTCCTTTTCAAGTGAAAGGAATACACACGTGATTTTAGGATTTGCAGAATTTGGCCTCCACCTAATCACTTGGCAAAATTGTGCCTCCACAAAATTTGTTGTCTCAGGTAAAACTTCATAATTGGTTTTTGATTCCTTCACAGTAGTATTAAGATCCTTTAGGAAAAAAGACTGCCAGGTGATGAACTTCCCCGGGATTCAGAATGTTTGCTAAAATGATAACAAAACAAGCCCCTAATAGCTGAGTCATGGAATTTAGAAAACCAAAGCTTTACAACAGTGTAACCTAGAGATTAATTAATTAATCTAATTTCCTCTGTGGATTTGAATAAATGTAAAAATAGAATTAGTCTTGGAAAAGCTGATTTCAAAATGAAGGCTAACCTAGTCACTTTAAATGGGCCAAATTCCGTAGCCTTACCAGAGGATAGTTCCCAACGTTGGCATTTGACATCAAAGGAGTATTACCTGACTCAGGGCTGTAGCTCTGTAAAAGAAGATGTTACTAGAGCTGGCATTTTTATTTGCTTCCAGAAGTATTTTCAGAAGTGAAGCAAGGTTTCCCTTTCCTCTGTTGAAAGCAAAGAGGGATTTTTCTTTTCCAGCTTGTTTGAAAAGGAGTGCTGCACCACACCACTGTCTCTTCTTGCCTGTTACAAGAAGAATGTCTCCTGCTGCCTCAGCAGATATTTGAGGGCACTACGTGTGTCAGTCTCTCCAGGGATCCTCCTGCAGCCAGTAATGTCACTTCATATGGCTCCATTGCATTGCAAGACAACACGGTATGGAATGGTATCCAGATCCTATCAGAAAGGAGCAGATAAAATCCTCAGAGCAGGCATTCCTCAAGGAAAGTTCACACAAGAAAAAAATAAAACAGAGCTACTGTAGGTCAACAGCAGAACTACAACTGTTCACAACTCCATGGCATCTCTATCCAATTATCCCAAAGGATTTGGCGAATGCCCAAAAGGAATGATATGGTTGTCCACTTTTGTAGGAAGAAACAAACTGGATAAAGTTAATTTCTTTCAATGACAGACATCTGTGATTTTTTACAAATGAAATGTGTTCCAAAAGGCTGGGGGCAGCAATATAGCCCTGAAGTTAAATATTATTTTATCCTGAATGTATTTTCACTAAATCAGGCTTCTGATATTGCATGAGTTGAATTAGACATCTTAATAGAAAACTCTTTGTGATACAAGAATCCTCTAAAATAACCTGAAAATAGCTGCTCCATGTCTCTTCATGCCAAAATTTTGCAGGCTGCTATCTCTAGTACTCTCCCTCTCTTTCACTGTTCCCCTTTTTGAATCTATCCCAGATGCAACACTAAATACCACTTTATCCAAGACCTATGTTTCTTCCACCTCTGAAGAGGAAAGGAAACCTTTATCTGGAAATACGTATTTTTGGTTGTTTGGCTCTTAATATGTTTCCAGCTGTTTCAGATTAGACTTAGAGGCCTAGGTGGTATACAGAACAGAAGGCAGGTGAGACTGTTCATGATAAATGAAATTTATCTCATGAACATCAGCACCTCATATGTGTACAAGTCTGTTTTCCCTGTTGCCGAGTTAATTATTCTTGGTAATAATATTGAGTCAGACACATGACTATATCATTGCAGACAAACCCATGTTATTAATGCATTTTCACTAAAGTAATCCTTGCCACAGGCAAGATTTTAACCTTCTAAGGGGTTATAAGCTGCTCATGCACGTAGTTGCTCTACCCAAGGAACAGACTGTGAACAAACTTAAACTTGTAGTCCTGGTTTATGTGTTGTTCTCCCTCATCTCTGGGGAGGAATAAGACACAGAGCCACAACCATTTCAATATCTCTGGAGATTCTTTGATACAGATGAAGTTCTATGTAAAGATCATTTATGAGAAAATCCTGGGTTAACAAACACTTCTTTCTTAGTGTCCCTGCAATTTCTTTATTAGGTACAGGAAGAAAGAAAAACACCAGCTCTTGTTCATGAAGGAGATAAACCCAGCTGTCATGCAGCCACTCAGGAGAGCTGAGTCCTGTTTGCTCCAGTGACTAATTCCAGCTGAACAGAGCACATCTTGTCTTTGCTGGCATTTCATTTTGAAGGACCTTACCACCCAAACCCTGGTATCTCTGTTTTTTCCTTTCCCTGCCCTGGTGGCTGGCGGTGCATCTGCCTGCCGCTGGAACACAACGCAGCTGCCCCGGCGCTGAGCACCGGCAGCAGCGTTAAAGAACACGCTCTTACTCAACAGAGCAGTTCCCTGCGTACCCTGCAATTAGCGCTGCTTACTTTTCTGACCTCTTTTTACTGTTGGTAGCACTGCAGAGCCAAGGAGCTCTGGGAGGGTGAGCTGGCTTCTATTCTGTTTTGTACATCTTCAACCAAATTCTCAGCTAATTTCCTATTGTGGAATCTTTATCACCAACAATGACCTATGAGGCAGAACGAATACTTGTTACTTTCAAATCTCGTGTGGAAGCTGCAGGTTGCCAGCTGGGAAAAAAAAAAGATTTCTGACCTGTAAATTTAGCAAATATGATAGGAAAGTAATCAAAAAAGAAAAATAAGGATCTTCATTTTGTCCCAGTTAAAGACTAACTGAATTAAAAACTCTTTTTTAAAAAGTGTCTTTTTCAGTTTTGTGTGCGTGTGAGATTTTCCTTTTTTTTTTCCTTTATTGTCTTTTTTTGGTCAGATGTTCTTTAAGGCTCTGTTAAGTCCCTTGGTTTCAACGCATGTTGAAGCATATAGTTTTGTTAACCCTAAAACTGGCATCCTAGAAGTGTCAAAAATGAGATTAGCTTAAAAATCTTAAGTTCCAGAAAAAATAAGGTGGAATTTTTAAACTCCTAATCTTTTACCACATTTATATTTTTAGATGTTACAAATGTGACCAGTAGAAAGGCACACAAAGAAAAAGCAGCTTAAAACGGTCATGGGTTCATTCACATCCAAGAATGGCAGTTATAAAGGAAGAAGCAAATATTGAAACTCAAGATAAAATCTTGAGACTTTTCAAAACTGAGCACCACCATCCCCCCAGTCTAAAGCAGCTCTTGTTCTGGAATCTGGATTGTAAATCTCTACTAAGAAGGTAGAGCAAAAATACAGCACAATGGTGTCATTTCTGTAAAGAAAAGTTAACTTAAAAAATATCCTGAGAGCAAAGCCACTTACAGCTCAGCAGCTGGTATGAAAAAGCCTGAAGCACTGGAAGACTTGCAAGTGCAGATTAAGGTATACTTCTCCTAGCCAATTTTGTCCCCATGTCTCTTTGCTCAGTGCATGCCCTTTTGGAGGTGAAAACAGTTAAAACCAACTAGCTCCTTATGCTTTGTCGAGGTCAACAGTAGTTTTAAATGTGACAGGACTGAAGAACTTAGTCCTTTTCCAGATAGCCATTATAGCAAGACCTGTTGATTGTAGAGTTCCTTACCCTATGCTGATATTTTAGGAAGTCCACAGAGCAGTTTAAATTATTCTGAGATGAAGAAAATCATAAAGAAGGAAAGCATGTAACTGTAAAGCGTCAGTCCTGATCTTTTAGTCCATCAGAGTGGACTAAACCAAACCTATGCAGGAAAATAATTAAACTATGCTGTCAAAAAAAAAGGGAGGGAAACGTTTGCACAGTTTGTAACCTACAGAACAAAACTCTATCTCAGGCTAGGATCCAGTGGCAGGAAATATAGTGCAAATAGAATTGGGCAGAAGGAGTAAGCAGGGTTGAATTCAATCTGTATTAGAAAGCTTGTAGTAGCTCTAACTCTACAGAAATCACAACCACTCAACATGGTAAACAGCCTACAGGTAGAGATCCTAGTGCAACTTCAGAAACAACAAGAAAAGTGGAGATCATCTGAACGACCTCTCTACTCCTGCAAAAAGAAAGTGCTGAAAATACATCATTGTTGTACTGAGGAGTAAGTGCTCACTCAAGGAAAGCATGAAAAGTGCATAGATCTACAGGGCATAAGGTTTTCCTAAGTAATGCCTCTCCTAGGTGTAAAATACCTTTTCAAGAACTACTTATCTATTGTTCAAAAATGAGCTACTTTTGCTGATACAGAAGCCCATTTTATCAAAGCTTTTGCTGAAATCCAAATAAATTGTTCTGTGTGAACTTTTGTATTTTTATCAGCTTTGCAAAACTCTAAAAAGATAAAGTCAAGATAGAAGACTAATCAAACAGAGGGAGCTTTTGACCATCCCTAGATGCAGTGAACTAACACAAAGTAAGTAAAACTAACATGTGTGGAAGAAGTTTGCATGAAATTATTGTCAGCAACTTTGCTCAAAACACAGACCAAAATTTTTCTGAGAGTCAAAATGCCTGTTACATTTCTAAGAATGATTTTATTCCTTTACTATCCCATTTGCTCCACTTACTTTTGGCTGGAATGCACAGAATGGCTGACTTGTGTGCTGAGTGAAATTTTAAGCCAAACCAGTAATAACATTTTTTGACAGCTGCTCCCTTGAGTTTTCCCTCCCAGATCTTCATACTTATAGAACCTGGGAAGTTGGAAAACTTAGATTGCTGGGTGTTCTTTCAGGTTGAACTCCTGAAAATTATTTCAGGGAAAACAAAATTAACATACTACGTTAATTTCATTTCAGAATACACAACTTCTCTGAAAAAGATGAACAGAAAAAAGCAACAGAACTAGCCCATGTTTGAACACCTTGGAATTTGGGATGCCTTTATCACATACTCTACCTTGATGAGAAATTATCTGTCTCCTGAGACAGTGGCCATTTTGTTTGCAGTTGCTGTTAGGTGAGAAAGGTGCACTCTGTTTCCTCCAAAAACAGAATTACTTTTATTTCTTGGGTTTTTTCTTGAAATTAGAAGAAAAAAAACTTAAAGACCAAGAGAAAAGTGGAAAGGTTTTGTGTACATACATGGGTATAAAAAATAAAAAAAACTAAACCGAAGCTAATATAAATATAAAGTAAATAAACATAATCTATAACCATAGATGGTGTTATAATTTGGTACTTACCTGCATTTTCATATATATTTTGTTGGAGAGAAAATAGGAAGCTGCACCAAGAGATGTTGCAGAACTGCAGCACAGTGTCCACAACACCCTTCTCCAGAAGCAGTTGAATACACAGCAGTTCCAGGCTTTATCCCTCATAATTACATCAGGTGTTACCATCATTCTGCACACCATCAACATAAAATATTTTACTTTTAATCAAACACCTAGCTATTGATTGTCTATTCAAAATTACTCAATTTTTGAGAAAAGAATCCAGACCTTAACTGCCAGTGCAAACCCACATTTTCTGTGGCAACTGCTGATCTCCACAAGGGCAATAAGAAAACTCCAAAAGGCAGTGGAAGAGCCCCTTGCTCAGTAGCCCTATCAAGCAAGCCCATTTCGTCCTTGGAATAATGCATTGTATGGTATTTTCTACCTTGTTTGGTATTTAGAGTTGGAATTTATTGCCAGGCTTCCTGGCAGCAAGCTGTGCAGGTTGCAGGCGGAGGCTGATGGAGGTGAGTGAATTAATGTGGTGGCTGTTTGGAATGTCGTCCAGCTGCCAGGGAGAATTATGTTTGTTTGCCTTTGGCACAAGTGTGAAAGGAACAGCCATAGATTTCAGAAGTGTGAGTCTACATTTTTATATCTCACACTAATGAATACATTTTTTTGTATCCTATACATTTGGGGAAATAGAATTTATTTGTAGATTTTATTTACCACTTGTGTGGTAGAGAAGGAATGTTTCCTCAGAGACTGAACTTGTACTTTAGAAAAGAAAAAGCAAAAAAAGAAAGAAAAAGAAAGAAAAGACCTGACTAAGCCAAAACAATGTCAGTTAAAGTCATCCAAATTTCACTATTTTTGCAACTAATCTAAAGTCAGATTATAGAATGAGGAATTTCAGCAAGATTTGAAAATTTCTTCATGTAAGATTGTTTTAGTGGTGGAGAAATGTTGCTGAAAGACATAACTTTGTATTTGTTTCCTGCTGGAAATTTATTTCTTCCAGTCAAATCTTTCCTTTACCTATAACCTGTCAGTTATCCCTACCCCAACCCCTGTGCTATCAACAGAGGGATGATAATGCTATTTGTAATGTGCTCTGATGTGAAAAGTGCTATGGAAGATTGAATTGTTGTTGCTGATAGGACCAGAAATTTCCCCAACCAGATCTGTCAATAGCTGACACTAAAACAACAAGGTACAAAGTGCATTTGAAGACTGTCAGACACCATTGCTTTTTTGTTTTCTTTAGCAAACTATTCCTTAGATAACTGAATTGACCTAGCGTTGCTTAAAAAGATCAAGTGCTCAAAAGATCAAGTGTCTCAGAAAGAAAAGGCTGGAAAGAATAATATTAGTTACTCCATACTATGCAAAGCCTAATGATCTCTTGTCCCATTATAGTAAGTAAATAAAACTGTCACTTACACCTCTTCTGTTGATCTTAATAATATAGGAAGGAAAATAGCTTTCTAGTTTTGGTACAGTAATGAACAAAAACCAATAATCTGCAAAATTATCTATTTTTAATAATTTGCAAAAAGTCACACCATAGGACAGATTTCAAAAAAGACAATAATAAATACCTATACCTAGTATCTTAGTTTCTTTGTACAGGCATGTAACTTACATATATGATCAGAAAAATTGTGATTTCAAATAAGCTTTGCAATTTAATTTTAATTATTCTGAATTTATTGTCTATATGTTAATTGATTGTTGTTAAGACTGCAATATACTGTAGCATACTTCGATGACTATTTGAGGAGCAGCAAATGTATTAAAGAGAAAATAATTTGTTGAGCCAATATTCCTCAAATCCTTGTTCCATTCTAACCACTTAAAGAAAAATATTTGCAATCTTAATCAGAGCCCTTCAAGGAAGCAAAGATGTTTTAAGTGGCATATCCAGCAGAAGAAAGAAAAATAGATGTAAGCTTGCAAACAAGACTATTTTCTGGTAGGATGAAGATGTGAGATGTCACTTTGGAGATGGGATTAGGAACAATGAGGCAGAGACAAGAACAAGGAAGAAGGAAAAGGGGGGGGACAAGAAGAATAAAAAGAACAATAGAAAATAGGGAGTGGAGGGTAAATAATGTGACAGAGAAGACTGAAAATAAAAGTCGGTGGGGACAGAGAAAAAGACGCCAAGGGGCGGGGGAGAGAGAGAACTACAAAAAATGAGTGTAGGGTAAAAAAACTGTAAAGGGAGGAAAAGAATCTCACATGAGTGCTAAACTTAAGGAAGAATGGCAAGTCCCTCTTGGATGAATCAGTGCTTCCCAATTACCCACATGCAACCCTTCTAAGTCACCCTATGATAATGGCTGCGCAGCCTCAGTGCCAAGACAACAATTTGGAGCTGTGGTCCAGTGTCAGAGGGAGCAGAAAAGATGGCAGAAAGAGTCCTGTGGCAGGGAAACCTCACTTCTCCCCAAGCCAAGTGTTCCTGCCAACAGACCCAGCTGCAGCTGGCTACGGCTGGAGTCACTTGGTACTTGCTCTGCACGCAGGGTGAGCGACCCAAGAGCCGCAGGGGTGCTGCAGGCAGCCAGACCGCTACAGCTTCCCCTCTGCTTTGCAAGCCAGTGCCTAGGGAACTGAGGGTAGAACGATATCTGAAGAACAGAGCAGCAGGAGAAATAAGGAAAAGGAAAACCAAAAGAGGGCAAAAGAGGGAAGAGAGTAAAAGAGGAAAGCAATTAGTGGTCATGGCCTCTTTACAGCAAGAAATGACTCGTACTACATACATAAGTGATCCCTATGCGAACTGTAAGCGGGAGAGGCACAGCAAGGAGCCTGCTGTGGATCTCATGAGCTGAGTAATATACATGAAAGCATAAGAGTGACACATTTCTGTCTCAAATCCAGCCACTCTTAAACATGGAAATACTTCTGCTAGGGCAGTTCAATGGTGTATATACATATCAGTTCCTTTCTGATCAGCTTTGACCTTTTCCAGAAGGCAAGCCTGGATTTATCTTCTTTATTTATTTTGCCAACATGGCTGTATTTTTCAGCATAGTAATTAGTTGAGTCAGTAGAGCTCTGGGAATAGACTGACATGTGCTCCCTCTTCTGGTTGGCATTTGCTTCTACACACCGAGGTCAAAGTAAAGACAAATTTGGGTCCTCTAGCTTCTTAGAGAGACTTAAACCACTCTGTTTACTCTATTTTGATACGACTGTGAGACCTCCGCTGCTCATTGTCCTATTGGACCAAAAGGATACGAACATTGATGCACTTGTGCCTTTCAGACAAAAGATTTTACCATCCATGAAGTCTATTCATGGATTTGTTTGTTAAAATAGTATTTCTACTGTTTTACTGATATGAGCACGCATTAGTGCCACTGTTTTCTTCCCCACAACGAAAGGTCACTCATGCTCCCTCACACAGCCATTCCCAGCTGAGCTCTTGAACACAAGGCAACCAAAGTTTCATTTTGGGGGGATCTGATACATTATTAAAGGAGCACTATTGCAGGAAGTCTTGCTGGTCCACTTCATTTGAATACACAAATAGTAGGAAAACACAATGCTAAAATATATCCTTAGTGAAAGAGCTCAGTCAAAGAATTTCTGTGAAAAGCATTCGATCCTTACTTTGACTGTGGCCTGTTGTGGCATAACCATGTGAGCAAGTACCTACAGTTGGTAATGGAGTGGCTCAGTTCAGAGGGCCAAAACCTGCTGTCTGCAGGAATGGGGCTCTCAGGGCTGGCTCAGCACTGCTTATTGAACTAAACTCAACAGCGATCAACTCTCGAATTCTAATCTTGTCTCTAACACCGACTCCTGGTCAAAACCAGTTATGATCTTTTGGATTTGCTTCTACATCTACAGAGAGGGAGTAATCCTTGCTTGTAGTATTTACCAGGCACACTGAAGCAGATCTTCAGCATTCACACCTTTTTTTTTTTTCTTTTTTTCCTTTTTTTTTTTTTTTTTTTTGTGTGGAAAGTAACTCTTTGAAATATTGTTCTAATAAAAAAGAACAGAATAAATGTCTACTTGGCCAGTTCTTACGTCAAGATCTAGGACAGATTGCTGGATAGTATTTAACATTCAGAGTGGAAGTATTACTTTGGCCCTCAGGCAAAATGAACCAAAAACTTGTCTACAGTCATGCCAACAACAAATACTGAAGAAAGCAAACTTTTTTTTATTTTAAATATAGTCTTTGAGTTTTTTCAAATAGAGAGACTAAATTTGGACCATTGTCTTGGAAATAAACTTAGAGAAAATCTAGATTTTTTTCCTGTTCATCAATTTTCTAAATATTTAAATTTAAAATGATCTGTCAATTTCTATTTCATCTTCTAGAATTTTGTCTTTACTGGTTTTTAACTGTTTCCTACCATTTTCACAGTTCAGTGCTTACAGACAGTAAAGCAGCTGAACAAAATAGGTACCTACTAATATTTCCAGATCTTTTTTAACCCACAGGCAAAGCTATACTCCATTTGTCCATAAGAATTTCACTCAAACTTTTGGGGGTTTCTTTGGGGTTTTTATTGTATGAAATCAATATTCAAATATATATTCAGTTAAGTTATCAGCTAATGCTTGCTAGATCTTACATCAAATCTGAAAAAGTTAATTTTTATAGTATAATCCAAACGGAAATGCAATTTGTGTGAGATTTGCTTTACTGTCATTATCTACCACATTATTGCAGAACGAATCAGCACATTGCTAAGACAATATTTGCGGGACACAAAATGCTCAAAGTACACAAAAACATTTGTTGATTATGTGATACAGATATATCTCAAATGCATATGTATCTAAAAATCTTTTTAGCAACACTATCTTGTTTCAAAGAAACAAATCAAATAATGCATGCTTTCATTTGAGACCAGTGAAATAAAGCAGAGCTGATGGGGTTCATACTCTTTTCTGACCAAAACTCATTCATCTAACTAAATATTTACTCTGTTGGATACCCAATTCCTTGTCAACCCAAAGAAAAGCTGATACTTCAGAAACATACATCCGAGGCAAATATTTTACAGCTATAACACACAAACAACTCCAGTGACAGGAATTCCTGTGTCACATTATAAAAACCTGAGATATAAAACCACCACACCCTGCCCTTTTGCTTGTATCATTGGTCCCCAAACTCTGCTTTGTGAGTGCCTGCTGAGTAGATTGCGGCCTTTCAGGGAACACCACTGGGCACAGGTTTGGAGAGCCCTGAGAGGCAGCAGAGTAGAGCACCATGGCCTGTGACCTGCCTTGTGACCAAACACACCACACGGGTCCCCTGGCATACAGTACAGCTCACAGCTGGACAATGCTCCACAGGCGAAGCGCTTGGCCAGCAGTGCTGCCCGTCCTACTGAGAGAGGACCAGAGCTGCCTACCTCAACCTTAGAATGGAATTTCACTCAAAATGAGGAGGAAAGGCTTCACTTGTTGTGGTAACAAGGAAATTAATCTTGCCCAGGGCACGTTCAAGTTTAAATCACTGCTCTCAGATTTGAAGCAGTGTCTGAAATGGGGATTCACCATGACAGGTATATACTTAGCCGCAGTTATGTGTCTGTCATCTGTCTCCTTTGTGGATTCTCTTGCCTTCAAAACATGCTGAAAAGTCTTGATTTCACCCTGCATCAGAATGAAACCAAATGCCAAAACCTCAGAATTTTTCACGAAACAGAGTCCTTGTTTCCTGGCCAGCCTTATTATTGAACCTTAATATGATACAACATGTGTCCATATTTGCACACATGGTCCACAGCCCTTACACATGTGTAAATCCTACTGAAGTCATGTATAAAGGATCAGGCTCTAAGGCTGTTATAGAAAAAGTTCATGTTTCACTGACTTTTTGGTATTCTTTGAAGATATTACATTTAGAGTAAATATAGAGAAGTACATGTTATATGCAAGATTTTCAGAGAACATTTAACTTCCACACCAGAAGGTCACATCTAAGGCAATATGGTCTTGGAACAAGTTCAAAGTTGTCACACTTGATAAAAATAGCTTAAAGGGCACATAACTGTGCTGGAATATGGGAAAACAGTGGAACATGAGAGGGGGAATGATTGAAGGCCCCATTACTAATTATGTACATACTTTGTTGCTATTGAAAGCTAGGTTTCCAAGCATGTACATGGTACTTAAGTTAAATAAAAGTCCAAGCAATTAAAAAAATATGAATGCTTTTGCATTACTATATCTAAGGAAAGAACCTTTTACAAATATAATTCCCTAGAATAAAGGAAAATCTTTTAAAAATAAACAGACAATAAATGTATCTAGGGTTTTTTTCTGTCTGTTCTTAGTTTCAAAATTATGTTTATATACTTACATTTTTGCACTGCTTGCTAGTATTTTTGTAATATTTTATTGAAAATCAAAACATATATTTATTTTGTTAATATAAGAAGCTACATTCACTTTTTTTCATATTTCACTTCAAATTGCTGCAATTTTTTCAGTTTCTTCTAACCTCCTGAAAGAGGGACAAATGTACACAACAAACTGAATCTCAGGAAAAGTTGAATCACACTGGAAGATGGGTTGTTATAGCACAATATGTGGTACATTATTAATACAAGTTTACATTAAACTGCCTCCTGAAATACACACCATATTGGCAGTAATTAGCCCTTAGGACTGTGTGCTACGTATTGGATACCTGTTAAACCACAGTCAAATCTCCTGAGGATGCTTCAGCCATACATTTAAGTGAGTGCAAAATAAGGTCCTACTGCCCTTCTGCAAACAGATTCACTTGCACCCAAGTCCCACTAAAGGGGCAATTTTTCATGACTAGGACACTCTGTAAGTCATATGGGTCATATGTTTCCCACACACAAAGCCACACCATACATCTTCCAGTTTAATGTTTTGATTTATTGTGCTATTATGCTAATTTTGCCCTCGTAAAGAATGACATGCAGAGGAATCTTTTACTTTGCGTGTAACTGAGAAATTTGCTATATTTTGCACATACTTTTTAAAGATTGATGGCATGGTGCAATCTTTGTGCCAAAACATGAAAAAAGCTAATGTTTAATGATTTTGTAATGCAAGACTCTTGACTTAGTTCTGCCCAGAATTATTACATGCAGGGCTCAGTCACGTCCTAGTCCTATCTATCTCAGTGCGGCTCTTGGTGATGAGAAAACAAAATTGCTACCTTCCATGCTTGGGAACAAATTTTTCATTCATCTGTATTTTTCCCTGTAGAGAAATGGTCTCAGATAGAGGTATTTTTGACCAGGTTTGGTCTCATAGGAGACTGATATATGTTACCATGGGAGGTAACATATTTTATGGCAACAGTCTGCAAAAGGTATGTTCTGTGACAGCAACAGGGGTTTTTTTGCCATAATAATGAAGTGCTTAAGAATTGAAGATATCCCTTCAACCAGAGAAAGACACCTGACAGCAAAGGTGCCCCACGCCTCCCACGATGCAAACAGCTAACAGGAGGATTTTATATATTTGAGGATTAGGAAGTAAACGATTGGAAAAAGGGCCTGAAAGCTGAACTCCAGGAGGTGCACTGGATACACAGAACTTTCTATACATTTCTTTTAAAATGTATAACCACGGGGAAAGGTTACATTATATTGCAGCAGAGAAGCAACAATGTAATTTATGCTGCTCAGTTTAAAAGCGTCACATTTTTATACAATAACAAAAAAGTAGAGAGTCTGAGTCATTAGAAAAATACTTGCACAGCTGGTAAATTGTATTTTTTATGGACCTTATACATGTGATTCTAAGCACTAAGTATACACATTATTAGGGTCAATCTAAATCCAGGCTGATGAAAAATCTGAAGTGTTGGAGGATTTAGAATCTTCCTGTGGATTTTGTTGTAGCCTCCACATCTATGCTTTCATTAAAATAATATCTGTTCTAACTTCCCAGGTTTTAAAAGAGGCCTTTACAACTTTAACCAGTGCACTGTTTCATAGACTGTACAGCCAACAGATTGAAACAATACCATCAGGATATATGTAATAACTACTATATTTATTCTGTATTTTTTGTCTTCCTGGAATGGATTGACCACTGATTCAGAAGCAAAGAATTACTGTGATATGGCCCCAGCTTCTCACTCAATTGGAGATGGCAATGTTTTAGTGGTTTTAGTGCTAACCATCTATGAAAGAGCACAAAGGTAGCACACCCCCAAAGAGCAAGAAGATCAGGGTCTGTGCGGCTGTTACAACCCCACTAAGAGGATTGTACTGCTCTGTACTTTCATCTTTGTAAAGTGAGAGTGAAACAGTCCATCACAAAGCTGGGGAAAAAATGACTCATCTGCTGACCATTCTTATTTTGTCTTGGTGTCCGGAAAGAAGCGCTTCATTTTTTTACTGCATCTGGACAAAGACAGACCTACTGGAAGTGCTCCCAGCTCCCTGAAGATCCTAGGATCTTTTGGGTTAAACTCATACTCTATTCAGGCTTGGGTTCACCTTCTTTCCCAGTCATATTTACACACCACATTTCTTTTGGCTGTATTTCTCTGTGGTCACTATATCCCTTCGTTTATGTAGGGGACAATTCTGAGAACTGCAGTGAACAGGAAGGTTTTTAGTCATCTTGCCAGTTCATATTATTTGCTGCTGGAAAGCCCTTGAGCTGGTAAAGATTGGGAGACATGCAATTCTCCATGAGCTAATGACCATTGCTTTCATCTCAAATGGTTTTAAGGGCCATCCAAGTAATGCAAACTAGATTTACATTACTCCAGTCTAATGAATTGGATCTCATTGAAAAGATTTTGCTACCAACATTTCTTGCAGTGGAGCAAAACTAAAAGCTGCAGTCAGGAATCAAAGTAATGTTTTACAAGACACTATACAAACCCAGAAAAAAAAGATGATCCCTGCCTGAAAAATATACAACATAAAGGTGTCACTTGGCTTTATGCTTTCCCCAGATGTAGCAGTTGGCATGTGTTTGTACATCAGCTTTGCTACATGAAAAATGGTTGCATCTAATTACATCCTAAGGTAACAACATGGAGATATAACTGATGGATGGGGAGCCCAAGGACATAATCACATGACAGTGATCCATTGGACAGGGAGGGTATCAGTTCCCTTGCTCCTAGATGCTGTCGTATTGATAGACATCCTGGTGACAGTGAATTTTATAGAAAGGAGATGACAAAGTATAAAGAGGGTTTTCAGAGGTGTTTAAAACATGCCATCTGCATGTATGAAAGACTGCTTAGGTGATAACATGCACAGGGTAAAAAAACTTGGTGTTGGGATGGTTATTTGCATCTCTGCCAGCGCAGAAGGGCCTAAGCATCTGCAAGAGTAAGGAGGGAGAGTAAGCGTAATGTGCTCGAAAGAAGTGCAAAGCACTGAAAATTAAATCCTTCATCTCTATTGTGATAAACTCAAACAACTTAATGGAGGGATGCAAAGGGGAGGTTGGTACTTTGTAGAGAAATGGTATAAATTTGCAGTAGTCAAGTGCTTTAGAAAGGATGCTCTTGTACCTCAAGACATGAGCTGATGAGAACATGAACTTTGTCTTGCTAATTAATAGCAGCTGTTCCACTTTCAGAAGTTTTCCATTTGTAAAGTTTAGGTTACCTTGAGAATTTTTTCCCAGCTTCCTTAAAGGAAGTATTCATCATTTCTCAGTATCAAATTTGTGTGTTTGAAAGAAGCAAATACACTCTGCTATGAAATACCACTACTTCTCCCTTTTCACACAGATTTGTTTCTTTTTGAAAAAGAAATTGTGTGACACATTAGAAAAAGCAGAGGTATGAAGAAAAAGTAGCCTAAAATGACTCAGTTTTTCCAGGTAATTTGTGACCAGAATTAAAATAAGCAGCTGTCTTCTGTTGCTAAGAGAATATCTTACAACACTAAATTGTTAGGCCTAATTTGCATTTCTAGAAATATCACATGTTTGTTTGAAAACACAATAAAGGTTATGACGAAACATGTGGATGAAAGAATGAGACCCATTGCTGCAAAGCAGGTGATTCATGTAGTGTCAGCTTTTCAAATAAAATCTAAAAATTAATTTCGGAAAGTTCTTTCCATCTTATAGACTTGCTGATATTTGTTCTTAGGCATGAGAGCTATCTATGGAAATCTTGATTAAACTATCAGAAACGTAGTGTCTGGATATAAGCAAGCTTTATTTTTGCAGCTCATGTCACAAATGTAAACTACTGATAGACTGAGTTTGTTGTATTTACTTCATTTCTCATACAGACCTTGAAAATTTCCAATATCAAGCAAGATTCAGGAAAGAGTGAGAGCCATCACTAATAAAAGATTTTGCAGTATCTTACACAGTATTTCAATAATCTCTCACTTCAATCATGCTATAAACATTTGCACACTTTATAAAACAGTCTTTCAAATTTTGGCTACCATTAATAACCTGGGGTAACACTCTCCCCATCCTTCCAGGTTTTAGATTATACAGAGAAAATAATAGGTGAATATCATGTAACTGAAATGGCATCCACACCATCACATCCATCATCTTTGGACAAATGAATGATATCAATCTGTACAGAACTCTTCCCTATATTATGCCTGGATGATATAAAATGTGTAACAAGAAGTATAGCAAGAAGTTCTTTGCATCACATCAATGCATGTGGGATACAGCACACTGGAAATCAATATTAACTGACAGTGTGTTTCAGAAAAGAATGGACTGACAAAAGAAAAAAAAAGAAGTAAGTCCTTGAAATGAAATGTAAGATATGCAATCCTGCCTACTCAGAGAATTTAAGATTGAAGGGAGAAATTTCAACCTTCTACATCTTCCAATTCATCCCTAGGTTACTGTTGTTACCAACACTGAATTGAAAATGTGGGCAGGAAATTACATGAATGAAAAGAAAAAAAGATGGAAAGCAAGCAACTGATAATGGCTGCTGAAACAGCAAGAAGCACTCACTTAAAAGGAAAAATAAATACAGGGTGTCTCAAAATTAGCAACCAAACCAAAAATGTCTCAAAACTGCAGTGTGATGAATAGACTCTACACCTTGTTTTTCAGGGGCAGAGGGAATTCTGAGCAGTCATTCTATCAGAAGTGGGATCCTTGCAGAGCTTTTACAACTATGGATTTTTGGAGAGGTGTGAAACAGCTACTTAATTTCCTGATAAAATACATCAGAAAATCATTTAAGGCTAACATCTGTAAGTTCTTGGAGGGAAAAAAAGTTAGCCTACCTAAGGCCTGTAAATTATATGCTAGGACAAAGACCTAAAATATTACTAAAAGTTCTGGAAATGACAAAAAGCCTCTGTCTTACAAAAGATCTATGTATCTCAATTATCAGTTTTCCATATTTTCTCTTCAGTCCTTTATCCATTTCACAGTCTGATTTCAATTTATACAGATTGATTTAAATATTAGGACCCATGTTTACTTATCTATAAAGTCCAAGAAACCCAGAAGATCAGCCCTGAAATATTAAAGATTTTATTCACATGGAGCTGAGTCTGCCATTCAGGTTCCAAGGGTGACTTTGTGGAGCTGGCACATCTTCTTGGCTTTGCAGCTCCTGTTGCTGTCCAACATGCCTGATATTCATTAATATCAGCTCTACAATATGTAAATCAAATCTAAGATCATTTTTGTTCACATGATGCAGAAATTTTAGAACAGACTTCAGCTTCTGCAGGAATGTTCCTGGTACAGCTGCAGGACAAGCCAAAGAAAGGGCATCACAGACTGTTATAGTTTCACTGAAAAACTCGCTTTGCCAAGAAATATTGAAAGGAACTGGATTTTAGCATAGTTCCAGCAAAAAGGTTCCTGAGCTTTGCCATTTTTATCTTCATCCTCTAAAGAACTGTACTAATTTGAAAACAAACCAGTGGGAGGCAACAAGTCAGAATAACAATTTAACAGGGAAATCAAAAAATAAAGCCAAAAAACACTGGGTTAAACTGACAAGAGTCAGGATACAATCTGACACCCTGTTAGTCAGGGTGGTGGTGGCAGTCTGATAAAATGGTGGCTGCAGTCCTCCTGAAGTGATAGATGTGGTTCTGTCAAAGCAGTGATCCTGTAGAAAGGGGCTGTTGTTCCTCGGAAGCTCCAGTGGTGGCTATGTAGCTCCTGTCCTCTGGGAATCCAATGGAAAAGGGTGGCTGTGGTGTTTGGAATCTCAGATTATATCCGGGATGGGATGCTTGGTTCCTCCTCCTGGGTGGAGCATCTCACAATGGGATGATGAGTCATGAGGCAAGGTGTTGATGGGCTCATTAACAGAAGATAGTCTGGAGGGAGGAGGCAAGGAACCACTGCCCCACCTGGTTTCAACAGCTCATGAGGATGGTAATAGAATGCACTGCAACCCAGGACAAGAACCAACAAATGACACAGAAAGAAGCTGTTGGTTACTTTTAAACTTTTGATAACATATAAAAATTTTTACTGAAGAAAAATTATAATAGCAGAATATGTATAAATATTTATTTGAAATATATTGACAGCATATTTATGCACTTCATATTTACTGAAAATCATTCATAGGCACAAGTACATATAAAATCATAGACTTGTAATTTTTTGGAAATGCAAATATGTAAATACCAGAAAAAAGTGATCATTTAACTCATGAAAAGCAGGACTATTTTAAAAGACTGTATGCTAGAAGCTGTCATTGAAAATACACATTTTGCATGAACAGTATAGCAACAGTCTAGCAAACCCTGTGTGAAACTTTTAGTGCATAAATCTCCTCATACCCAGAGGCGGTAATAAGTTACATGTTTCTCTACATACTCAGTTTGAAATTGTCAAACATATATTTCATGTACTGGAACCAGAAATAACATCTTCTTGGCTGACTTTTTTAACATATTTCATAATTAGGTGTAGAAGTCAAAGATACCACTTTCTACCCAAAGGATACATAAATCCTTCAAGTGTATCAGAACAGGTCAAATACTGCTATATACCCTAAAATTTCACTACTGCAAGGTAGGTAATTGTTCTCCTTTGTCACTAATTCAACAAAAACTTGAAAACCACTTTCCAGTTTTAACTTTCCTGGTTAGATAGCCATGCCTGCCTCTCATGATTTACCTGAAAATTATACTCCTAGAAGACTAAACTGTACATTTCCACCCTGTTCCATTTAGGTTTCTTATCTTGTCTTTCATTCATTCAGTCATGTGAATAAAATTCAGGACCATGCATTCTGGAGACGTAATACTGCCTCTTTATTTGAGGTTTAATAATTCCTAAAGCAACCAAATGTATGTACAAAGAATTTATGCATGCAGGCTACATTTTAAAACACCAGTTACTGTAGCTAAATCCTTACATTTGAGTGCACCGTCACTGTCTGGACCAAACCGTTTCCAACCCAGCCCTGCTCACCCGGGTTAAGCTGGCTGTTAGTCCATTGCTCACCCTTGAGAAGAGGGGATTGGACAGATCCCCGTTAACTCGGAGTGAACGCTCACCCACAGAGGAGACGTCAGGTGAGACTGGTGAAGCTGGAGCCGGGTTAGCGTCTGAATCTGCACAAATGTGCCCTGCTCCCCACTGTCCTGAGCACTCTGAACCCCAAACTCCTGCAGGGATTTAAATTTAGCAGGGTTGGTAAAAGCGTTTTCCTAAAAAGCCAGATGAGGCAGCAATGAGCTGGGATTATACAGCAAAAACTTCCAGAACTTCATGACCTTTGATCACTAAATTAATACTTTCCTGTTTAAATCAGAGTGAATGTAACTGTTCCAACAGACTCTTGCCCATAATCATAGTTACAAATAATAAATTTATTTTGATCTTTTTTGAATACTAATTTTCCGTTTTAAAGGTCCCAAAATTAAATCTATTTTCCTTAACACTTGAAAAAAATTACCACTTCAGGACTATGGCTGAGAGCTTTTTCACTATGATTTTCAGGCACAATTTAGGGAATAGAAGAACAAATAAAACTTATGATAGACAACTGTTTGCACCTTAAAACTTAGAATATACCAAAAATTCAGATTACAGTGAAAGCATATGTGCAATTTTAAAAAAAATTTGCTTTTGTTGTTTCCAAATTTCAAATCTATGTGCATTTTGGTGAGCTTGAAAATAACCCCATAGTAGTATGGGGTCTATTATAGTAATAAAAGTGGCATGGCAATTTTTGTTTCCCAGTTTCTGATTTATGATTTAATAATTAGGTAACAGGGCATCACCAATAACCTATTTACTTCTAATAGTAAACCGGATTGATTTACATTGTTTGTTTTTGTTAATGTAGTTTTTTAATGTTTGAAAAATATTAGAAGATACATATTTTTCGTCAATTTAGTTTGAGCTCAGGAAATTCCCAGTAAAACAGAGAGGGCAAATCTTAATATGTTTATAGTATACTATTCTTATATATTACTATATATATATATTTATACATATATTTTACACCTATCTATAATATACTACATAATTTACTACAAGTGTAATCTGTAGTAAAAACAGAAAAAGGAACCAACAAGAAATTTTACAAATCAACTAGTCCATGTTTTAACACCTAGAACAGGAGGAGAGAAAGAAGCCTAAGTAATTTTTATTTTTCCCACAGGTACTTCTGAAGTATCTCTATTCATATTGATAATTTATGATTACGATCTCCCTCATGCTGTCAGTCTCATGCTGTCTACAGGACACCTCAGTAGGCTCTAAAGAATCATAAACCAGCCGTTTTCTGCCACATGAATACATTGAAATCTTCTGGGACCAGTTGCCTATATGCATGCTGCTGTACTTGGAGGCATTGGAGCAGAACAGACATGGACAGCAGTTTGCTCGGTAACCTGATTAAAGGATCCAGTGTTAGCTGAGGGACATTGTGAAGGAGGTTGGAGGAATAAAAACCTTTTTCCAGTTAAAAAAGAAGATCCTCACAGGTTGTCTCTCAACCCTTCTTGTCAATAACCTCAGATTGTCTTATGTCCTGCAAACTGCCCAGGTCAAACTTTAAAAAATCTATTTAGATGTCTATTTTCCACGTTTTTCCCCTTGATTGCAGCCTCAGGTAGTTTGCCCTGGTTGATGCCATGCCTGGAGTGCTGTGTCCATTTCTGAGGTCT
This sequence comes from Corvus kubaryi, assembly GCF_017639235.1. Lineage (NCBI taxonomy): Eukaryota > Metazoa > Chordata > Aves > Passeriformes > Corvidae > Corvus > Corvus kubaryi. The sequence continues at coordinate 14,838,307 of NW_024581127.1, forward strand.
CCAGCTGAAGAAAGACAAGGAACTACTGGAGAGGGTCCAGTGGAGTACTATGAATTTGATGAGGGGTCTGGAGCAACTCACGGATGAGAAAAGGCTGAGACGGCTGGGGCTGTTTAGCCTGGAGAAGGAAAGACTGAGAAATGATTTTACCAATGTCTATCCGTATCTGAAGGAAGGGTGCCAAGAGGATGGAGCCAGGCACTTCCCAGTGGTGCCAAGCAGTAGGATGAGGGCAACAGGCAGAAAATGATGCACAGGAAGTTCCAACAGAACATGAGGAAGAACTTTACTCTGCAGGTGACAGAGAACCCAGGGAATAGGCTGCATAGCAGAGGTTGTGGAGTCTCTTTCTCTGGAGATATAAACCCTCCTTGATGCAATCCTGTCCAGCCTGCTCTACGTGAACCTGCTTTAGCAGGAGGGTTGGACTGGGTGATCTCCAGAGGTGCCTTCTAACCTCAACCATTCTGTGATCGAGTAATTCTGTAACAGCCACCTAATCATCCTCTACCATTTTTAGATTTTTCTCATTTTTTAATGAACTCTATTTTTCCCCTCCATTTTGTATTTCATTGATCCCACTTCTGTTGCAGAAAATGGGAAATAGCCTATAGCAACAACACCGAAGCCAGAAACACATTGACAGACTCTTTTATCAAGAAAAAGTACTCTGCAGGTAGATGTTTCATGAGGACCTCCTTGAAATGCTTTTTTTTTTTCATGTCTGGCCAAAAGTGACACCTTTTTGTATACACTTTTTCAGTCTCCAGGTAAACTGTATCTACTTTTGTTAGCTTTTCAGGGATTTCCAATCATTCAAGTTATATGATTGAACAAGATTCACATACCACTAGATCTGCAATTTTTAATTATACCTATCCTGCATGTTTCAGTGAAGTGTTGAAATACTGAATAAATTGGACTAGCTCAAGGAGCTGACATTTCTAGAAAGGCATGCCCTCCCTCGCTGCTGTAGTATGCCCAAGCTCATTACTGCACACCACCTGCCTACTACCTGCAAATCCCCCATGTACTCAGCTCTCATCCCTTTGTACATCAGGGACCTTCACAACCTTCTCCAGCTATTCTTGGTTCATACCATCCATTTCCTTTCTTTCAAAGATTTATTCCTGCATGATCCCTTCCTTCAATTTTTTTCCCATTTTTTTTCCTACTGTGGGAAAGAAATTATTCAGGGTGTCAACACGCTTGAACTAGAACTGAGATGGAGGTAGTTATAATGAAATGCTAATTAACTGCCAGGAAAATTACAGAGTTGTTCTCAGCTGCTAGGTCTGCCAAGCAGCTGCCAGGAGCACTATGTGTTTCCCCTACTCTTCTTCTCATTTTGGATTTGGATTCTCATTTGATTGATTTTTCACCAAAATAGGGCGTTGTCCTTCAATTCTGAACTTTCAGAAAACATTCTAGCACTGATTGGATATGTCATTCAAAAGTAATAACATAACGGACAAAGAAAGAGAGGACTGTTTTTCTGTTGAAATAAGGGCTTTTGATGCAGGCTTAGGGTGTGCTTCAACATTACGCTTATCTGTTGGCACATCCCTCTGTTGTGTTAATGCAACTCTGTGGGGAGGCTGTGCTATAAATGAGGTTGTTTCCATTAACATTGATTATTTCACTGAGCTGGCTTGCAGTGCAGACTCCTGAAAAGTTTTACCAGTAAAATTCACGACTCTAGCAGAGGGACAGAAAGGTATAACAGTTCTGCAAAGGAATTCTTCAAGAACGTTCGTCCTAGAGAAATAGTTTAGTCAGAAGTACAACTTTAATTAAAGACCACTGACACTGTTAAAATCTTCCTGTCCCTCACCTGCCTGCTACCACTTCTTAGCCACAGGTTAACATGCCACAGGCGCTGAAGAATGGTCGATCATACCCTCAAGTATGAGTTGTGGGAGTGGTGACCACTGTTAGAAGAAAAGCAGTCCAAGCTGCTTTGACTCTTTGAGAGGTGAAAGACTGCCTTATGGGCAGATGGTGACTCATGAGTGAAGATGGCACAGCAAGTGAGGCAATGGTGTATGCAAAATGAAGTTTGATTCATGGTTAACTCAGCATGTGTATACCAGAGGCAGACCAGACAGGTAATCCAACAGGAGTTGGAGCCTCCAGACCTTGATTAGCTCAGCCACATTTAAATACGTGTACTGCTATAGTGGTAGGCTCCTACCCAAGCACTTGCTGTTTGGGCTTCACATGAACTATCTCAGATGCTGTATAATGTTGTCTTATCTGTTTTCAGCCACATAACTACACTGGAGATTAAACATGTGGGATTTCAAATTTCCGGCAGGAATATGTAACTCAAGAGGCGTATCTCAGGCCTTCCTTTAAAACTCAAACCAGAGGCCTTTGTAAAAGGTTATTCATTATCTACATCAAAGCCATGCCCACAGGCACTGCTTACTGCACTTTTCCCTGACAAAAATGAGCCCAGCTCCTTTCCAGATCACCCACATGCCAACATGTCAGTCTGCAAGGATTCTATTAACTCACCTTTCCAGGGCATTTTCTGGGTGCCACAAGCAACCCCAAAAGACTCGGGGCTGCTGGAGAGGGCTTTTCTTTATGATCTAGAAAAGTGAGAAGCACTCTTGGCATGCAGAACATCAAGGGTGTTCCTGGGTGTCAGGAACTACTCTCACATCTGAAATGGTGAAATTGAGAACCTAAGCGGAACCTTGCTGTAAACCAAGCCAGAAAATGCCCACCTTTATTAAGAAGAGTAGGAACAAGAAATGTTTGCTGCCACTGGAGTTTGCCCCACACAGTCATTTGTCAATTACAACAACCTGAACCAAACCTTGAAGCTGGTCGAGGCAGTGGCACATCTCAGAGGTTCACAGCGCTCCGGATCAGAGCCCGCCATGCCCAACCTCCCCACGGCAGCGGATCATGCACCCCTGGGGTGTGGCCGGGCCACTCGGCCCTGGAAGGAGACTGTGTCGACTGCTGCGTGCAGTTCTGGGCCCCTCAGTTCGGGAAGGACATTGAGGTGTGGACAGGGTCCCGGGAAAGGCAGTGGAGCTGCTGGAAGGGTCTGGAGCACAAGTCTTGTGAGCAGCAGCTGAGGGAGCTGGGGATGTTTAGCCTGGAGAAAAAGAGGCTCAGGCGTGACCTTATTGCTCTTTACAACTGTCTGAAAGGAGGCTGTAGGCAGGTGGGAATTGGCGCCTCCTCCCAGAAAACAATCGAGAGAACATGAGGATATAGACTGACAGAGGATGTTCAGGCTGGATATTAGGAGGAATTTCTTCACTTAAAGGGTGATTAGACACTGGAATGGACTTCCCAGGGAGGTGGTGGAGTCATCGTCCCTGGGGGTGTTTAAGTGAAGACTGGACGTGGCACTTAGTGCCACGGCAGAGTTGACACGGTGCTGTTCCGTCACAGGTTGAACTCGCTGACCTCGGCGGCCTTTCCCAGCCTCAGTCATTCTGTGTCCCTGCGGCTCCCACACGCAGTCCACGCGCTTCCCCCACATCACGGCCATGCCGGGGAAACCCCGCCCCCTCCGGCCCCCTCCGGCCCCCTCCCGGCCCCCTCCGGCCCCTCCCGGCCCCTCCCGGGCACGTGACCCCCACCGCCCTCAGAGCCGCCGCCTGGCCCCGCCCCGCGCTCGCGCCAAGCGCTTCCGGCCGACGGCCGCCGGAGGACCGCGCATGCGCCGGCGAACCCGGAAGCGCCCGAGCGGCGGAGCCGGGGCGGGAGGCGCTGCCGGAGGCGCTGCGTGCGCGGCGCTCCCGCGGCCCGGCCGGCCTGGGGTGGGCGCGGAGCCTCGGGGCGCTGTGCAGAGCCAGGTAAAGGGGCCCTGAGGGGGCGAGGGGCCGCGGGGGGGACGTGCGAGGATGTGTCCCGAAGGTACGGGCGCAGGGTTCCCGGGTTTGTGGAGGTATCCGGGTGGGGCTGCAGCGGTGACGGGACAGGGAAGGGTCTCTTCAGGACAGTGGGAGTTTGGGAAAGAGTGTGGAGAGGGATGGGAGTGATGGCAGCCCCTAATGTATCTTCAGCTCGGTTCATGAGGGATGTTGGTTTCTTGGAGTTCAGAGTGGCACGAAACTGGCGGGGTTGCCTTGTACACGGTGCTGTGACCGGTGAGGTGCATCTAAGGCGATATTTTAGTGTGGAGTCTTAAAAGTTAGAAATTACCCTTTTTTGGTGTTATCGATAAAAGTTTATCCTTTTGATGACTCCAAAAAGAAGTTTTCTTGTCACTTAAGTGCTGTGTGAAAGCATGGTAGACTGCTCGATCACCTTTTCTGTTTCTTCGTTCATTTAGATTTTCTTTTAAACAAGCTAATTACTAGTTCGTATGTGTATATATATACACACATGCGTATGTGTGTGTGTATATACATATATCTACATATATATAACCTGAAAATCCAAAAATGCAAGTAGACGTGCTTGCATCTTTCTATGCATTTTATCTTTATATGTAACTGTATGAATCTCTGACTATAAACAATGTTTAGAATTATTTTCATACATTCAAACAACGGGAATGTTACATTATTGAAAATTAGACTGGAGATATATAACTAATATCTCAATCTCATTCTCTTTTCCTAGTGTGTGACCTGTAATACAGAGATCTTGCAGAATGCTGGAGTCCTATGTAACTCCTATTTTGATGAGTTATGTGAATCGTTACATAAAGAACTTGAAGCCTTCAGATCTGCAGTTGTCACTCTGGGGAGGAGATGTTGTGCTTAGTAAACTTGAATTAAAGTTGGATGTACTTGAACAGGTATGTTATGTTTATAGCAGTTACAGTCCATGTCTTTGATTTAAAAGAAATTGACTGAAATATTTTAGGTTGGTCTGCACAGCTAAGTAATAACTTAGTCCTTGCTGGTTTTCTTCTTATGCAAGTATTTTTTCCCCCTGCGTTTAGTTATTCTTGCTTTCATTTCATGCCATTTGTTTAGCAATGAATGGTAATTCTTACACATTCTATAAGTTATGGAGTGTGAAGAGAGGCTTTTTTGTGGATGTGTTTCTTCTTTCAGTAGCTATTATTTTAGGGTATGAACATTAATTAAATTGCTTTTCCAGTCATGTTTACTAATTACATATAGTAACTAAGTTGAAAGCTCACAAAGTAAAGTGTGATCTCTTTTTAATTATGCATACTAACCCCATTTGTGCTCTTTGTATTGTTTTCTGACTCCAGATTTCATTGTTTCCAGTTGTATCTAAACCTAAGAGTAATTGAGGAATAGATTTGATCATCTGGTTTCTGTGGATTGAATCAAAGACTCAGTAAAAGTTAGCCTTAAAATAACAAGCCTGACCAAGTAAAACACTAGATACAGAATTTGGAGCCTGCTGTCAATATGAACTGATAAAGCCTTAGCACAAGGATGATTTCCTTTTATGCTTATCTGAGTTGACAACTTGAGTGTGTGAGGCCGATAAAGCTGCCTTCTGTTGTGCATGATGTAGCAGGGCTTAGCTGGAGTCCTGTGGCCAGATGTAGTCCAACCAAGTGAAGGAGCTGAGAGAAATGCAGTAAAGAATAGGAAATTTAGACAATACATCCCTTGAAAGAAGACTAAAATATACAGGGAATGTGTTTTTAATGTTGGCTAAAATAAGGGGAGACATGATAGGGGCAAGAATTATTTGTATCTGACAAGAAGGAAGTGAATAAATTGCATGTTGGGAGACTTAGGTTAGACATAAATGGAAATCTCATTTATGTGTTGGATTACGAGACATTGGAATAGGCTGGTTGTCTCTTTCAGGGACACCTTTTAAAATGTGAAAGAAATGTATATGGTTAATAAAGAGTCTCTGATCCTGTTCTGGAAGAGGAGACAATCTTACAAGAGATCTTGTCCTATTTTCTGTGCTTTTTAAAGAACTTTACTTGTCTTCCTTCAAGCATTTTTTAGCCACTGTATTTTCTCTCAAGTCTGTTAATTGGTACATCTTGTCCATACAGCTGATGTTCTGTAGGATGTGTTCCCCCGTGAGCCTTTTTAAGTGTTTATGTTATAGAACCAAAGAAGGGTTGATCAGAAAGGAGTTCTGGAGGTCATTTAGTCCAACCTCCTGTTCTGAGCAAGGCTGTCAGATAAGCTTGTGTTTTTCTTCAGCTGAGTCTTGAAATCTTGAAATCTCCTGTCTGGCGAGAACCTCCTCTCCGGGTAAGCTGTTTCAGTGCTCTGCTGTGCAGAGAGAAAGTTTGTCCTAATAACAAATGATGACTTGGGATGGATATATCAAACTTACTGTATTACCTGACACTCTAAGAATTTTGCTGCTCTCAGTGTTGATGTTCCCTTTCCAGTAGTTGCAGTTTTTTGATAGATGATTCCTTGCTTCGTCTTTGTCTGCCTATGAACTGGTTCCTAAATATCTGGCTCAATCTGATAATGTTATGGCTCTTGTGGCAAATATTGCCACATGTACCCATGCTCATTTGAGTGGGAATTTCAATATGCAATGGATGCAAAATTTAGCTCAGATTCATTGTTTTTACATTATTTGGCTGGGTGTTTGTGAAATGTAGTTATCTTCATTTGGCTCCTATTATTCTTCGGAACTTGTCTGGACCCACAGACTGTATTTAGAATGTCTTTCTCTTTTTTTGTGGAGGGGATGCTGTTTATGTCTGCTCAGCAAAACCCTTTGAGTAAGCAGTATGTGGTAATGCAAAGTCACCAAGCCCTTGCAGCTGGCAGGAGCTCCCTTGAAAAACTGCTCTCTAGAAATTACCAGTATATATTATTTTAGTTGGGTTCTCTCCCTGGGTGGATTCATGATACCTGAAGTTAGTCTTTCTGTCCTGTGTTGCTATCCCCAGCCTGGTTCCCTGCTCCTTATCTGACATGAACACAGCTTTAATTTCATGCTTCGGGTTCTTAGATACAAATGCACCTATCCAGGTTCTATCTGTCTAGAGCCTTAAACGTTTTCAGAGAATTCCATCTTTCGTGGAGTTACACATGGCCTTTTGGGAATGTTAGCATAGGTGCCAAACTACCTGGACAAAGCACCTTATAAAAGGTTTGGAAACAGGTCTGTGCTTCCTGCTCCCTGCAGTTCACTGATGTTAATGTTCCCATGTCATGTTGTGCTCTTATGAGCCACCAAACAGAATCCCAAAGGACAGATGAGAACAGAGCATAAACTGCTGTTTGTCTTATAGAAGATTTAACTTTATTTTTGGGACCAAGTTGGAACCAATATCTCTTGAAATCAGATGTAATACAGTTGTTGACATAGAAAATTAATCAAATGTGAAGAGAATGTTCCAGTACCTGAAAATACTTTGCATATTTTTTATGTATGTTTATGTAAGTTTCATACTCTCATTAAGTTAAGCTGAATGTCATTGTAATAACTCTTAGGGTCTGTCCTTCTCTCTGTCCCCTTTTTTTTGTACAATATCAGTTCTGTAGTGGAGGTCAAGTACTAGTTTGTACTCGGCTTGAATCTTGTAGGTACAGTGTAGCTTTTGTATATAATTGTGTCACTCTCTGAATAGCCAGTTAATTTTATAATAATTATCTTTAACTAAAGATTAAGTCTAATGAAATGTTGATTTTTTTTTCCTATCCTGAATCATTCAATTACTAGAAGACTAAGCAGTCCAAGAAATTTTCCATCTGTACATAATATGCATATTGTACAAAAACTGCTTCAAGAAAGTGATTTGTAATAAAATTTTGAAATTAATATCTTAAAGAGTTTTTTGGAAAAGTGTTTTGAGCACTTTTGTAAACTTTTGTGTGAAGTCCTCGTAGTACCAGAGGTAACAGAACTACCGCTGAACTTGGTAAGTAGCTTGGGTGTAGATTATCTGTTGATACAGTGGTGCCAAAAAGATGAGATACATTGTGATCTCTTCTTGCTGCTTGTGTATATTCCCATAATTAGTTTTTAGCTGTTTTGCAAATGCAGAAGGGAAAGATGAAGTAGTCTTGGGAAGACAAAGGATACCTAGATCTAAAGATTATTCAGTTTTATTATAGTGTGGATTTTTCATATCCAAAAGAATTTGTAAAGAAAGAAATATGAAAAATTCTAATGTACTTAAAATAATTTTAAGGAAATGGGAGCATTGTAATATCCTTATTTTAAATCTATGTTACGTGCCACTGGTTACTTGTGAGATAGAGCCTTGACTGGGAAGAAAAGGTATTTGACTTAACACTGATGAGGAGAACAGATACTTGCCTATCACCCCAACCTTTAGAGTAGTCTTGTGTTTTAGAGCAAGGGGAGATTTTAGGCAAAGGGGAATTATGATCACCTAGTCTGCAGTATGACATGTTAGTCAGTTATTTATGGGTCAAGCCCAGACAATTGTTTTTAATCATATGCTGTTAGTTACTTGTGGGTCAAGGCCAGGAGTTTGGTTTTAGTCATATATATTTTTGTGAAAGATTTATATGATTAAATGGAAAATCTAAAATGCAAAGTGTAATCAGTCATGGGTACAGAAGAAATATTAAGAATTTCAAGCAGTACTTAATGAAAGGAAAAAGACTGTGTAGGAAACAAGGAGGAATAAAAATGTTCTTTGTTACGTTGTATTATGAACAAGTTACTGAATTTGGCACACATTTGTATTGTCTACTGAATAGTACAACAAAGAGTTCTTCACATTGCTTTATTCTAATTCCCTAGCTCTAACCAGGACAGCGTGTTTCCTTAATGTCAGATAACATTTGTAACTAAATTTCTTTGAAAAAGAACTATCTTCTAAATATGTCGGGCATTTGCTTTTATCACCTTTGTTTTGAAATAAATCCTACTTCAGTTTCTTTCAGCATCTTGGAGTTAACTAGACATAAATGAAAATGTGTTAAATACATCCAGCAAATAGTAGAAAAAAAGCTATTCCAGAATGCCTTTTGAAGTAAAGACAAGCCAGGATCTAAATAGACATTGTGATATTGATGAGTGACAAAAACTTACGCATCTACAAGTCCAGAATGGGAATTAGTCTTTGGAAGACAAAAAACTTTCTATGATTGTTAACAGTGGTAGTTTGCTGCTTTGATCTCTGAAAGCATTGTCTCTTATGTTGTAATGTATTTTTCAATTGCATGTTTTTTTATAATTTGTTGCTGTGCCACGCCCCACATTCCACCCCCCCCCCCCCCCCCGAAAAAAAAAAAAAAGCTCTGGGACAAAAGGCACTTAAGTTATTATTATTAAGTTAACATACTTAAGTTATTGTATGATTAATTATGTAGCAAGATCTGTAGCTAAACAGCCCAATATTTGCTTTTCAGTGTCTTCACTGAAACTGTCTGGATTAAAATTTTATTTGTGTTGCTTGTGAGCCTAGGGCTAAATTTTTACAAAGGGCTTTTTGGCTAAAATAATGAAGTGTAGTAGTGAATGAGATGAAGAAAAAACACTTTGTAAAAAAAATTAAAAATTTTCTTTGAACTTTTAATGAGAAAGACTGTAACTGTCATCTCTTAGAGTGGGGACTGAAATTAGATAGGACTTTATGTAAGCGTGGCTGAGGAAGGAGTCAGGAGTTTCCCTAGCATGAGATGGGTATGGTTTTTTTAAACTTCATTAATCAATACTGATTAAGACCCAAAAACTAACTTACAAACTGAAAGTTGTACTTGGCAAAAAAGTAGAGTTATAATTTTGTGTAGTTTCCTCCTCTGAAGAGTTTGTCAGCAGTGAATATACAATACTCTTAGCTCCTGGATACAAGATAAACTTTTTCATAGCACCAGTAGAAAGGTTTAGGAGGTATCAGCTGCAGAATGGGGGAGTGTTCCCTAAAGTTGCTCCTATTAGCAGCTGTTGTTGCTGTGGTGGTGTAGGTATTGGTAAGAATAGTTGACTTGCCTCTAGTCATACCAAAGACTATCCCAAGATGCAAACCTGTCACAGGTAATAGTGGTTATTTCCACTCTGAACTTAGGAGATGGTAACTACTTAAGAAAATAAAAATTTTTAGTGGGCTTTCAAAACATATCACCAAGATTTTATTGTATATTAATTATTCATGAATTTATCACTAATAAATGTATTTATTTCAATATATTTAGGCAAAAAATGACATTAGCTAGCTTCACAGAAATATTGTATAGGCAGACTTTAAGACTTTATAGTACATATCAAGTAGTAAATGCAAAATGCCCTTGTCCCCAGATTTTATTCATACAGAAGTTCTGTACAGCAGGGATAGGTCTAGGGTCCAGCAGTTCAGGAAAAGAGGCTTTCTGGATCCACTTGTAGATGTTTGTCTGAAATTCCCTAGCAACTTGCCTGCTTGATTTCTGAGTTTCACGGACCTTCTCTGTGTAACATCTATTCATTCATAGAAATTCTGAGTTGAGTGATACATGTACATAAACTGAGCCAAGGGGGAAAGGTGCTTAAGCCCTGGCTTGCTAGGATAATTCCAGAGTGAACAAATGTTCATGTTCCTGAGTTTACCAAAATACAGTTAAGAACCTGGGTGTGCTGGTCAGCAGCAGGCTCAGTAGGAGTCAGCAGTGTGCCCTGACAGCCCAGAGGACAAACCCCTTCCTGGGGTGCATCAAACTCAGCATCACCAGCCGGTCACAGAGGTGACTGTCCCTCTGTACAGCCTTGGTGCGGCCTCACCTTGAGCTCTGGGTGCTGCTCTGGGCCCCTCAGCTGAAGAATGAGGGCAAAGGATGTGAACGTGTCCAGAGGAGGACAGCAAAGGTGGTAAAAGGGCTGGAGGCAGTGTCCTGTTTGAAGGGACTGAGGACTTTGGGCTTGCTTTATTTGGAGAAAAGGAGGCTGAGGGGTGACCTCACAGATCTCTACAGCTTCCGGAGACGGGGACAAGGAAAGGGAGATGCTGAGCTCTTCCCTCTGGTATTCAGAGATAGGACATGTGGGAATGGTTCAAAGCTGCACCAGAGGAGGCTTACAGTGGACATTAGGAAGCATTTCTTTACTGAGAGGGTGATCAAACACTGGAACAGGCTTCCTACAGGAGGTGAATGCCCCAAACCTGTCACTGTGTAAGAGGCATTTGGAGAATGCCCTTAATAACGTGCTTTGACTTCAGCCCTGAATTGGTCAGGCAGTTGGACTATATGGTCACTGTAGGTTGGCCAAAACTGCTGCCCTGCATTTAGGAGACTTAGATTCACTTATTTCTCAACCTGAGAACATACTTGTTGGGGTTTTAGTTCTCCTGTTTTTCTTTTTCTCTTAAAGGAAATTTCCCCATACATGTTGCCAGGGGGACAAATTACTGAGTGCTTAAGGAAAACAAAGGACCTGGCCACAGCGGGAGGGGTGCATCTCTTTCACCTAGGTTTGTGGGCAGTCAGTTCCCCACGTTTGGACGGAGAGAGAGGCTGCTTCTTCGGCTGCCTTCCTTCTACCGGAGAGACCCCGGGATCCCAAGCCCGCCTTTCCCCGCCTCGCTGGGAGCCGGGCTGTGGCCATCCTGCCCCCACTGTTGCTTCAAGCCTTCGCTATGTTGTAGCCGTGCTCACCCTGCCTGCCCAGACCTCCGGGGGGTTCCCACTGCAGCTCCGCAGCTTTGATACATTTCATCTGCCACCTGGGATTTGTGCTTGTCCCTGCTGTTCCAGCCTGCTGTTCCCGAGGGTCCGGCTGGACACCAGGATCGGCTGCCCAGGGGTTTGTGAAGCCTTTGTCCCATCCCTTCCCGGGATCCCAGGGCACCAGTGCCGCGTGCTCCCCGAGCTCGCTCCGGAGCGCCCCCTGCAGCCGCGGGGGAACCATCGCACCTGCCCTGCTCACCGGGAGCCGCCAGCGCCCCTGCCGGCTGCGAGCGGAACTGCACCCGAGGGGAAAGGGCCCGACAGCCGAGAAGGCTGGCACTTGGGTTTGTGATTGTTCGCTGTTACTGCCACAGTTATTGCTGTTTGTTTGACTGGTTATACACATATAGATAGATAATAGTAAAGAACTGTTATTCCTATTTCCCATATCTTTGCCTGAAAGCCCCTTGATTTCAAAATTATAATAACTCGGAGGGAAGGCGGGTCGCATCTGCCATTCCAAGGGAGGCTCCTGCCTTCCTTAGCAGACACCTGTCTTTCAAACCAAGACAATACTACACCTGTAGTTCCCAGCGTCTAAGATGATGATGAAAACACCAGGCTATAAGCAACTTGAAGATGTGTTGTTTTTTCTCCATTAAAACTTTAAAACTTGGTATTAAAAAATGTCAGAATATGAGATTAGAAAGCTGAAAAGATGATTCATCACTGAAAACTGAGCATTAGAATACTTAGTATTGAGAATGCTGACTTTTAAAATTCTGACATATCAAATATTGCTTCTTTATTTTACCGTAAACACTTATTATTCCAAATCTTGATTGCTAGTCCTGGGACCAGCTCTCTAGCCTGACCCTTCTGTTGTCTAAGTGTTAAACTCATTTTTTGCAGGAGAACACCTGAAGCTACTGGGGAAATTTTTGTGTTGTATGTACCCCAATTTACTTACTTGGGTACTTTTAATCTAAACTTTGGCACCTTACTTCCTTCTGCATTGCTGCAAGCAGCAGCTGCCTCCCTGTGGCTGTTCTGCAGAGCTGTGATCTATGCATTGGCTGGATGGAGTGCCCAGGCATTTTTTAGGAGTTCTAGACTGACTTGCACTAGTTTTTAAAGCAGTGGGACATCTGCATTACACCTTAGTGTACAGGAGTCTGGTTTTGCCAATGAAAAATTTAGTAACTTTGTATTTACTAAGCAGTTTGATGTGAAAGGGGCAACAATGGGCCAGTCTTAAGAGCACTGACCTCTTAAAACTCTTAAACACTGAAATATTTTGAAAGAAATTGCCTTCCTGTGGCATGGTCAGTGTTTAATTCCAAATTTGTGCTCTTCACAATAATACAGGTTGCATATCAGTTTAAGTATTTACCTTCACCTTGTTTGTTTTTACTTGTCCCTTGAATAGTGAAACATTTTGCAATAGCTTCATGTGAGTGAGAGGTGGTTTTAAACTATCTTTTATTATTGAGGACATCGTAATCCAAATGTCTCCTTTGAACAGACTAATTATAACATAATTGTACAAGTGATTATAAAGGCAAATGCCAAGTCCTGTGACACACTGCTGATTAGGGGAGGAAGAATAACTTTTGACTTGTTTTATAATAGAACCTTACTATTTTGAGTTACAAATGTGTCTGGAATTTTGATATGTTTCAGTAGTTAATTCTGCATTCTTTGTTGTTGTTAGGAGCTGAAACTGCCGTTTACTTTTTTAAGTGGGCATATTCATGAACTTCGGATTCATGTGCCATGGACGAAATTGGGATCAGAACCAGTTGTCATCACTATCAATACAATGGAATGCATCTTGAAGTTAAAGGATGGTGCTCAGGTGAGAAATGTGATGAATGCTTTTCCAACATTGTGAGGTTCATGAGAATAAGAGCTTCTATAGGTCACTTTCTTGAAAGCCTTCTGAAGAATCTGGCATGTGAAGTTGGGATCCCTTTTATTTCTGAGAGGCTAATATTGTTCTTCTTGTCATGGCTAATATCTTCCTTCATGCTTATTTTTAAACTCTTATTAGCTCTAGCTGTGTTCTTGTAGATGTGAAAGCAACTTAAGAGTGCTCTATTAGATTTTCCTATGATTGAGAAGAAATGGATTTCAAGAGCAGTATAGCATCCTGTGTGTTTCCAGGTTCTGTCTCCCAAGAAGCAGTGCTGGTTGCTTGAGTCAGCTGTATGTGGCATAACTCAGCACTGGGCATTTTTCAAAACTTGTGTTGCTGTTATTGAGGGAATGCTTTGAAGATCCTGGAGTGTAATTAATTTTTACCTTTAGAAGTTATAGTGCTTGCTTGAGTGTACTTGGAAGACTTCTCGTATATAAGGGTCTTCAGGGATTCTTTTTCTTTTAGTTGCTCAGAATATTTTGTGCATTAGGCTGTTTTCACAGGCTCAGGAAAGGTTTCCTTCTGACACGATGAAGCTGCAATATGCACTGGCTCAATTTTTTTCATGTGTCTAACTTAGTTAACCAAAAGTACTTGGTTACGTTAATGTTGAACCTGTGGGGTCTTTTTAAATCACTATGATGCTTTAATTCTAGAGAGGCTTACAAGTTTGTTTTGCTTGTTGGTTTTTTTAAAGCCTTATTCACATTTCAATTTCAACAGTTCTTCACTTACATTAAGGATCATGCAAACAAAAATTCCAGTTTGTGAAAAACTCAAGTGTTTGGTAGGGTGCTTGATGAGCTGTTAACATTTAACATCAATAACTAGATACAAGGCAGCAAGAACATTGGAAAACACTTTCCTGTTATGTTTGGTATTTCTTGTTATATTCTTTTACAGTTACAGAGCTAAGAGGCTTTTTTGCTGGAGTAGAAATCTCTAGTCCTAGCCACCCAGAGAGGACATGCTTGTGTTCTGTAGTTACACTTGATCTGTGTGCATATATACACACCAACAGCCAAATACTAAGTATTTTTCCAATGTCAAGGTAAGCTTTTGAGACCAGATGTTCCATGAGAAATGTGTTTTTGGAAGCAGCAAATTACAACTAATTATGAGTTGCAGAAAAAGATTTGTAGCCCATGACTTTGTGCAACCCAGAACTAATATTTGATATGGGACCTTGCAGATGGCTACTGCTGGAATGATCAGATTTCCTTCTTGCATGGTATTTGAAACTTAAATTTTGTGGTGCATACATCAAAAGGTCAAGTGTCATGAATGTAAAGCACTCTCAAAACAAGTATTTGTTACAGATGTTTAAGATTCAGAGGCAAGAAAAGAGTATCGAAAATTGCAACTGACATTTGAACAAATTATTCAGTGGTATGTATGCTCAGGAGGGTAAAATTTGGGTCTGTGCCATAGAAGGATTATCTTTGACTAACAAGAATGTAGACGAAAACACTTTTATAGTGTTTTCTGAGGATATGGTTTAAAAAGTTGACAGGTTGAACTTAATTTTTGAAATTACTATTTGAAAGTGTTCAAAGTATGACAGTGTACTTGGCTAAAAGCAATTGTCATAAAAATTTCTGTAATCAGTGAATAAAAAATATGAATGAAATGAAATATTTCTGTGGAAAATGATAGTAAAATGAACTTACAGTGAATTTAGCACCAGTTGGAACTGTTCTGCCAAGAACTTCATATCAGTGAAGAGCATGATTAGCAAGCAAGTTCAATTTGATTGAACTTGTTCTCAAATTGATTGGCTTGATCCTATATTTCTTTCCTCAGGTGAAACCTCTAATGAGCACATGCATAATTTCACCTGAGCAAAAAATAAAGTTCTTGACCTCAACTTAGTGAGATGTGGTTTTTTTTGGAGAGGTGCTATTTCAATGTTTCTGTTGAAGATATGTGAAGATTAAAATATATGGCATTGTTTGAAGCTGTTGTCCAGTGGACCCTACAGATTTTGTGGAAAGGAAGAGAGGGTTTTGCCCATGTTTTTGAAGAGTATCAGTTCCCTGGGTGCTTTTGTGTATATATATGCTTTGCTGTGATGCTGTGTCATTGTTAGTTCATCTTCAGTGTTAGTTCAGTTAGCATTTTTTTTGTCATTTATTCTTATTGCAGCATCTTCTCAGCTAAATTTGGATTAGATAGTAATGGCTCAACTTCTGCTTAGAAAAAGAATTTTTGCATAAAACTAGAAGTGTTTTATAAGTAGTAATTTCACTTGACGTACAAAATCCAGAATTATGTAGCATTAGTTCTATTTACATTTTGAAGGTCACTGCTTTTCCCCTTTTTCTTCTGTGCTTTTTTCCTTTTTTTCAATTTCTATATCTACATCTAAAAATCAAATGCTAAATGTGGCTATTTTATGAGAAAATTAAATTGAAGTGCATCAGGAGCAGAACTTTGCAGCGATTAAAGTGGTGTTCTGTTGAACACGCTTTGTATGTGCACTTTTGGTTATGAGTTAGGTTAATGTCAGTACTTGAAATAGAATTTGGCTGTAAGATGTTTCACATTGCTTTTTGATGTCTGTCAGCCTAATGTAGCTGTGTCTGGCTTTTTTTCTTTCCTCTTGAACTAATCTTCTGCAGCACTGAGTTTTAAGTACGAGCATTTATACTGTTCTCAAATATGGTGGTATGATTTTTAAATATGTTCTTAAACACTTAAATGTGATTCTGAAGTTTGCTTGACTTGTATTTGAGTTAATAGTAATTGACTGTCCTGACACTGTTCTCCATGAGTGCTATGTTTTGTTTTAGAAGGTGGTTAAAGTTCCAGTATTATATTCTTCTCATTACCTATCTCTATATATGAAATCTCCAGACTTCATATAGAGTTGAAAGCACTTTGTTAAACCTGTGTCAGTTGCTGTTTTACATCCGAGAGGCTTTTTCCCTTTGTCCTGTTGGACTGTTGTTAACTCTTTTCTCTTCTGCACAAATTCTTCTTTTTTTTTTTAAAGCTATTTGAAATTCTTTGCTCCTTTCTCTTCCCCTCTCCATGCTAAGATATCTCTGTGCCCAAGCTAGGGGCTTTAAGGTCAGGTAATGCAAATTGGGAGGGACAAGCCTGTAAGCCCGTGTCTGTTTTCTTCACTTTCCTGCCATTATACCTAACCACAAGACTATTCTTCATGTTCAGCCTTGAGTTCTGTGGTTTTTCATCTTGGAACTGATGCAAATGAGGAGATCAAGAAGAAATGTGTTATTTGTATTACTGCTTCACATTTGAGTCCTTGCCTTTAAGCAGAACACAGTGCACCAGAAATATGCTGATGTATATGAAGGCTCTCTGTACTCCAAGAGTAATTAATTATGGAATTGGGGAAGACTGTGAGGTTGAAGCACTTAGAGGGGCACAGAGAAACCAAGCAGTTTGGATCAGCATACAGACAATTGAGGCATTTCATGAGGAAATTCATGAACAACAAATTGTTGTTCTTCAACAAAGAAAGTTGTGAAGGAATATAGTAACTTTGTGGAAGCTTTGGAGAACAGCCCACAAGCATGACTGTCAGAATACCAAACACATTCTTACCTGACAACTGGTAGAGACTGCCACCAAAGAATGCTGGAAGCAGAAATTGGTCTTGACCGGGAAATGATTGAGATGGGAGATAAGGTGTGTTGACAGAATATGCAGGACTTGGAAGGTGAAGACAGAAGGCTTGTGTTTGAGGGGTATAGTTATATAAAATCTTTTTGCTTTGGTGGTAAAGTTATCTCCAGATCTGAAGCAGAGCTTTAGTGGTTTTTCCCTCACCTGGATTGTAGTAGTTCAGTCAAATGTGGCTGTATGGGCAAGCGGTGCTGTTTTTTTCTATTTGAGTCTGTAAGTCTGCTGTTCTGTGACTGCAAAAATATGGTAAGACTTGAAGTCAGAAGACTTTGCTAACAGTCTTTAGTGGCTCACCTTTATGCTTTTTATTTGGTACTTACTTTCATAGTAGTATGTTTAGTTCAGATATTGAGTTTAATTTAAATCTGATACTGAATTTTAGCTCTTGTATGCAAAATTTAAGGTGAAGGTTATACTGAGAATTGCTCTATAGGAAGCAAACTATGTTATCAGCTAGTGTTGAATCATATCAGGTTAAGGATGAATATGAAATTCTTATTAAGCAGCCAGTTCTTGATGCTCTTATTTGTGTTTTAATAGATTAATATAAGAAAAAAGAGGCTCTTAAGTTTGTGTGTGCATGCATACAAATTAGTGTATATAAGTAACAAGAAAAATTTTCCATATTATTTTGAATTTAAACAAATTGCTTCATGCAAATCAGACTGTAATTTAGTATTTTCCGAAGGTTCAGGAGGGTTTGGCAGAGTCTTTTGTTGGGTTTTGTGCCATTTTTTGTCAAGAACTCCTGTCTGAAGAGTTATGTTTTCTATGAATTGCTTTATGTGTGCAAAAGTGCTTTAGTAGGAGGTTCTCATCTAAGGATATTATCATTTTAAGAGATAAATACCATGCCCCACAAATCTCTTGCAAAAACATTTAGTAAACTTACTCTTTCAATAGAGGAAGTAGTAAAGGCAGGCTGTAACAGATGCTAGAAAAGGCCTTGCAGCATTTGGTTCAGACAGTTTGTTGTCTTTCTCCAGTGATTTTAAATGAGAGGCTGAGGACGAGATGAGCAGCTTTGCTTAAAGCTGGATAAATACTCACATGTTCTAGCTGGGCATGCCAGAGTGATCATGTAATTTACGTATTTTTGTTCCTACTAACCACTCTAATAGACTTCAAAAGCAAAGTATCTGATGCTGTAGATTGCAGCAATTCTGCTTTTGAAAGAAATTGTCCTTGTGAATTTGTTCAGAGACTCCTGCAGGCATATTCCTTAATACTCTAGTTGTAGGAGTCCTGCCACTGCCCTTGTGTTGCCTCAGTCTGAATACCTGTCTTGTTTACCTGAATGCCTGTTACTGACATTATACAATCTTAATACCTGTTGTAATAATAACCAGGCTGATTTTAGAACCATAGAATCATTTCGGTTGGAGAGGACCTTTAAGATCATCAAGTCTGTTAACTGTTTTGACAACATCAAAAGATTTCCTTGACAAGAACTGCATTCAAAATCTGAGCAATTTTCAATATAAAAAAGCTCAAAATCTGCGCTTTTTTGATTTAAATGAATGCACTTTGCATGTTATGAAGAGAAAACAGGGTAAGGGTATGGCCCTGTGTTGGTATAGGTGTTGCAAGTTAAGGAAGCTGCCAGTAGCTGTGTTTACTTAGAGTTTTCACTTCAGCTCCTGTAGCAGCTGGAGCAATAGTATCTAGTGAGTAAATGTTGCCTTTTCTCATCTTGTTTTCTGAACAAGATCTTCTCTGTGTACCTCTTTGTGGTGATGTTCAGACCAAGTTTGTGATTTTGAAGAAACTCCTGGCTGTTCAGGCTTACTGTGCTTTGACCTCTGTTACAGGGTTGTCTCAGAACAAATGGGCTGTATACCTTTTTGGTCAAACTACCATTCTCCTAGAGCACATTAAAAGGAAAATGTGCTACAGCTGTTAATTGGAATGAGAAGAACACAAGATTGTGTGAGTTGGTAGTAGAATCAATATCCTGTCATGGATCACCAGGCATAGTGTATCTTACATTGGTGAATCCCATGAGGTGAGTTTTCCTTTTTCAGAAGCTGTTCTGGCAGCCTAGGTTCAAAAAGTCTACATCTAACCTACATTTAATGCCAGCTTGTCTGCTTTTCATAGTTAGTATGTCTGGGACAGTAGGCATCTCACAAAATATCAAATTATGAACATGTGCAAGCATCACTTTTTTTTCCCTCTCCTCCTTTGTGAAAGCACATCCCTCCAGTGTCCACTGAAGCTTTAGCAAAATTGCCTGTTTTACTTACATAAGGGTTCAGAAAAGAGTTTGTATGGTAAGAAAGAGGAATCTGAGCTTCCAAAATAATGGATTTCTATCACTCTGTTAATTTTTATAATGATTTAAGTAGCAAGTCTTCTGTAAACAATCTGGAATTGCTTTCTCAGAATGTCATCTCACTCAAACTAGAAGAAAAAGGAAAACTGTCTGTGATAGTCAAGCAGGTCCCATATTACAGGCAAAGGCCAGTGCTTGGTATCTATGTATTCGACACTGGCAGGAGACAGCAAATTATTTACTCATATTGTACTTCCAGCGGTGTTTTTAACTCTGCATCAACAGTAGAACATTCCGGTATGAGATTATTTGTCAAGAAGATTTCAGTGAACATTTGAAGAATTTGAGGCATATGAGAATGCAGTGATACCTTAATAAGGAAGATAATGGACACTGGCACAACCAAGCAGCCGTACTTCAGATTGTTAAAGAAATTTCTTTCTCAGGCATTGTGGTGGGTTGACCCTGGATGGCTGTCAGGTGCTCATCAGAGAGTTCTATCACTCCCCTTCTCAGCTAGACAGGAGAGAAAATATAATGAAAGGCTCATGGGTTGAGATAAAGATAGGGGCAGATCACTCACCAGTTACTGTCACAGGCAAAACAGACTTGACTTGGGGAAGTTAATTAAATTTTTTTACCAATCGTATCAGAGTAGGATAATGAAAAGTGAACCCTAATCTTAAAGGTACCTTCCCCCACCACTCCTATCTTCCCAGGCTTCACTCTATTGCTGATTCTCTACCCCCTCTTGACAGTGGCACAGGGGACAGCGAATGGGTGTTGTGGTTAGTTTATCACATTGCTGCCGCTTCCTTCTTAGTGGGAGGACTTCTCCTTGTGCTCCAGTGTCCCACGAGGGACAGTCCTCTCCAATGTGAGTCCTTCCCATGGGCTGTAGTTCTTCATTAACTGCTCCAGCGTGGGTCTGTTTCATGGGATGCAGTCCTTCAGGAACAGATCCCAACAGATCCCAAGTCCTGCCAGCAAACCTGCTTCAGTGTGGGCTTCCGATGGCATCACAGTGTCCTTCAGGTATCCACCTGCTCTGGTGTGGGGACCTTCACAGGCTGCAGGTGGATCTCTGCTCCACCATGGGCTGCAGTGGCATAGCTGCCTCACCATGATCTTCACCATGAGCTTCAGGGGGATCTTTGCTCCATGCCTGGAGCAAGCACCTCTTCCCTATCTTTCACTGGCATTGGTGTTTTCAGGGTTCTTTAGCTCCCATGTCCTTATTTCTCTCTACTCCGGCTGTAGTTGCTTCTGTCCAACAGTTTCTTTTTCCATCTTAAATCTTTTTCCTGGTAATTACCACTGATGGCCTTGGCCAGTGGCAGGTCTGTCTTGGAGCTGGTATGGCTTCCATCAGACATAAGGGAAGCTTCTAGCAGCTTCTCAAAAAGCTGCCCCTGTAGATCCCTGCTACCAAAATCTCACCCTGCAAACCCAGTCCAGGCATGAACCAGTGAAGACCTTTGTCCTTCGTACTAACAAACCTCAAGGTTATAGTCTTATTATCATGCATAGACACCTCATACTTTTGCTGGTGTTTATTTTGTGCTCCTATGTACTGTAGAATCTATTGCAGTACTGGTAGAGAGCAAGAAGTTTCTGCTTTTCACATTTTGGAAGTAAAGCTCAAATTCCTGTTGTCTTGTTCTGTCTGTTGCTTGAACTCTCTAAACTGATGGTTTTCTTTGGTTTGCAAAAAGTGATTGAAAGACTGTCCTCATAATGCAATGCTGGTAGCTAAAAAGCTAAAGTGACATGGCTGTATTATCTTATAGCTGCTATCTCAGTGGAGAACTGCTGTGTAAAACAACTCTTTTTCAGCATTAGTAATGCCTGCCAGCTGTTGGGGTTTGGTTGAAACTGTTCAAGGCCTCAGGTTCCCTAGCTGCCTTGTTATAATTCATAGTACTTGATCTTTTAGTATAATCATATGCTTGGTTTGACTTAGGCGTATGGACTAGGCTTCTTGTCATCTATTCCAAGTTGCCTTTTTGCTTTTCTAAAATTTAAGTTTTTAAAATTAAGGCTTGTTCAGGGCTTTTTGTTACTATTTGCGTGTATTGGCTTAGACTGGCTCTTTGCCTTTTTAAGGTGTCAGTTGTGTGTTGAGAAACATGCCCTTGCCAAAAAGGAAATAACACTTTTCAAGTTCTAAACAGCTCACTGCCCTCCAAAAAACCAGTTTAATTGCCCTTTAAATTCAAGAAGGACAGAAATTTGTTTACTTGTGTATAAATGTGGATTATATACATTAATATCTCAATTCTTTATACACAGTGTATGTGAACTTTCTTTTAACTGCCAAATCAGTGTCTCAGGTTTGGAGTCTGGATTTGGACCTCTCTTAAATGCTTGTGTGGTGCTAGTACTGTATCTCAGTGTATGACCTATCTGTAGGCTGTTGAGAAGCCTTGCAACTGCAGAGACTGCAGCTTCAATTTTTGTCCTTCAGCTGGTGAAGTCTGAGGCAGCCAGATTGAAACGTGCATATCCTGCAACCAAGAGAGCTCTTCTGGAGTCTTGCTGTAGTGTCCCATGTGTATTTACAAAAGTAGGCACTAAATGATTTATATCAGATTTATGGTGTTGTTAGCTTAGTACAAGACGCTTGTTAGGACTTTTGGAGTTTTTTGGTCTGATGTGGAACATCAGCTGGGATTCTGTCTTTCTCAAGTAGCAAGAGGAAAGGATAATGCAGATGGGAGTAGTACGTGAAGGAATGCTGAGGCACCTAAACGGACAAATCAGTTAGGTGAGAAGAGATTAAAAAAACCTGACGGATGTGAAGGGGAAGGTTGGTTTTTTTGGGGTAGTGCGTGGTGATCCTTTAAGCTTTCATATCTTTACAGGTAATTCTAAATAGATTGTTTAATCAGGTGAGGGTAGCATGCTTACATGAAGAATTCCACTTGTTTGCCTTGGAACACCTGACTAGCTGAGAAATATCTCACTTATTTTGGTGGAACCTTTTCAGGATGCCATATTTTGGAAAGAAGTAATCCTAATTTTAGACGTGTTGCAGTAGTTTTCCATGTATGTATATTTTTTTGGGAATATTGCATAGTGCTGAATTTATTGAATCTGTCATAATATTTCAGACCTAGTAATTTAATGTATTATTATTTTCTCCTATGCTTGGAAAAAAATATTTTCAGAGCAGATTACTACAACAAAGTTACTGCATGGGTTTGTTCTAAAATAGAAGTGGATATGGGGCTTGCTGTTTTCTGAATCAACTTGTATTTCAGCAGAAATCAGTACTTTATGTGACGTGTTTTGGATTTGTACTTTTTAAAAGCCTTGTGCTTTTGGGCAGGCACTCTTAAATTAGTCCGTGTTTCTCACTATTTTTGTTAATTCCCATATTTTTTTCTTATCCTGTTCTTTTACGTGTGTTGGGTTTTTTAAAAATACTTAAACTCTGGGCACTGACTTCCTAGCTAGATTTCTCCTTTCTACTTAGAATTCCGGTTTAACTATAACTGTGCTTTGACTATTGGCTGTCGAAGTTGATTCCTCTTCTTTTTGGAATCTCTTCATTCATCCACGTGTTGTGTAAGTGTATCCTTATCTGATCAGTCTCATTCTACTAAATTATGTATTGAATAGCTATCAGCTGACCTACTGAACTGATCTTTCTGAACTATAGCCAGTGCTTTATTTTTTTTCCAAGAGTTGTGTTTTGAGACTAGAGAGTGTTCAAGACCCAGTGTCTATATTGCAATGCCATGTCGATGCAGTTGGCAATTTTAACATTGGCAACTCAACATGGAGAGTAAAGCAGCAGAATATGTTAATTTTCAAAACTGAGTTGTTTGGGAAATAACATAATGAGAATTCAGAATCTCAAAATTTAGTTTTAAATCAATAAATGTTTATAAACATGTTCTTTCTTTTTTTTTTCAATATTATCTTTGTTGATAGAAAATATTTGTTTTCATTTGCTGGAAGTTGAAGTGTTATGAGCTTGTTGCAGATGGGCTAATGCTTCTGAAAAACAAGAGCTAGATAGCAATCAATGAGACTTTTCCTGGAACTGGAATGTATTAGGATTAGAGATTTGTTGGCATAGAAGGTGCAAGCTGTGCTTGGGAGTGTGTTCTGACAAGCATTTCCCCATATCTTAGTTGTGGAAACTTGTATATTGTTGAACATACTGTTATCAAGTAGGGCGCAAGTCACAGTCAACCCATTTATCTCTCCCTGTCTCTCTCTCCCCCCCCCCCCCCCCTTTTTAATTTCTGCTTCCATAGCATTCTCTAAAACCACTTCTAGAATTTGACTGTAACTTGCCACTGGTAAGTCATGCTCCATTAAGAAAAGAAAAATTGGAAATCAAATTATGTGACCCATAGCTGTTTGACCCCCAGATATGCACATTTCTCTTTATTTATGCACATGAAAACTAATAAACCTATGCTAAATGCCTGTGCTAACAAAATATGTATTATTTGTTTTAACCAAAAGCAGGTGCGTCTCTTCTCAGCATGACGAATCATATTTCTATGCTCATCTCTGTACGAGTTCTGGCCTGCAGTACAATTTCACTCCAGTGAGCTGCCTTTTACACCTTTTGACACTGAATCTGTACATATCCCACTTTGCTTGTGAAGTAGTTTGAATGTTGACAGTTTCAGTAGCCTTGCCCATGTGAAGGGGAAGAGTGTTTGTCTCAGAGGAAGCCCATGTTCCTCCTTTTACTCATTTAAAACTGTAGTTCTTTATTTTCTACTTTGTTGTTCTAGATTCCTTTGCTTGGGGGATTGTGATGTTACTTAACAAGTGAGGCAGCAGCAACGACACTTACCTTTTGTACGGCGCTGCTATAGGAGCTTGTTCTCGATACCTACCTTTGGGTGGGTGTATATATGTGTGTATGTATTTATGCCTTAAAGACAACTTCCCATCTGACTTTTATTTCATTATTGCTTGATAGTAAGAAGGAACAGTTAGGACAGGAAATACAGATTACACTCAGTACATAGGTAAACAGTTGTTTTGCATGTGTTATATAATTTCACGTTAATCCAGTTAGTAAGGCGCTGAGAGCAGGCAAGAGCCATTTTCTGATTATTTTGTGGGCAGGCACTGTCACACATACCCAGCTGAATGGTAGTCAATGTATATTTAACTTGCTTCCCTCAAACAAAACCGCTTTTTTTTTCTCTGAAGTTCTTTCATGGACCTGTCTTCACACGTTCTGTGATCACTAGAAAACTGCAGACCCCAGACTATTTTACACTACATAGTACAGCTATACTCTGGAAAGTTCAAGAGTGTGAATGTTATGGTTGTTTATAAAGCAAGTCACCTGACTATGCTGTGTGGCAAGAGGAGATATATATAAGAGCTTTCTAGGCTGCAAAACGAACTTGGAAACTGAATGTCAGGTTGAACTCCTGGCAAAGCACCAGTTAGAAAGTGAACTGTTGAAACGTAAATAGTTTTGTTTTGTTCTGTATCAGCTATGATAGTATTCAGTAACTTTTCAGTGAAGTGGCTGTGCTGCTGGGGAATTGAAGGAATTACATACAGCAAACCAACATCATAGCAAGGAAATGGATGGCATAATTTAAATATTAGAGCAAATGCAGCATTGAGCGATTTAATTTGTATTTTAGAACTGCGGAGTATGTTGTGGGTCTCAAAATTGTGGATTTGAATGTGAATGCAATAGAATTGCTTTTAGTGCAGCTTAACATGCTATATTGCTGGCAAAAATCCCAAATAGTCAACAGTTTAGTAGGTAAAAAAACCTACTAATACCTCTAACTAATGCTAGTGATTTGCATATGCTTATGTATTTCAGATGAGTTTACTTGTGTTAAACTGTTTATTGCCTCTGGGATATGTGTGAGTACAAAGAGGGTTTGTCTGTCTAGATACATGAGTTTTCTAAAATCTACTTTGAGTGCTCATGTTCAAGAAAACTTTGTCAAACTGACTGGTACCTCCAAAAGGTGAAAGGGCTGTTGGCTGTTCAGGTCTTCTGGACGTTCATTCCTGACACAAGTCCCCTTGAAGATAATTCTGTGGCTTTGTATGTCATGCTTTTATTATCACATCAAAGTTAGCAGGAAAAAATAGCACATCATCTTGCCAGAAACTTATGTGTTAATACATAATGATTTTTGAAATATGTAAGTAACCTAAATGCCAACACTTAAGAAGATAATTACAAGTGTTCTATTTGTAAGTTTATGTATTGGGAGACTATCCATGGAGACAGAGAGGAGGGTGATACAAGAGTTCATCTATTTGAGGAGCTGTGCTGCAGGATAGTCCTGGACAAGAAACTGACTGAATTGGTTTGTGCTAGCCAGCCAGCAGATCTGTTCATCCCTGCCACAGCCCCTTTACTTCCCTTTGGTGTATACAAAGCATTTGGAGAGCAGAAGCTGGTGTATCACTGATGAGGCTGAATTTGCATTTGCTGTTAGGCAGCTCAGGGTTTAAACCTACACCAGCTGCTTTTAAAAGAAGGTTGCCACAGCATGTCTTTGCTGTTCATGGTGGTACACCAGGTAGAAAAGGTTGTTTGGTTTCTTTTTTGCTGTGGTTAATTTGGTAAATTAGTATTTGGGAGTGATGTCATAGTATGTATTCCTGAATATTGGAAAGGAGCCCATTTGCACAGGAGCAGAGACTGACAGTGGTTGCTGCAATGTAAGAGTTGAAACTCAGATACCACAACATTGCTGATTTATTTTCCAGAAAATAGGTTTACTAAGACAAATACAAGTACTAACATGTGAATTGTGTATTTGTCTTTATAAAGTACAGACGACCTGTTCTGATGTGTAGATACAGTTGTATAAAGTAGAAAGATAAGGAGTAATCCCTGTCCATTTACTGATCTTTACTCAACTTTTTCCCTGACCTACTTACAGCAACGAAATTTAATGTCAATAGTCAGTGTCTTTGTTCCTAGGTACAGGGAAAAAGGGTTTATATATCATCTTTGGCATAATTCCTAGAAGTTTAGGGTCATATTCTGATTCAGCTTTCCCAGTGTAGGTCTGGACTACTTCAATTGATTTACTTTGGAGTAATTCCAGACTTATCCTGATCCAGCTAACATCAAATCAGGACCCTACAGTCCAGCTTTGTTTCATGTAGTTGGGTGAAGAGTTTGGATTTGTGTGGTTTGATGGGGAATGAGGTGAGGTAATGCATTTAAAAATATGTCCTTGGAGAGGAAGTAGTTTTTCCTCATTTGTTGATAGATTAAAGTATAGATAAATTTCTTGGAATGTATTTTAGCTCCTCATTACAGCTGAACCTACTATTTGAGAACGGGCATGATTACAGATTTTGTAGTGGAAAAATCCTGTAATTTGTTCACCTTCAGTAAAAGCATCTTAAAATTCCAAAAGACAAAATACTCTTAATTCTTTCAGTACAAACTATACTCTGACATTATAGCTTGCTCTTTTTGGAAGGAGTAGTATTTTCTCTAAAAGGGTATAATTGGATTATAAATTATTAGATAAAACTTAAGGAGAAGAATTCCCTTTATTCACCTATTGCTTGTGGCTTACCTTGCAATACCTGCACTTGAAGAGTGGCTCCTGCTAAATAATTGATGCACAACTGATGTAGATTGTGTTTTATTTTGAACACTTATGGATAATAATAAATTAAGTCTCAGTGAGAGTCACTTCTTCCAAAAGAATGGGTAAATGTTTAGGTATAAATGTGTGCTTTCTTTTCTAAGGAAAAGTCATTGTCTTTCCTCTTTACAGGCCGTAGAACCTCAGGGAAATTGTACTGTGCTACTGGCAGTACTCTGGACCATCTAGTCTTGCTCCAACTGTTATAAAAGTGTGAACTTAAAATGTAAATGTTTATTTCTTTGCCTCTGGAGAACATTGAACAAACTTGATTCCTTTTTTGAGAAACATGAGTTTTTCTTCTTCCCTGTCCTCTGGTGTGTTTTAATGGTTCTGCCACTGACTTGCTGAGAAACTGTGTTCTGAGGCCCTCACCTTGGCTTCAGGGGATCCACTTGGCTTCCTTTACACATGCGAAGTTCTACAGAGCCCAGAATGCTATGAGGTGTTATCCTTCATTTTCAGTTAAAGTGCTTATGTATTGCACCTAATTGGAGGATGAACAATGCAAAACTGCTTTTCCTTTTTATTTTATATGCATAAATCATTCTTCTGGAAGTTTTTGTCATGTAAGGGGTTCTATTGATTTGAGTTATTTAATTTGCAGGTATTTTCAGTTAAAGCTGAAAATGTCTTCAGGTTTCATCAGATATCAAAGCCTGTTAGGCCTGTTAACCTCTCAGCATTATTCAATATTTCAGATTAGTTTAGGGTTTCCAGAAATGAATTCACATCTGCTGCAGCAGCAGTAGTGTGTAATTACATAGAATTAAACCCCAAGATCATTAGTCCTGGTATTCTAAAAGTGTGTTGGTAATGCAGGACTACTTTTTAAAGAACCACAGTGGTTTTCCATGCAGTTCTAGGAGGTGAGAGGCCTCCTGATCAATGCAATCAGCGTTGCTCTGCTGTCTGCTATGGGGGAGCACAGTAGACAGCAGTGTTCCAGTCCTTGGGTGGGTGGGCTGCTTTCAGGTTTGTTTTTTATTCCCAGTGGCAGAAGAGTGTCATATTTCACAGCTTCTGGAACACTTTCTGTAGGTGAATATCATCTGGATTGTGTTGTATATGTGTGTAGTTCTGCTGCCTTCTGGAAATCTCTGCCTTCCTGTATCTCTACTGGATTCCAGGTGTTTAAGTTTTCTACCCTGCAGCTTTTCCCCAGCAGGGCCTGATGAAGACCTGAGAAAGTGGGCAGACAGGGGTTTGCTGCTGACTCCATACGATTCATTCAGCCTGTTCTTGATGGTCCTCTTCCCATCTGTTCCTCAGATGTGGACAGTGATGGTGTTGTAGGATAAATGCATTGTTCTGGCAGTGGGAAGTGGACATCTTTCTTGGAAGCTCTTCAACCCTTTTCCCAGCATGCATTTAAAGATGGGCTTATTATATGGTGAGGGAGAGGCTACAAGCCCCCTAGATAAAATGGTTGTGGGGAGCACACTGTCTGCTCCACTGCAGTCATCTGGTGTGCAGCTGAGGTTCTTAGGAGAGGCAGCCAAAGGGAACAAGCTAGATGAATTGTCCTGCCACACTGCATATGGACTGTGGGTTATGAGTTGTTCATCGTAGATATTTGCTTATGATCCTTAAGAACATTAAGATTTTGCAGTAAAACTTTAGAAAAATACTTAACAGCATGAAAAAAATCTGCTTAAGCCACAATGAACTCTCTAATTCTTTTTACCAGCCTTTCACAAAGAGAGAGCATCTGGTGGACAGAATAGATCAGAGTCCTGAGTGCATATGCTAGTGGTTTCATTGTCATCAACAGACATTACATTTTTGTTGATTTATTTTGTGCAATGACTAAAACTTCATTTCCTGCTCTGTTAAGGATGTTCTACTTTGCTTGACTTGTACAAAAATGAAGTATGGTTGTTGTATCCATATAAAAGTTGAAAGCAATTGCATGGCATGGAGTTAATGGTGGACATATCTTTTATCTACCTTATGTGTATGCACCAGTTCTTTTCATCTGAAATCCTCTAGTTGTTGATGATGCTAAACCTTCTGCAGTTAACTTTCCCTTCTCAGGACTGTAATCTAAAGGTCAAGATACTGTAATCTATTCTTCATTTATTGCATATCAAAGAGTATTCCTCTCATAAATGTGGCTTATAAAACTTTAGTTTATTACCCATATACCAATTGTTTAAGCACTTCTGTTCTCAGTCAAGTAGAACCAAGTGAAGTGTTCATGTAGTTGTAGGAAAGTCAGAGAATCACTTCTACTGGTGTCTGTATAACCCATCAACTTGGAAAAAGAATATGCTATAGCTGCTCACTCATTTTACTTCTGGCATTTCTGATGAAAACATAATTTCTGTAAAATGGTGGTTTTAGTGTCTCTTGTCTTGGGGAAAAAAAACCCAAACAAGATACTGCATTTGGAACAGCGCAGGGCAGTATTTTTCTGCTTGTCAAAGCAGGGCCCTCATGTTCTTGGTCCTATTCAATATTGAGCTGTATCTAATTGAACAGCTCCTGTGTTGTGTGTGAAGTGTAGCTTGGATGTCTGGTTCTCTATTCTGGACTGTGTTCCTGGCTGTGTTTCCTCAGCAGCATTGCTGTCTTTTTCTCTGAAGCACCTAATGAGGTACATGAGGTGCCCTGTAACTACGGTTACAGGGCACCCCCAGGGAGATGTTCTTTTGGAGGAAAGAACTGGCTACCCTCAGAGCTTGTGTGTCTTGTGGCTGCATTTTTTTTCAGGTGAATGTTTTCTTGTGTGTGAAAACAGCAGAGTATTTTCATCATACAAAATAAAGTTGTGCTGTTTTCAGTAATGTTGGAAAACTTTATTTGAAACAGAAATAGCAAACTTCAAATTCTAAGAAATCAGAAAGTGAACTTTGATGTGTCCAACTAAATGTTTCTTTTTGCACCACTTTTCGTCTTGATCTTGTACTAAAAGCAAGTATCAAGGTTGTGAAACCTCAGGAGCCTGACTCAGTGAATTGGCCTGTATATTAGTATCTGGTGTGGGACAGACTTGCCTCAGAATTGCCAGCTCATGAGCACTCATCTTCCCTCTGGCTGTGCTGGACCTGGCTAGAGGTTGATCATTCTGGCCCACAGATTCTTAGTTTAGGATGCAAGTATAAGATTCTGACTCTCTTTAAGGGTAAACTGCAGCTAATTTGAAACTAATACTAAATGTCTTTACACATTGTTCAACCAATCTGATGATTATACTAATACCAGGATCCTATCCTGTCCTTGGCACCAGTGGGATTGGTATGAGTTCTGTGAGTGTTGCTTGTTAATAAAAGATGGATCATGGCTCTTGAAGTATTTTTTATGATCTGCTGACACTGGTATTTCATGATTTCAGATTTAGTAGGCTTCTGAATTCTCCTGAGTGGAGAACAATCTGATGTGCTCCCTTCTCATCTTTTGTGGGAAACAACTTGTAGGCAGTTTTCTGGCTCCGGAATAAATGATGGCTAGTGCCAGAAGGAGAGAGAAAGCTGAGGGAATTGCAGCTAGCAGTTATGAAGCAATCCCCTGCTTGTGAGATTCCGCTCTAACAGAAACATTAAGGAAGCATGGTGTGGTGGGATTGAGCTTTTTGAGTGGTGGTGGTGCCCTTCTTCTTTCAACTTCATCCTGTCCTGCTGTGCTTCAAAAGAGTTAAAATGGCATCACACACATACCTGTTCCATTCTTGCCACTTCCTTCTGCCTCATCTTAAAATGATCTTAATGGTTCTTTTTTTTTCTGTCCTAGTGTTTTTGATCCCTGTTTTTATGATTATAATATTCTTGGATATCTTTACCCAATTAAAACTCCTAATAGTGATACTTGTGTCTTTAACATGTCACACACTAGTATTTTATATTTTTGTTTTTCTATTTGAAAAAAATTATTTCTTGGATTTGTGCAAAAGGCTCGCTATATAGGCAGAAAGTGAGGACATAGGTGATTGTTCTGCTCTTTTCAGTTTTCATTCCTGTCTCTAAGGAGACATGTAATGCTTTAAGTGATTTATAAAGTAGCCTTATAAACACATTCAGGTCATAACAGCATTATAACTTCCTTCGTATGTCATTGTTTTCATCACTGGACACTCTTGTAATGAATTCAAGTGTGATATGATTCTTACATTTATACTGACTTGGTGTAATTTCTTGCACCAATCACATCTTGATATTTGTTTCTGTTCTTGAATATAAATTCATATCAGGTCTACTGCTGTTACTGAGTAAGAAAGGGTTTTATTCATGCAGGGTTATCCTCTTTTTTCCTGCAATTTAAGAAACACAAGTATATTCCCAAACACGTAATTTGCCTTTGCTCTGGTTTTGGTTCACTGCATTGTGCAGCCTGTTCAAAAGAACAGGGACTTAATCTGTGTCCTGTTCTGATTCTGAAAGGCACCATGTATGTAAAAGCAAATACTGAAGTGTGGTGCTACTTGCTTTTGACTATATACTGATTAATCATAAAGATCCTAAATGAGCATCAGACCAGTCTTGCATGGTGTGGAGATTTTTTTTTTTAAATTTGTGTTTGCACTATGGTTTCAGATCTTGTTTTAGCAATGGTAGGAGAGCAGGCAGGAAGACGTGGAAGGGAGGAGAGCAGGAATGCTTATTGACATCCAGGTCAGCTCATGCATGTAGCAGTTTGGTAGGCTAGGACATTATCACAATTATTCTTAGGAGATCTCTCAGGTAGTTAATCCTGTTTTCAGCTTTCTGTTCCCCATGTACTTCAGATCACCACTTGCTGTCATACTTGCTGCCTTGTAAGGTGGTGTTCTGCTGCCTGGGCTTATTCTTTGCCTTTCCAAACTCTCCTTCCCTGCTTTAACCACCTCTTTCATTTGACAAACTCAGTGCTTCAATTGCTACTTCATTTTGAAGGTTAATATAGATTTATTGGAGCTATTGCGTAATTGATTTTGTTTTAATTAAAGGAGTGTGAGACATGAGTAGTAGAAGCACACTCCCTGTCAGAAAGCCAGCCCTTAGAAACTTCTGCAGTCCTGAACCAGTTTCTATAAATATTTGCTCTATTCAGAATCCTGATCTAAACTAGGCTGAAAATTAGCATAGGAACTGATTAGAAGACAAAGGTAAATTTTCCCAATTCTTACAGTAGTTGGAAATGTTTATTTCTTTAAGATTAATGAGTCTTAAGGATTGAGAAGTATTTATCTGATAGAATACATTATGTACTGCTGTCTCTTTGAGTCTAATTTTATGTGATAAAAATGCAAATTTGGGTGAACACTTGCATGCTTTCTTGTGGAAGTTTCAAAGTACTTGCATTTGGTTTGGTAGCAGAGGTAGTGTGCATGGAGTTTTTTGAAGTTGGTATTTTTTTTCTGGCAGTAAAAATGCAAATAATAGTTGTCTTTATCTTCTGTTCATAAATGAAATTGTTTATAAGCTCTCACATTAAAAAGTTTTTAATGAATACCAGTTTATTTTAGGAAAAATTGCCTTTTCTTTACCCTCTTGGGAATGCTACTTTTGTCATGTTTTTATATTTTGGGAGCTTTAATTTCTAAAAGAATGCTATTTCCTGTACTGCTTAAATATTTGATGTTTTATCCAAAGCTTCTTATATATATCTATAAAACCACTTTATACTCTCGCTAGAATGTTAAATATTTAAGACTGAAGTCAATACATCACTGTAATGTCATGCCATTTATGATCCATTTTATTAAGCCATTGCTTTCCCAGTCTCTTAATTAAAATCACCCCTTTCATGAGAACAAAGCTATATACTCCATTTAACATAGAGAATGGTCATTTGTAATAAGAATTTAAATAGAAATTTAAATGACAAGAGCTATGTTAAATGCAAATATTTTTCTCTGCCTTTTTTTTTCCTTGCTATAGTCTTAAGACTTGGAGAAAAAAACTTATTAGCAGTAATGTACCTTGGAATTTGGTTGAAAAGAGGGTTCACGGTGTGGTTTGTTTGTTTATTTAATTATTGTGTGTATGAGGCTGCAGATATTATGTTCCCACACATCGAGTTCCATTATCAGTAAATCAGTTCTTTTACTCCTGTATAACAGCAGCTGAGACAATCTTCTAGCTACGTGTAAGTTGCTGGAAAAAGTCCCTAATAAAACTGAGCTTATCAGATTTTGAAACTAGTCTCTAGTGCATGTAGATATTCAGAGACAATTGAAGCTAGCTGCCTGTTGGTGTTTGCTCTGTGGACAGCTCATTTTTGTTCTTGCTGGGGCGGGCACTGCCTTTTGTAGAGTGTGCAGAAGGCTGCTTGTCACTGTATGAGATCAGCTTGGGGACAGCAGTATTGTGCTTCACTGCCCATACTGTAGCTGCTGAGAGGTCTGCCACATCCTTGTCTCCCAAGGTTGGCCATCTCATCCCCTGCTGTCCATGGCCCTTCCTTCACCTTGTCTGTGGCCCAGCAGCTTCTGTAGTTCTCAGAACTTGTGCAGTTTAGTAGCTTTACCCAGTGTGTTTCACTGCTGTGATATGTATTGCTCTTAATGAAATTCTGAAACCAATAGTTTGTTTGGCCAAAGATAATTTTGAAAGTACTTAACCATTTAAATTCTGTATTTAGTGGCATTTATGCAGAATACCGTGTGGGTAGCAGGTGGTTTTATGATTCTCTGGGGGCCATGGTTTGCTATAGCTGGTTTTGTTGTACTCTTATTCAATAAATGTTTTACTGAATATCTTATAACAAGCTGCTGTTAGACACTCATGGTGGTATTTTGTAATATTGCTACAATAATCCACCTGTATGGATTTCAGCAGAATGCTTAATGA
This sequence comes from Corvus kubaryi, assembly GCF_017639235.1. Taxonomy (NCBI): domain Eukaryota; kingdom Metazoa; phylum Chordata; class Aves; order Passeriformes; family Corvidae; genus Corvus; species Corvus kubaryi. The sequence goes on from NW_024581127.1 coordinate 14,872,059, forward strand.
ATTAAGTCTCCCCCTACTGCTGGCCTCCCACCCTCAGTTGGAGAATGTCCCAAACTCTGCCTGAAAGGTAATACTGGGGCAAAGTAACTGGGAAACTCAGGCTCCTTTTGCCTGAGAAACAAAGCTTCTTCCTCCAGAAATAAAGGCCGGGAGGGAGAAAAGGAAAGCTCAAACCTTGCTAGATATGTAGAGGTAACAAATATACCATTCATTGCTTATCTGAAATGCTTTAACATAGCTTCTTCATTCTACTTATATTGTCTCATGTGGTTCTGTTACATTCAGTTGTTCCTGTGTGTATCTGAGGTGCACACTGGCACCTGGTTTCTGAACACTGTGCTGTGGGATATAAAGATGGTTTAAAAGTAGTCATCTAAATTACTGTACATTAGTATGGAGAAAAACCTGTTTCCAATAACTTTTATAGGTCTTGCAGTATTTATTATATATCTAGTAATAGCTGTGTATGTAATTGTCTTTATATGATCAAAATACATTATTGGACATACTTTTACATTCAGATGCCAAATTAAAATTTACTGTCAAATGTGAGTGAGGTTTCTTTTTCCATTTAATAATGCTGGAACTGAGATCTACCACTGTGTGCAGTTCCACTTAGTATTTTGTAGTTGATTGAAGTATTGCTGCAAGATGTTAATGGGAATTTTCTCATGCTTCTTGGTTTGGCTGTTGTTCAGAGACTAGTTTTCATAACTTCTTCCAAACTATTTCAGTAAACTTACATATTTTATGTATCATAAGCCACTTAGTAAATTTTGATCCCTTTAAAATCTTGTAGAGAAACAACCACACATTTGAGTTTTACATAGCAAAAGAGATATATCAGAAAGAGAATATGGGCCATGTCTACTGTGTTTTTTTTCTCTTTCTTAGATTAAGCCAGGTGACTGGCCATGCCATGATTTACACTCTTTGAAGGCTATATTTTCTTTTTGTGGTAAAGATGCTTTTAAAAAAAGTACTTTGCTTTTTGTTTCTACCATTTTGCTTTCATTTTCCTTTGTATTTTGTCATCATTGTGGTATCTCACTTCTATTTCTGATCATCTGCTAGTTTTGGCACTATTATTTTTTTTTGGCATTATTCAGTAGTCAATGTTGGAATAAACAATTATTGAAGAAGCTTCCTACCGTCCTGGATGAATAGGATTTTAACACCAACAGGAGCTTTTTGATCATCTTCTTACAAGAAAGTGTCTATAAATTGAGCTAATTTTCCCTGAGCTTTAGGGTTACCATAAATCACTTTTCTTCTGTGGGCTGAAATATGGCACTCAAAATATTAGTCTAGTGCCTAAAAGCATTTCTTGGGTAGACTTATGAAGCACTTTAAAAAAACTTGTTCAGGATGTTTGTGGGTAAGCAGCCCTAGGAAACCGAACATCTCCTTGCATATTTGGAAGTATAAGAGAAAATTTCCTCGTGGTGATTTTATGATTCTCTGATACTGCCACAGAGTAGGTGCTCTGGGCTAATGGCACTTGCAGCAGGGGAACAACATGAGACTATAACGTGGAAAACAAAAATAGAGTACTTCCTGCTTTTCTCTCCTGACATTAGGAAAGGGAGGAAGATTCTGTGTTCAGAACTTACCACAGAGGTTGGAACACCTTAATTTGACAATTTTGACAGTAGTAAAGCTGGGAAAGGACTCAACTGGACTAGTGGTCTATGGCTGGTGTATACTTTGAGATATTAGGTAAGATGAGTTATAGATCTTTTGGTTGCATGAATATGGGTGGCTGGGTGAACTTAGCATAATGGAGTGTATTAAGCCCAGTGTAATATTTGCATAGGAGCAGTGAGTGACAGAATAAAGGGGGTGGAGACCAGAAAAGAAGTGATGAGTATGCTGGTGCTGCTCAAGTCCTCTGGGATGTGATGTGCACCATCTATTTCTGCATATTTGTTTCCTCAGCACTGTGTGGAACATGCCCAATCTTTAGACTCAAAAAGCAGCTGTTGGAGTTTTTGTTTAATTCAACTGAAAAGCCCCACTACTTTTCAGTGCTTTATCTTTCTTTCCTGCAGTTTTATCATTCATGCTGCTGATGCAGTAGTCAGCAAAAATTCATTTTGGAGGCCCTCAATTTGTGTGACTTTTAAAGTTGAGTTTAGAGATGGTTAAAATATTTTTGTGAGAATTTATTCTTGTTCAAAAAACTTACAATGTGCAGGTGTTCTGTGTAAATGGTCCCCTCATCTTTGGTCATTTTCCCTTTGGGAGAGAACCCCAAGCTACTGCCAGGATTTACTCTCTGTGGTTGCTTTCTGCAGCTGTAAATCAGCACTAGTAAGAAAAGAGTGATCAGGTGCAGTACCTTGAGTAATTCCCTGCCTTTTCTATGTGTCCTCTTTAGCCTTCAAGATCTTTTCTGATTTTAGGAATGTGTAAATAATGAAAATGGTTGCTGTGTGTAAATGTCTTGATGTGACCCCTTGAAAATTAGAGCTGTGCACCTTATTTCAGCATACCAGTCAGAGGTAACTAATGGGATGTTATCAGTGATTTACGTTGATCAAAACTCTCCGAAAGTGAAAAGGTACTGTCTGTGTTCATCTTTAGCACCTAATTGCAGTGCAAAGCTTTTATTCTAGAAGAAAACCCCACTTGGTCCTATCATGGAGAAACTAAGAAATGTGTTTAGTCTTCTGCTGTCACATCGTGCCTGTTAGGTTTGGAGAGATTTTGTGCTTGGAGCATAAGGAGTCTTCAGTCTGATACAAAAAGAACGTATTATTGAAAATCCAAATACATTTCTGTTCTGATTGGCCTAAAATGATGTAGTGGTGAAGATGGCTTGCATTTTAAAAGAAAAATCTAAGCTCTGCTTGGTTTTCTAAATCAAGCAATTCTTACTTAATAAATATGTTTTTAACTGTATAATTTTAGCACTCATTTAGTAGACCAAAAAAACTCTAAAATACCTATACAGTTTAAAAACCTGATCAGGCAGGAAAATGTTTCACATTGAAGTGTAAATTTGAGTGGGGGGGAAAAAAATGACCAGGTAAAGATCTTTAATTTACAGAGTTAGGTATAAAAAGTTGTGGATGTTAGTTGCAGCAGTAACAGACAAAGTTTTTCCCCCTAGCCTAGAACATGTAACATGCAAAGTTTTTGATGAAATACAAAGTTTCTTCACTAGTAAAGTAGAACACTGTGAATACCATGGACAAATATCACTTATTCAATACTTCTCACCAAAAACATTCATATAGTATTTTGCAAAGTCAAGTACAGGAACACAGATGACTTGTGAAAAATGTGCTGTATTTGGGATCTCTGTGTTTCTTGTCTTACATCTACTTTGCATACTGGATCTAGGGGAAAAACTCTAGTATGAATTCAGTCCATGGAGATAGTTATGGGACATTCTGTTCATGGAAGAAGTTGTAAAACAATGTCTTAATAGATAATGATATTAGATATCTGAAACTTTAAGCAAAAGTTTATAAATATGTAAGTATACATGCAGAAAACCATATGTAACTGCTTGTTGGTTTAGCTCTAAGCATATCTACATATACTGTGTGTGTTAATCTCTTATTTATATACTACACTGATAAGCATTACAAAAATACCCTAATGAAGTAGTCTTTTTTGGAAAGTAATCAAGGTCTGTAATATAGTACATTTGCAAGTAGGAGCAGAGGGTTTATAATAGGCAAGTGTGCACGTAATGTGATTATAATTCAGCCACAAAAGAACAGTAGAAGTGGAAATATCCTTAGGTTTTATGTTACATATTAAGTTTTAGTTAGAAATGACACTTTTGTAAGCCTGCATCTGTATATCCGTATGAAGTATTCATAACTTAAATTTGTAGTTAAGGGATAGCACTGTGACTGTTTTTTTGTTGTTGTTCTTGTTTCTGCTGTTTTTTTCTTTTTTTTTTTGTAATCTAGAGTTTTAATGAAAATTGTAAAATTATATATACAATTGATAACTTTAAAATACCCTGTATCATGATTTGGCATGAACTTTTGGCTTCATAATGTTGTTGCTCTTTTTTTTAATCTACATTGTTCCTAATTTATTTTTCAAAGAGCTACTGGACCCCACAGGTTGTCTATCTCCAGTATTGCATCTCTTATTTTTTTTAGCCACCACATTGAAATTGCAACTCTTTGATTGTATTTTAAGTTAATTTTTATACACTTTTTCTACTTAAACTATCTCTTTTCATTCTAATGCTTGTTGGAGTATGGGATAGCTTAAAGAAAGAATACCTGTGGGTAGAAATCTGCTGTTCATCATTTGGTTCAAGTACTTACCTACATGTAAGCGTGCCTGTGTACTTCCACAGAGGAAGCAGGATTAGGATGAAGTTCTAACGGCCAGATGGCGTTTCTAGAAACATAGAAAGTCACAATGTAGGAAGCACAGTCAGTGTAGTTAAAACCAGGATATTTAGAAATCCTTGTGTGGCTATGTTAGGACTCATATATGTAGCCACAATCATGTCATGCGGTAACTTCCTTTATATGCAGTATATTGTTTCTTTGGACCTTCTATTGCTGCTTACAATCTGATTTTGAGACTCGCACACACAAAAAGGACTATTTAGGCACTCAGTGCTTCAGTATTTTTTCAGTTTGGAGGTGTGTGGTTTTTTGCATCCTGTCTTCTTTGCTAGGAAATTTGGAAATAATGTACAGGCTTGCTAACTATATGAAAGCTAGATGCAGTTTTTTTCTGATAAGGTATAAAATAAATACTTCATCTCTTTGTTCAAAAAATCACAAACTTGTGTTCTTCCCACAACAGTAAGTCTTGAGAATCGGTTGACCATGCTTACATGAGAAGATTCAGAATAAAGCATGACTCAAAATGATGGGCTTTAGAGCCTTACATTTCCAGAGCTACTTAGGAGTATGTATGTGTCAATACTTTTTGTTGAACAAACATAGTTTTTGAAACGCTGTTTGGATATTTATTTTAATGGTATATAAGACACATTCAGAAGTAGTAGTTGCAGTTTCTAACTTGGTTCAGTTTGCTCTGTGAAATATGGGGTAAAGATCTGGTCCACTGGCTGTTTGAGGGAGAAAGAGGAGAGTAGTGAGGAGACCTGCCTGGATAGAATAAATCAAGGGAGTCTGTGTATGGTGGATTCAGGAGTGAAAGGACCATGGTCTGTGCCACAGGAGGGTGCTAAAGCATGAACGTAATCCCTGGGTGATTGTCCCTGGGTGTCGGACAATCCTTGATTGTCCTAGTCCTTGAGTTATTGGTATTACCTAAAGTTTACAGAAAGACTTATCTATGAAGTGAGGGATTTGCCTTCTGACTAATGAAATTTTCAGTTGCTCTTCAGGACTGCAGATGAAAAGCAACAGTCAAGAAAAGCTCTTTTAGTTTGACATGAATGCAGTTGCACTTACATGAATTTATAGCAGTTTGGATAGTACACCTTAGGTTAGTTCTTGAAGGTGCTGCAACTATCCACGATTGTAATACTTTGTAAAAGAAGTCTTGGTGAAACCAGAATGAGTTGACGTCTTAACGGTATGTTATGTGTGATTATTTGTGTCAAACTTAAATTTATAAAACAGATCTCACAATGTAAACTAATAGATAAAATCACGATGAATTAATGATGTAAGAGAATATTTCTGTGAGTTTTAATTTCTTTTTTAACTTTTTATTTTTTAGCTGATGTTATTCAGTAGTTTTGTTACAGATGATGTTCCGTGTTTTGATTTGAAACAAGATACAGTATTTTCTTCTTCTTCACGAAATGCTCTCTGAGCTTTCCTTCTTGGCATTATGTGAGATTAGAAGATATTTCCAAGCTTTTTTTACTTTGCCACATACATATTTTTTTCCCCCAAGTTGTTTTCAATCTTATTTCTCCATCCTGTTGTCCAGTTTTTAATTTCTTCCTGTTGCACGTGGCTGGAGTCACAGTTGAGCACAAACAGTAACAGTCCTGTCTCCCCAGCTCCTTTCAGAATGTTTATATGTTTTGTTCCCTTGGGCACTCAACTTCATTTCTTTCTGACACTCACTTTCCTACCTTGTTTTAAACATGTACTTATTCTTTCATTGCAACTTTGACCAAGGATAAAATATATTTTCCATTCAAAATGGTTGGCCCAAATTTGGAAGAAGGTATTTTTTTATTTGATATTAAAAATCATCCATTGAGTTAGTACTAAAAAAGGTATATTTGAATTCTGAATGTTCAAATTTGTGTAAGGAAGTGACATGTGCACGGTGTTCACTAGAAAGAGTAACAAATGTTGAATCCTGGAATAAAGTCCATACTGCCTGAGAGCAGGTACACTGTATTTTAAATTAAACAATGTGATAAAAAGTTACATGTTATGTTAGAATATAGACATTTTATGTAAAAGTTTGCAACATTTACAGTGTAGTGCTGTTGGCTGCACTCGACTTAATATATAGGATTCTGGTGGTATTGTGTGATAGAGTGCTGGCTGTTTTAGAAGATAAATTACTGTTTATTTAGGTTTAAGTTAATGTTTCAAAAGCTTTCTTACTTAAAAAGTAGAGCATTATAAATAGCAATAAGTTCTCTGAAATGCTCTACATATTACAGACTGACAATTGCAAAAGAAAAGACTGATTATAAGTAGAAAACCTGTAACTACATGTTTTGAGTAAGTTGCTCTTATATGTACTTTTTAACATTGATTAACCAGGAAGTTTTTGCAGCCATTCAGCCAGCTTTGTAGTTTAGTCCAATAGTTTTAAATAATGTTATTTAAATAAGATGTAATTGATAAATTACATTTGGTGAAAATCTGTACTTCTCCATCATGGTGTCTGAAGTCTAGCTTAAAAAGCAAGAATAAAAATAAAGTACAAATTCTCAAGTGAGTTCTTAGAAATACAGCAGAGCTATTAATGTGTACTTGAAAGTTAGACGACAAGCATTTTGGGAAAATTATGTGGAGGTTTTGCTTGAGACAACTAAATAATGAAGCTCTCAACTAGCCTTCTGTGTTTAAAATTTGATCAGTTGGAAGGTAAGGATACTATGCAAGTTAAGAGAAATGATGTTTCAGACAGGTATATGGAAGTATCTAAAATTTGATGTACAGTTATACTCAGTAGACTTTGTTAAACCTGTTTGGGTATTCATACATAGCATTAATACAATTATATAATGTAACATGTATGTTCATAGAACGGATGAAAAGCATACTACATGAGAACTACTGGAAATAAGTTAGAAAATGAAGTTTTATCTTAACATAGCACTAAAAAGTGCTTTTTTTTGTAAATACTATTATTACTTTTACTATGTTACTGTTATTACTATATTACTATTATTTTTGTAAAGGTTGTGCTTAGTTTTTAAAAAGGAGAATAATTTTTTATTAGTGTTGTGTTGGTGTTCCAGTCTCCTTCTGTAGATTGTACTGTATGCTGAGATCTTACTTTTTCTTTAACGAAATGCCCATGCTTCTGAATTTGCAGAATGCAGTGAAAGCTGCAGTGTTTTAGTCTTCCTGTACCTGTGGCTGAGAAATCTTTCTACTTGAACCTTCCTGTACTGGAAAAAATGTCCTGAAAAGTGCTGCCTTGGGAAAAATTCCCTGTTGTGTGTTCTGTGAAGAATGGCCACAAGCTCAAATTTTGCTTGGACCTATCTCGTACAGTAACTGAGGAAGAAAGGACATCTAGGCTAAAATCTCTGACCCAAATGCTTTTCAGTTGCATTGGTTTTTAAGATTGAAATCTTAAGGAAACCAGATGTGCATGGCTTTGTCATTCAGTCTTCTCTGCCTCTTTTTTTGCACTGCCCCATGAAATTTTGAACCTCCTGTGTAATTTCAAACAATTTTGATGGCGAATTAGTCACTGTAAGGATAACCTAAACACTTACGAGAATCAATAGCAGCTGGAGAGACTCTTGTGGGTACACTCTTCCTTTTGACATTGACATGTTTAATTCCTTGCCATTTCATTACCTCTTTGCTCTCTTTCTGTCCCCAGCACCTGCCAAAAGCCAAGCTCTAGCCAAATGATGCTCAGCACTGAAAAGAGCTTGCTTGGATAGCAGGTTCTCCAGGCAAAGCTTTGTGCCTCAGGCCTTTCACTGTTACATGTCAGAGGTTTGTTGTGATGATGGAAATTTGAGAGCTGAGGATTACTCAATTTGCTGGGACCCTGCTGTAGGTCTGCTGTTCAGTAGTGTTTGGGATTAGGAGAAATTTGGTCTGGACAGTATTCTACCTTTCTCTGGAGGAAGTGGGTGGCAAGGTTATGTTGTAATAAAAATTATTACTACATCCTTGGCAGGTGCTTAGTGGAGAAAATTCTTGCACATGGGGTCTGGCTTTCTAATAAAATCCAGTAGGAAATGTGTTAGGGGAAAGTACCCTCTAAAGAAAGTGTGAGCTACAACCCATCAGAACCACGTGGGGAAACAAATACCCTCAATCATGTACCACCACAAAAGAAAGTGATGTCTTGGTGAAGTCTGGTGCCAGTTGAAATAGTGCTGGAGATGAGTGCTAGCCTTCTGGCAGGTGGAAGAGAGTATGAGAGAGTGACCTTAATGGATCAAGCTTTTGCTAATGGTTCGCAGTTGTTGTTTGATGAATCGGTGATACAACTGAGCCATGATTGCAGTGAGATTTGATGTCATGGTGAACACTGCAGGAACATAGTTGATAAATGCTGGAGAAGTAGTTCTCAGCCATTCTCAATATTCCAAGGTACCTGCAACAAGGATGAGAGTATGTCCAGTCTTTGGTACAGTGTCTTCCAAAATAGCACACACAAAAATGTAAGCAGGTGGTGTAAAAATGTTTGTTTGTTGCAGTGCTGGCCAGTTCAGTAGCTGGACCTGTAAGAGGGTGAGACGCTCCTCTAAGAGACCCCAAATTGTGTGTTAGGCTGGATGACAGTGAAACAAACTGGTCTGGAATTTTTTTGTGTGGAGATAAATTGTTTAATCTTGAAATATCTATCCTATTTTGTTCTCACTTAATTTTCAAGAGATTTTTGAATAGGTATCAGTTCTTTTATCTCTCTTAATTTTATTTACTTGTTTCTCAATGCAATTTGGAAAAGAGAATAAAAATGTTGTGGGCCACTTCTCTTAGGTTTGCAGTCTGTTTTCCTGAGTGTATTTCCTGTCGCTCTTTTCTCCTAGTCCTTCAGGGTGAAATTGTTTTGGTCACTCTTCTTTCTCATTTTCAGTCACAGAGAATATATGGGGCAGAATGACCCATTTTAGCTCACATTACCAGTTTTGCTGAAGGAGCTCACCTAGCACTAGTCTTTCTGCTATGTCTTTCCTCCTGACTTTTCCTTTCAGTCAGCCTGGTGTGAGAGTTACTGAGTTAGAGTTCTATGCACTGTGACTTTTGTGGAACAAACATGTCAGAACTGACTTTTTTTATCCCTTCCATCTTTGCTTCTACAGTGATACTAAATCTTGAGTATAGCCTTCAGTTGCTATTGGTAATATTTCTTTTTTTTTTTTTTTTTTTTTTTTGGTAGCTCTGAGAGTTCTAGTCATAGATCAGACTTCACTTTGTTTGATATTAAACGCGGAATAATGTTACAGAATTAACACCACCCACCCATATTCCCCCAAGCAAAGCACTGCACAAACTTCCTGTAACACGAGGGAATGAAATCTTGAAAGAGCTTATCCTAGGAGAAATTGCAGAAAGTCATTTTGAGATGTTTATTTCTATTAAAAGGCACTTACATCATGGTAGGTGGCCTCATAATTTTTTAAAACTACAGTAAATTTATCACAAACTTTACTAGATGATCAGTTAACAGTTTTTAATCTAACTTTCTTTACATAATGAAAAGAAGATATTTGTACAACTACCCTCAAAAAGAACTTGCAGAGTAATTTTATTTGTTACTCTGTCTTGAGTGTTGAGAAATTGGGGTATATTTCTGAGAACCACTTAGTGAGAACAGCCTGTTTTATTTATCTTTGGCTCTATGACCGTATCACCATAGACTTTCAGATGCTTGACAGCTCCTTTTCTTGTAAACAAAGGAATGTTCCTTTCAAATGCCCTGGATAATCAGCTAATCAAAACAGTAGCAACATCACAGGGAGATGTTGTTGTCCAGAAATCAGTATGAAGACGGCACACATTTAGATATCAGTGCAAACAGATTCCTTACAAAGCTTCCTGGTTTACCTCTGAGGCTGCTGTGGCAGGTTTTTAGCCTGTCCACAGCATTTGTGTGAATTTTTAACTTGTACCTCTATTTTGGAGTAGACTGTGCTATGCTAATGTAGAATTAACAAAACATGGCTTATGCTAACACTGGGAGGTGGATGTAGCATCCTCATCTAATGCGGGTATCTTAAGTGTGCCTTGTTGGGCATCGCTGCTGGTTGTTCCTGTTAATTTAACATCAGCCAAGATCACATGCAGCAAGAGGCAAATGGAGGCTGACCCCTTGATTAAATTATTTCTTGGTTGTTCCAGTTTGTCTGTTCTGTTAACCAAACTTAAATCTTGTTTGTTTGCCCCACTCTCTGCCCCAAATTCATTGGTATTTCTCCTTTGTAGTCTGGGACATAGTAAGAGTTTATTTTTGACATGTTTCTACACGAAATAGTACTGAAAAAAACTTTGGTAGAAATAAAGACTTTCCAGCATGTTCTCATCTGCCATAGAGAAAGACAGCTCAGTCTCTGAGCACTCACTCTGAGATACGTGATTTGAAAAGATTTAAAACTGAGTTTTGTTACAGTGAAATAAAAATGAACAGTCTCAAATAGTCTTTTGAAAATACTGGAAGTGTATATAGAGAACCTGTAATTTCTATATATAATACAGAATTCCTTAATTATTCTGCAAAATTGTAACACAACCTGATTTGGCTAAATTGTCTTCAGTATTCTATACTGTCATAGTTTTAAAATATACATATATTAACATAATTTTAATGTTAATGTGCGTTAGGGTGTTAAATCACACCTTGCAAAAGATATACAAATGTCATATTTAGGTCACTGGATTTTCTCTGTTTCAGTCTTATGCTTCTAGTTTGCTGTTCATTAGAAAAAAAATAAAATTAATTTTCTGTACTAATTTCTAAGTGGTGCTTAACCTGTGTTAGCCAGCAGAAGTGTTATTCTGAGGTTAGAAGTGTAAGATGAATCAATTTCTCTGTTTATGCATAATGCTTATTAGCAATTGTATACCAGTGGAAAAGAACCAGATACCCTTTTGAAAGCAAGATCTTGATGGCGCTTACCATTTTAGCGAAATTTTAGTATTTTAAAGATAGTATTTTTAAAAAATTGTATTACTTTTTGTTTCATTTTCACATACAGAGGAGTCATGGTGCAATTTGGAACGATTTCTGTTGAACTTCATGCCCAAAGCAAGTCTAGTTAGAGCAGATTGCTGCAGGGCTTGGCCAGCAAAGTGCTGAATAACTCCAAGGACTGAGACTCTACCACCTCTTTGGGTAGCCAGTTCAATACTTGATCACCCTTCTGATGAAAAAGAGCTTGCCCTGCTTGGAATTGCATGTTTCAGATTTGTACCGTGAAAAGATGAGTGGCAACAGACACAGCCTGGCACCCACTTCTCTGTACCCTCTCAGTATGTAGCTGTAGGCAGCAGTCAGATCACCCTTCTCCAGGCTGGACAACCCTAATTTATCTCAATCTCCTCTGAGAGAGAGCACAGGACGTTGCTCCTGTGCCCCAACCACCATGGTGGTCCTCTCTAGGATCTGCTTCTGGGGTGTCTTGGAGAGCCCTAGACACCCTAGACAGGGTGCAGTATTCCATACAGTGTCTCACAGGGAGCTAAAGGCAGAAAATAATTGTGCCCCTGGCTTCACCCTTGCTAATACAGCCCAGCACAGAGTTGGCCTTCGCAGCAAGGACATGCTGCTGGCTCATGGGCAGCTTGCTGTCCCCGGGGACCCTTGGATTGGTTTCTGAAAAGCTGCTTTCTAGCAGTTTGGCTTTTAGTCTGCAGCTCCAGAGCATCTTTATCCCAGGTACTCCAGCACTCAGTATTTACATCTGGATTTCAATGAGTTCCTGACGGCTCATTTCTTCAGACCCTTGAGGACCCTCTCAATAGCAGCCCTACCCAGCAGTGCATCAGTTCCTCTCCCTAGGTTGGTGCTATCCACAGTTTTGATGAGGGTGCACTCTATCCCATCTTTCAGGTCTTTAGTACGGATGTTAAACACCGTGGGCTTGGTACTGATCTCTCAAGGATGCCACAAGTAACCAGTCATTAGCTGGACTTTGTATCCCGAACACAACCCTTCAAGCTCAGTGGTCCAGCCACTCTTCCACTGAACTCCCACTCTCCAGTTGATATCTCACCAGTCTGTGAATGAGGTGTGTGAGGAGACTGTATCAAAGGCCTTGCTAAAATGAACACATCCTGAATGTTGCTTCTAGCCTTGCCTCAGGCAGCCAATTACTCAGCCATATGAGCACTGTCCACTAGTGGGAAATAAGTTCTACTCTCCCGGTTTTTGCGTCTTGCTATTGAAAATACATTTTACAGAAATATGAATGGATGTCTTTTAATGACTTGTAAAGGATATTAAGCTTATTGTTTTAGAAATGATAAAGGATGAGAAAAAGCAAATTTTATAGACAAAAAGGAAAAAATGGGTATGGGGATCACTCTGCAAATTTGTGTAGTAGGTAATTTGAGTCAGTTTGGGTTTTAAAATTTTAATTCGTAATGTTCATTGGTTTTAAACAGTTTCTTCTTTTTTGTTTTTATGGAACCCGGTTTTTTTGTCTAACTTGGTTTTATGAAAGCAGAGGGACAGTACTTGCATAAATAGCCAAGTGATCTCCAAGAGAACATTATTTTCCCATAAAGTGTGCTGCTGAGGCATTTTGGAGATCTTGCACACTGAGTAGGATTTGTGTATTTTAAAATAAGTGTCTTTTTAAAGGAGAAAACTATTTTGAATTTGGAAAACATAACAAACAAAGGAAAGAATAATGAACAAAGATTATAAACTCCTCTTACTAGAAAAGATCAAAATAAACCTCATCTGTTATAGTTGTGTTCAGGTATTGCCAGTTATAATTTGCTCTAAACCTTGTAGTAATGGTTTTAAATTGCAGTAGAAAATTGACTGAGGAGCTCAAATATAACTTTACTAGCTTAGGTGTCTTTAGCATATTACTTATGACTTACATAGTTCTAGAACTAACCATAGTGCTTCATAAAAACATTTTGGCTGACTACTGGATCTGACACATCTGTCAAAAGTGAAAAAGGAGCCTGGTTGTGCAAAATTGTATTTATTATCTTTGCATAACAGCACCCCAAACCAGGACCTCTTGTTCAAATTTAAGTTTTCTGGGCTCTACTTATGATACAAGCTAGTGGGAAAAGATACTTTTGTACATGAATTGTCTTATCTAAAAATCATCACTCTAGATATATCATGAGTATTTTTAGTTTTCCAATGCTGTGACTATTGTTTGGAATCACGATCATTAGTGCTAAAATGAATGGAAGTTTGTCAAATCTCATATTGTAACTATAGTTATTAGCACTTCTAGAATGTAACTCCCTTCCCACCACCATTATGATTTTGACTTCAGCTTTTAAGTGTTTGTCATCTGGTGTGAGGTGGATTTATGGGAGTGCAGTAATTTTAGTGCTTTTTGGCTGGGTGTTACTGATGACATCACTGTGATCTAGACACAGCGTGTGACTCTAGTTGGTTCCAGTTTTAAATAGTTTCATAATTATGCTAGTTTTGGCAGTTTCCTTGGAACTTTCCCCATCTCTTTAATGAACATGTTTTACTTCTGGGATTATGAGACAACCACATGTTTGAGAAATTAATAGTGTGCTCTTAAAAGTTAACATTGAGCAGAAGTGTGCAGATACAGAAACCTTTTGGATATATGTGTACTTAGGAATGTAATTTTTATAAGTTCATGGCCACTCTTATCATCTTTCAGTAATTGGAGAATACATTTGGCTTATAAAGTATCAGTAACTCTTGTGAAAAATGGTGTGTGTTCATGCTCAAAAAACCCAAAAACAGCCCATGCAGCTCTAAAATATTTTTGATAATTGTGTAATGTAAGGAAATGAATGGATGTTATCCCAGATTAAAAAAAAACCCCACCCTTTTTTTTCAAATGTCAGGTTGAATTCTTCTCAAATGTAGGTGTACTCTGTTACTTCATATGGATTGAGTCACACAGGTATATTTCTGATAAAAATTTGGTTTTTGTTTTGGCACCCTTTTGGAACATGTACATTTTTGCTTGTGTTTAGGTCCAAATTGCTGTAAATGATTTCCAACCATTTTCCATCACAACAGACTTGTAGCTCAGGGAAATATAAAAAGGTTATTATATTTAATGTGTTTATAGGTTGAGATTTGAGACTTTGTTTCAAAATTAACTCTAAGGATTCTCCTTCCCTTTCCTTTAAAAAACCAATCCCTTCTCAAAAGCCACAGTCCTAGTGTTTATTCCTAGCTCTCTGAAACTGGTAAGAGCTTAAACCACTCTTACTTAATCTTTGCTCGTAATACTCAAAAATACTGCATAGATTTTATGAAGTTTTGAGAACATGTATTGAGCATAATTGTAGCAGTATGTAGATAGAAAAGTTAGACTTGAATGTAATCAGGCTTGATAGAGTTAACACTTTAGAAAAAGAATTTCCTCATTCCCTTGTCCCCTCTTCTCTTTATTTGTAGCTGACATAAATATTAAAAGTCAAGTGTAATGTGATCCTATCAGACCAAGGTGCAGCACAGCATTCTGTGCAACCCATGAGGGAGCTTGGGAAAGAAGAAAATGTGGTAATTGAGCTTGGGCTTTTTTGCAAGTTCAAAATATAAGTAGTTGTATAGTCACTTATCTGAAAAAATATTTTCATGCTACACATGAACTAGTTTCCAAGAAAGAGTATAGCTAAAAGTTATTTCAAAAATTTTAGATTGAAAGTGTATGATCTAAGTTTTCTCAGTAAACTGGAGAGGAAGGAGTGTTGAGCTTTGCTAATGGCAAAATACATGTTGATGAAGAGGCTTCCATCACACTGGGCTTAATGAAAGCTTGAAGCTCTTGCTTTATCTCTGTCAGGTATGCCATGAAGAGAGAGGTGGTTTTCTAATGAAATTGCTCCATAGTTCGAAGTTCAGAGAGAGTCTTCAGGAGATTTGCATTCCTCAATGAAAAGTATCAGAAGTTTGTCAGAGATGAGTAAACAAACAAAACAAACAAATGCCCTCTAAACAGAGTTGATGCTCAACACCCATTTCGGGGTTTTTATGCACTGGAATGAGACTTTCCTGTATGATTAAAATTGCCAAATAACCATAAATTAAAAAACATCCAACAGCTTGCTTTTCAATACTGTATTTGTTACTGGAAAATTTGTGGTAACTCATCCTTCTTTTAGAAGCTATCATCTAGTCTTCTAATATATGAATATGTCTGTCTTATGCAATTGCCCCAAATAAGTTAAAGCTTCTATCTTAATTTTATTTTTTCCCCAACTAAGATTATATTGCTCTTTTTTTTTTCTTAGTGAAATGGTATTTCCATTGTATCAGAAAGGTTCCCGGTTTTGTTGTTCTAAGTACAGAGTGGAAGGAAAAAATTTCTTCAGTTACTTTTGAAGTTTTAGACTTGTATTTAAAATGTATCATTGCATGTAACTTAATTTTTTTCAGTGGAAAAAAAAAATCCACATCAAAGAGCAAGTAATGGGAAGATTCTCTTTTGTAATTTCTCTGAGATTATTGAAAATACCAGGCAGCATGTGGGGAAACACATGATCTATCATGTACAAAAACCCAGCACAGTTTAAGCTGCTTGCTTTTTGGTGTTAAGAGGACTTAAGAATATTATAGTTCATACTGTGGTACTTGACATTTGTTTCCCAAAGCTTCTTTTTGTGAGCAAAGTGTGTGATGTGATAAGTGGCATGACCCAGAAAGCATTTTTCACTTTTTCTGCAAGAGACTACATCTATCAAAGTAATTTGGCTTAGGTCAAAAGCTGTGTTTGCATCCTCTTTAACCTGTTCTTTTAATACATTTACAAGAATATTTGCATTACTTCTCTTGGCTTTCTTACACTTGAGCCTGGTAGTTAAACTGTCATTCTGGAATGTAATGGGAATACTACTGGTGTCTTTAAAATCCTAGATTCAGCTAATTAAAGTTTTCTTGTGTCTGCAACTCTCATCCTGTAAGGCTTATATCACATTCTGTAATTATGAGCCATGTTTCTGCTTCTGAATTCCTTATGTTGAATGAGCTATATAGAAGCTCAAGAGGAGCAGGTGCCCTCAGTTCATTTATCTTTTCTGGGGTCATGTTTTACTGTTATAGAAGTCTGCAAAAATATTTTGCTTTATGAATCAACTTCAATTAGCGGTATTAGGAAGGATGTGAGTCTGACATCTTGGAACAATCTGAGGTGGTTTCATGAGTAGGCATGTAAGCTCATACAATTAGGTAGTTTCTCATACTTGTTTTGGAAATCTGCAGGGCTCTGTCTCTGAAGAAACATTTCAGCAGAAATGGAGCTAGAAGAAATATATTCAATTGAAATGAATATTTAAATGACAGGTTTCCTTTTTAAAGTAAAGTTAGTGAAAGTATTAATTTTATGTTGTCCAGCTAGTTTTGTATTAACTTCTGTAGTACAGGATTGAATTGATGGAAAAACAGTAACAGAAATTACAGAACCTTTACCAAGTTCTCCCCACATTTATTTTCTTTCTGTTTTGTTGACTTCATTGCTTTCTTTTCCTCTAGCCGGAAGACCACGAAAGTTGTGGTTCCAGTTCAACAAACCGCAGTACCACAGAAAGCACGAAATCAGCAGTAAAATCACGACGAGTTCAGCAGTCTGCTTCTCCTGACCCTGATTTACCTCCAGGTAATCCATAAATTTCAAAAGCTGGTTAGGTATTTTCTCTAACTCAAATACAAATGTTTATTCAGATGGCCACAGTGTTTAAGTTAGATTGTTACATTTTTGTCTACCTACAAATCACATAAAGGTTAGTGAAATACTTGTATGCTAGAAAATAGAACCAAATCACAATAAAATGTAGTTTAATGCTGATAACCTTTCTTTTCATTTCATCAAATTCTTACATTCACATAACTCATTTGTAGTTCAAGGTAGCATCATAGAATCATAGAATGACTTGGATTGGAAGGAACCTTAAAAATCATTTAGTTCCAACCCCCAGTTATGGGCAGGGATTCCTTCCATTAGGACCAGCTTGCTCAAAGCCCCATCCAGCCTGGCCTTGAATAAAACGTCTCTGGGCAACCTGTTTCAGTGCCTCAAAATAAAGAATTTCTTTCTATTTTCTAGTCTAAACCTGCCCTCTTTCAGTTTAAAACCATTACCCCATGTCCTATCGGTACATGCCCTTGTGAAAAGTCCCTCTCCAGCTTTCTTGTAGACTCCCTTTAGGTACTGGAAGGTTGCTATAAGGTATTTCTGGAGACTTCTCTTTCTCAGGCTGAACAACCCAAACTCTCTCATGTTTTATTCATGTTTTTTATTGAGCTCTGTATCTACTGGTAGAGATTTTCACCTTTTTTTTTTTGCCCGGATATGGAATTTGAATGTGAGTGTGAAATTTGGATCCTGAACTTGGAGATATTTTGTGATATAAAAATGTCTAAGGAATTGTGTGTCTGATTACTATTGCCTCTGAATTTGGATATGAAGTTTCATGCAGAAAATTAGAATTGGAGAGTACTGGAATGAATTGCAGTTTGCCTTCCTGGGGCATGTAATTCTAGATGGGTTAAAGATATGAGAGTTTTGTGTTAGGCTTTCTTGCTGTCTTTTGTTAACAAAAGTTTATACTTGACTTGAATCAAAAGACAACATTGAAATTTAGTGTGTGGAATACTCTGTGCTATAGAGTATCATCTTGCTTTGGAATGATTACTGGAGGAACCAGGTCTGGAGGGTCTCTTACAGCTTTGGGATCCAATAAACTCCAGTGGCTCGGAATTGTGGGAAACCTTTTCCTACCATGGACAGCGCTTCAGCTGTGGCAGCTCCTTGGCATTCGGTTCTTTGGGTCACACCTGCAAACAACAAAAGTCAAAGGCTACCTAAAAATTGTATGATTTTATTTCCTTCAGTGACATTTGTAGGATTTTTGTAAGTTACTTCCTGTGTGGCAAAATTGCATTAGTACAGTTGTATTAATTCTTGTAAACTACAAAGTTGTAAATGCAGGTGGCTTTGATTTTGTTTTTGAGTGGACAAATAGCACTGTTTAGTATAGACCTCCTATGTGGTAAAATGTCCTAAGCTTTAGTTAGATGTGGAGTCATCTACTTAGGTGTTGGTTGGTTGGTTGGTTGGTTTTTTTCAGTCCTTGGAGGATGTGTGTATCATATTTGTGCTGTATTTTTAAAAAAAAGATTTATTTGTCCTTTTGTTTTAGTGTCCTTGGAGATGAAGCTCTAGAGGCAAAGTTTAGCTAAAAATGTAACTGACAATAGACTCCTGCTAAACTTGTTTAAATGTGTCCAGTCTGATGCTATCAATTCTATGACTGTAGAGATACAAAGTTTTTGGAGTGTTGTATCTGAAACTGCATTTGTAGTGCTTAATAAACAGTGCAGCCTCCTGGGTTCTGGACAATTTGAAAAAAACATACTTGTGGATTTTGTGTTGCACCTCAGGAAGGAATATAGCTCTACAGATTTTCTGGTGGTTTTATTCACTTACCGTAGAAAACCTGTATTTCAGTGGCAAAGATGCTCATAGTGTTATTCTTAGAAATCACAGGAGTATAAGTAACGTTTACCTGCTTTTTTCCACTTGTATTTGAAACAAAACCCTTTTAAAAAAATCCTCCAAACACGAAAAGCAGCAAACCCTTTATTATACATGAACTTGCAGATGTTTTTCTTATTCTGTTTTGAATAGTAGGAATTATAGTTTCTTAAAAGACTGTTCTTCACATCTGAAAATCTGCTTCTAATATATTTGAAGCTAAACTTAACCAGGAAGCTGGCTTTTGTGTGATACTTCTAACAATATACTGTACCACTAGCTTGGAAATACCTTCATAGACAGTTTTTAGGAAATCCATGACCCCTATTTTATTTGGAAGATAGAACTCTGCTCCCTCTTTTTATGCACTCACCCAAAAAGACATACAGATGAAAATGGTGTTGCTCTTTTCCTGAATGCCTCTGGAAACTATCAGTACAACTTGCCTTTTTTTCCTTCTATGATGTAATGTTTTTGTCATTCACAGCAGGAAAATGTATATTAGATTCCCTTTGAAAGACCCTTGAAAGCAAAATATTGAAAAACCTTTGGACCTGTGGCAAGACAGCTTCACTTTCTTCTATGAAATTAGTAGCTTGCTTTAAAATCATAATTAAATAACTGGTTATAATTTTATAGTTGCTAGTTAAATAGTCTGCAAAAATATTTCTATGCTAAAATTAGGAAAAGGAGCTAAATGCCTTGTGCTGCCTTCTGTTTATATACAGCTCAGTTTACATCACTCTGGTGATGAATATGGGTCTCTTATGCCCCTTAATTATTGAAATAATACATCTGGTTTTCTGAATTCATATAAACTAAAAATGTTATCTTTTGAAGGAGTCAGTGAGAAAATCCTTAAAAACAAGTTATTCCAGATATTCTTCAGTAGTTTTAGATTGGTACGCAAAAGAAGCAAATTCAGATTATGTTAGAAATCTGACAGTATCTGAAAACACTGAATTTGACTGCATTTCTGGATTTCCTTTTTCTTGTCATTGACTCTGAATCCTGATAAAAGGAAAAAGTCTTATGTCAGCTGTGCAAATTCGTAGTTGTGGAACTCAGGAAAATCACTTATGTAATGGTAAAACTTTCCATATACTCTAAGGTGAAAAGTTATATTTGAGTATGAAAAAGATGAATACCTAGAAAAAGCAGAGTAGAATGGAAGTAGCAACTTAAGTATTTTTGTAGTTCTGACAGTGTTTTGATGTTAATTTTAATTTTTAATTTGAATTAAAGTTGTCAATATAAATGAGTCTTATTTAATGCAAGTTTCAGAAAACTGCTCTTGAAGCCTGTGGATTTAAGCCTGTATCATTAGCTTTTTTCAGCATAGTCACCAAGCTAGAACTCAAGAGTGTGTATTGAATGTATTTTTAGATGTGCATAATGCTATAAATTTGAAAACAGAAATTTTAAGGCTTGCTTTTTTCCAGATCAAGTGAGTCGGATCCATAGTTAGATCCAATATATGTGAAAGACATGAATATGGGTAGTATTTAGTTTCTTTACAATATTGTTAAAAATATGAGTGTTAGCCACATACTCTGAATTCCCAGATGAGATGATTTTTCCAATCACATTACCTCTAAAAAGCATGTAAATGGATTTGTTCCCAACAGGCTTCAGTGCAGGTGCTTACTATTTGGGTTGTTGACAGAAATTGTTTTTGAAATGCCTCACAGGGGTCCTACTGAACAAGATGTGGATGTATTAGGTTTTAGAATGAGAAAGTACCAGGTGTGTTAATGCTTAGTTAACTTATAAAAAAACTGAGGGAGTACCTAGGCGTGATACATGCACACTTGAAAAGTAACCCAGCAGCTGGTGTTCACTTTTCCAAACCTATTTCTAAATCTCTCTCAAGTAAAAAAGTGATTGTTAAAATTCTTTGTCTACAATAATCCATAGTGTTCTGTTTCCCTAATTAGTTTGAAAGTTAATTAGTTTCTATGCTCTATTGTAGCCATAGTTTTTAACTATTTTTTTTTATAGTAGCTTGCATTTCTAGGATGTGATTGACTTAACAACTACACAGAATGTTAGAGTTTTAAGTCGTGTTATTTTATGGGTAAAGAAGGTACAATTATACATAGTTTGTTTAAATTTTGATTTTAAAAAAAGAATGCAAGTTGAAAATAATGAACATATTGAAATAATGATTTTTTTTTTTTTACTAAATAAATGAGTCTACCATGTCTTCCTTATCATTCCCAACAATGTGTTTTATTTTATAGGTTATGTTCAGAGTTTGATTAGGCGTGTTGTAAACAATGTCAACATTGTGATCAACAATCTCATATTAAAGTATGTGGAGGATGATATTGTTCTCTCAGTCAATATCACTTCTGCAGAATGCTATACAGTGGATGAGTTTTGGGATCGAGCATTTATGGACATCTCTGGTGAGTAGATATTTTTTGGTTTTACATATAACTGTGGAGGCACTCTTAAATTCATACAGAAATTTAGAAGTCTCATAAAATGGCTCTTTTTATGAGAAGTAAGACAATTTCTGCCTGTTTTGATTTGTACTCTTTTTTTCTTGTCCTTACCTTAATTCTGATGAGCCCATTGTAATAATATAGATTGATTCTTACTGCATCCTTGTATGATCAAGGATAATAATGTGCCACTGCTCTTACATACATGCATCATACAAGATGGTTTGTAGTCCTCTGCCCACACTTGCCATCGTGTGATGATATTTGAATTTGTGCTTGCTGCTGGCAGTGAGTGCTTAGGCAATTTTTGTGAATGAGCAGTAGCACGTTAAGGAATTCCATTGCACTTGTTTGTGATGATCTTAAAACTCTAAACAGGCTGACAAGAGAGGCAGTAAAATGTGCTGCACTATAGCGAGCACAGCATACCAATTGCAAGACTGGTCCTTTTCACTTCACATGTTCAGGGGAAAAAGCCCCCAGCTTCTGACTCTTTATCTTGGTCTTCAGTATTTGAATGTTTTAGTCCTTGAATTGCCAACGTTCGCCTCTAAGTCTAGGTGCTCTTGCTGACATTGGATGGAGGTGGAACTAGGGCACAGTAACTGTGCTAAGATCACAGAGAAGATTTCAGGTAGAGTGGGGAATTCAATCAATGTTTTCCTGAACCTATTTTTTTTGTTCTGGCTAAAATAATTACAAACTAATATGACAAAATCACAAAATATATTTTATGTTAAGATCATGTCATAGGTTAGCAAGCATAGTCCCGGAAGGGATGTCCTTGCTAAGGGGTGCTTACAGCTTCCTCTGGCACCTGATAGAACCTATCAGCTGGCCAGTTTGAATATGGACAATTCTCTAAGCCACTTAAAGTTGTGACCGCCTCTGTGATCCACACTTAAGAATAGGCAAACTCCCCCCCCCAGGCTCTCTCTCGTTTCCGGCGCTGGGACAGGTGGCTGCGGCCCCGTGTGGGGGCCAGCGAGCCTGGCCCAGGCCCTGCTTGGGCCAGGCCGGGCCGGGCCACGGCCATCCTGGAGCTGATGGACCTGTTCCAGTCGTGGAACCCCCCCCCACTGCCTTGCCGTGGGCAGCCAGAGCGGCTCGGCTCTCCCCCCTCTCCACTTCGATAAGAAAAATTCAACATTCCAGCTGCAAAGCTGCAAGGCTGAGGTGAGATTAACCCTTTTATTGCTGTGAAGAGCTGAAAATCTGAGGGAAGAGAGAGAGGAGATGCTTAAAGCTGAAATTCTGTTGTGAAGCTATGATATATCAGAGTACCCGTTGTAATTTCATGAAGATACAGGGGGTGGAGTGTTCAACTCGCAAGCAAAAGCACCTGTGCTGAGATAGGCAGGTGCTGACGCAGCTGTAATTTCATGAGAAGTTTGGACAGGGAGAGATGGACCAGATGAGGACTTTTGCTCCAAATGGGAAAGGAGAAAACCTCAGTCCGTAGAGATGAACCAGATGAGGACTTTTGCTCCAAATGGGAAAGGAGAAAACCTCAGTCCCTAGAGATGGACCAGATGAAGACCCTTTGCTCCCAGGGAAGAAGGGCCTCTGTTTTTGTTTCTGAACGGCTCAACCTTAAAATTGTACCCCAAAAAACTTCAAGAGTGGACCCTCGAAAGCAGTTGTGGGAAAAGCTGCAAGTCGGGGGAAGGGACTCACATGCGAGCAGAGACACTCCTCTTCCTAAATGGACAGAACAGAGTTATTTGGAAGTGGGTGGCTGTCTCGTTGTGATACTGTTTTCATAGCATGAGCAAGAAGAGACTTCTCCTTCTAAATGGACTGAACAAGGTTATTATGGAAGTGATAAACAGACTGAACATCTTAAGGGTTGTCTTTTTACATTGTCAGTGGGAGAAGGGAGGAAGGTGGGGGGAGGAGGAGAGTTCTGAAGGTGGTATAATTTTTTTTTTCCCTTCTTTTAGGTCTGTTAATAAACTTCTTTATATTCTTTCAAGTTTGGTGCCTGCTTTGCATTTCTCCTAATTCTTATCTCACAGAAGATAAACAGTAATGAGTATTTTAGACCAAACCACCACACTAAATTGGTGTTTCCGCCCGGTTACAAACCCAACCCGCGACAGATCACTATTATAGCTCTTTTCTTTTGGAAGGTTCAAAAGAAAACTTTGGGGGATAATATGCAAAATTCTTTCTGGAAGAATAATGAGAATGATATTTATTGTATGCTTCCACATGAAACAGTACTCTTCTTTTATAAAAAGAGCTAAGGTACAGCAAACAGGGTGAAAATTTTAATTGGGTGTAACAAATTTGTCCTCACTTCCTGTGCATTCAGCAGAAAAAGTCAGACACAGGAAATGCTTCTCTTTAGTTACATAAGCAAGTACTTTGCTGCTGATTTAAATATCAATACCAAAAAACTACCTTTTATTGCTTTCTTCTAGTTAAGAACCTGTATGCATGACTTACTTTTCTTATGCAATGTATTTTTTTAACCTATACACTTCTTTTAAAAGCCACTGATCTGGTACTGAGGAAGATGATCAACTTTTCTGACTGCACAGTATGTCTTGATAAGAGAAATGCTAGTGGTAAAATTGAATTTTACCAGGAACCTCTGCTGTACAAATGTTCCTTCAGGACTCGTCTGCATTTTACTTATGATAACCTCAACTCCAAAATGCCATCAATTATTAAAGTAGGTATCCAAAATAATTTTTTTTGCTACTCACTTTTGAAGTTTTGAGGCTTTTCAAAATATCCTTTAAAATTTTAAGTAAAACGAAATGCTTATGCTGTTGTGTTTAGCTAAAGAAATTTTTCAATTGTGTTTTGATCATATGGTGCAATTAGTTTATGTACAGAAACAGCACGTAATTAAGGAAGTTATGCTCTCTAATATTTTCATTTTTTCTTGGAGTTTAAAAAAACTCCAAGAAATTGTAAGGGAGGAAAGAAAGTCTGCAGATAGGCTGTTAAAAAACCCCAGTAGTATACTTGAGGGTGTCTGCAATAAGATGCAAAGGATTTTTTTTGCCTTAAGTTATTGTTTCAAATGTAGCTCCAACTCTCATGAATAACAAGAAACTTCAGTGTATTAGCACTCTGCAGTGAACCATGTGAGATGGATTAGCAAGCCGAACTCATCTCCTAGTGAGCAGGGGTGCAATATTAAATATTATTCACAGACATCTGACACTAGGTGACATCTTTACATTTTGCAGTGCAGAAACCAAGTATTGAGTTGGTGGAGAGATTAAACTACCTTACTCTGGTTTTTTCTGCTCTGAGTAGTCATGCATGTAACGTTTGTCTTTCTTCCTCCCTGCTCTCAAAGAAACCAGTGGTGCCCATCTAATCAGCTGAGAGGTGTTTTTTAAATTAAGATGCAGTGTTAATAAAAAGTAATCTCCATGCGTATGCACTGCAAAATGGTAATGTTGAGGTAAGTTTTGAAGGGCATTTCTCAAGAATACAATTAAAAGTGTCACTCAGTTCGTGATACGATTCATGCAGCCCTAGGCTGCTGTCAACTTGAGGCTGGGAGTTCAACGTGTCCAGTTTGTCAAGTGCCCTGTATGCCTTTGGTTACTTTACTGTGTGGGAACTGTAAGCATTTGGTTACTTTGAGCAAATTTCAGGATTTGTGGATATGGCAATGACCATATGAGGATTTATCCGGCTAAGAATAGTCACAAAGTGCTGCACACAAATGCCTGGTGGTATGCATGTTTGCAGAAGCTTCTTTTTCATGTGTGGATCTTGATTTATGCCAAGACTGATTCTTCATACTAGAAAGAAAAGCTTTTCCTCCCCCTTCTTTGTTCAGAATAGGTAGCAATTTTGGAAGTTTGCCTATTTTGAGTTTTATAAACAAGGAGCTGTGTATTCAATGATACTAGGACTTTAACATTGTGCCTTAACTTCACAATGTATATGAACTCCAGTGATGATAAGGATTCTTCATATGACTGTCTTTAGCTTACCAGTTACCGGCTTAGGTTCTGTGGTGACAGTCTGCTGCATATACGCAGTAAATCCTAATGTTAAAAAGCCTTATTCTTAAGTAGCCAAAGAGTTCTGTTAATTTTGGAGAAGTAATCTGTACTAGCTCATCCTATATGCTAAGTTTGGAGAGCAAAAGTTTGTGGCCAAATTACAAGTCTCTGACAGCGCACTTCAATGTAAATGCTGACAGTCTTCCATATATTTTAAAATTATATAGTTGTAAAAAATGATGATTGTTATTTTATTGCTTACAATTTTTAGTGGATACTGGACTAAAAGAAAACTCATGCTAAAATGCACTATGATGGACTATAAACTTCTCTGGCCATCTTTGTTGGCCATTTTTTGCCTCTGCCCTATTTTAAGGCACGTGTTAGTTTATTCCAAGATGTTTTAACTTCTTTTTTTAGTTTATATTTTGATTTTGGTTTTGGTTATGTTGCACATAGTTTACTTACTGCAGTTAAAAGTATGCCTAATGTTAGACAGTAATTTTGTTACAATAATTTTATTTTATGCAGCTCTTATTTAATGAAAGGTAGCTTTCTTATGTTGTTTGGCTTTGTCTTTACAGAATAAGCTCATACACAAAATAGCTGTTTTACAGCTAAAATTTTAAAGAAGGATAAGTTTTCATCCCAATAATTACAGTCTTTGCAAAGCTTTCTTTCATTTAGTGAAAAGCATGTTAACTGCATGTTTGAAATGGAATATTCAGAGGAGCCAGTTTTCTGCACTTCAGTTGGAATTAATTCTTCCCCTCATTACTTGGCCACTTGGAACAAAGTTTGGAGTGGGAAAGAATCAAAATGAAGGACCTTGTATATTAAAACAGTATATCTAGAGTTTCTTTAGCATGCAGAGATTTTAAAGAAACTCCATAATGAAAAGAAAAGTTTAATCAGATGCTCTTACATCACTTATATGTGAGAAATTTTGTCAGCATCAACTTTAAAAAACAAATACAAAAGTGTTTCTGTATGTGTAAACATGTTACACTTGACTTTTCAACTGAAGATCTCTTGTGTGACCTCCCAAAGAGTGAATGTTTTCATTGTTTGCAGCCCTTTGCCTTCTGTTGTATTGCAAATCTCGTTTTTGGAAACAGAATGCCCATAGCAGATGAATATGGAATTGTATGGTTTAAAAGTGGGCTTTACTGATGACAGAGCTTTGTTATTATTTGCTTTTGTTCTCTTTTCATATTATAGATTCACACATTAGTTGAAAGTTTGAAACTTTCAATCTCTGATCAGCAGCTTCCTATGTTTATACGTATAATGCAACTTGGGATTGCTCTTTATTATGGAGAAATAGGGAACTTCAAAGATGGGGAAAGTGAGGATTTGATTTGCCACACGAAAGATATTTTGGGAAATATCACAGGTAAATACAGCTTTTAATTTGTAAGAAGAAATGTTAAAAACATGTGTTTCTTTGCTTTTTGTGAATGTAAATATCCAAGTCTAGTTCTTGCCAAGTATCTCATCAGTCTGCAGTTGTTAGAGGCAGTTCATTGTGCTGGGTAAGTATGCAGTGCTTTAATGACTTTGATGTTATGTTCCATAAAGAATTCTGATGGTCTTAACTAAACTGATGTTAAATATGATCTAAGAAGACCATTTTAGGAGTTGTGACACAGTAGAGTACTTTGGATTTATCTGTCAATACACCATACAACAAGGCACCTTTTCATAAGCAAGTTTGAAACTGGCAGCAGCCACATTTGAGCTAAATAAGAGAAAAGCCAGTGTGCTTTTTAATTTCTTTGAAAATGGTGATTGAGAATAGATATATCAGAACTTGTTCGAAACGGCAAAGTATTACTTTACACTGTTTCCATAGTTTTGTCCTTTTACAGTGTCTGGTCTCAACTGCTTTTTATTTTCATATAACATGTATTCCCTCTTCTACATGATCTTTCATGGTAACTTGCTGCAACAGGATCTTTTCAGGAGCATTGCAGTGATGAGGGGTGAATTTTCTTTACCTTTGTGATTGTTTCTCATCTGCTGCTTCCCAGGCACATGGGGTGACTCTTGGGGTGATTCTGTGCAGGGCCTGGAGTTGGACTCGATGATCTTTGTGGGTCCCTTCCAACTCAGCATATTCTGTGATTTTGTGAATTTATTTAGAGATTTTTATTTTAATTTTAATCTCCTCAAGACAGAAGTTTTGGTTATCTTTCCAAGATTGGATTTGAATCTGGGGAAATAGGAAGAGAGATTTATCTCACCACGCAAGAGCGTGACAATATCTAGAAAATTCTTGGAATTTCATTTGAAGGTGACACAGCTCTCATAAGCTAGCCTTAAGTTTATAATATTTCAGCAGTTTGAAGCTTTGTGTAAACTATTAAATTAATTAATTTTGTTCTGTTTAAGAAATATACCATTTTATTTTGCATTAGAAGACTATAATTTTTTCTTATTTTATTCTGTGTTACTGTCATCTCTGGTTTCAGATAAATAGATACATGATTGATAAATGAAAGGAGTGGAAATTTTTTTTCCAAAATACAGCCTTCACTGTTGGTTGGCACAGATAACTGTTTCACTCTTATGTCAGATGTAGAATTCTCTGTAATGTTACTGCTCTGTGGAACTGAGCAAACAAATAAGATATCTGTAAATAGTTCTCTTGTTTTCTCTAAAGCTTGGTTTTCTGCACTAGAAACTCTGCATTGCAAGAAAGGAGAAGTTCATTACACAAGACTTATGATTAGAAGTAATTAATATTCTGGAAATATTGGCTTAATATTCTGCTGAGACTTAGAAAGCATACAGGTTTTAGAAAAATGATTAGTGTGTGTTTTAATAACATTACATCTAACCAATGTTTTGTACTATTTACAGGAGTAAGTGTGAAGGAGTTTTCTCTGAAGCACTGCTTTCAGACAGAGGGTTGTCTTTGTATCATGAATATCTTTCTTTTGTTGGCATGAAATTTCCCCTAGATTTGGCTAAATATTCATGCTGTAGAGGATTACAATGTATTTAGAGTTGCTTGAATTTCATACCTGCATTCCTGGAGTCAATAAGGCAACTAAGGCCATTTGAATACAGGAAAGATGCAGGAAGAATAGAAAAATCGTATGAGTCAATATGAGAATAGCTGGGATGGGTAAGCAATGAGTTTCAGATAAAAAGATATAAGGATTAGAGACAGAGTAACTGGGTAATGAGAAAACTGGAATGAAGCTTTAACTGTGGAAGAGGACAGAAGTCAGCAGAGCCAAGCGGGTTTTACTTGGCTTCTTTTGGTTAAGGTGTGAAATTAGTGGTGAAACAAATACAGTTTAAGCAAAGGTTAATGTTAAAAGGCATCTGCCTACAAGTATTCAGTCTCTTTTGCATCTAGAATTAAATTTGAGATTCTTACATCCAAATATGTGTAAAATTTTTGGTAATCCATCCCATCATCCTTATTTTTAATGTATACCTTCAGGAAGATTGAATTGCAATTGCTGTTGATCAATCCCATTTGCATTCTTTTGAACAAATGTGAATATTACTTACTAGCTTTCCATAAAACAGCCATCTAAAAAAGGAATAATAGAATGTAACTTCACACTGTTGTACACAAGATTTTTCAGAGGGGTCAGTGATTAGAGTAAGATTGCAAAAGAAGAAATCCGTAATTTCCTACGCAATTTTTGTTCAGCTATGCTGTGCTCTAACATGATCATTGTACTTGATTATATGAGCATATGTATTTGACAGAACTATCTCCTTCGGAGCACAAGACAGATGGCAATTGTTGGATGGCCAAGCCAGAGATGTAGAAGTAGTTTTAGAAGCCCATTTCTATCTTCACTGCAAAATATTTTGCTACGCAGAGGCTAAATGGTCACTCCATTTATGCTTGTTTCCAGTGTCTTAATTGTCAGTTTGCAGTGCCTTCTTCAGTTTATAGCAGTCAAATTCTGAATGAGGAAATCATCTATATTATTTAGTGATACAAGAATGAACATCTACAGTTCTGTCCTTGAAGTATGTACTAAATTTCACTCATGAAGTTTCATGGCTGATTCAATGAGATGAAAATTTGTGCTATTGCCAGCAGGGATAGTGATGCATTTCTTCCTTCTTCCTCTAGTGCCAGTACTTGTATTTGTGTAGCCACAGGCTAAGCTGGATCACCTGTGCCTGGCTGAAAACTAATGCAGACAGAGGAATAAATAAATAAATAAGTACCAAGAGGGTAATTTTCTGCTGGGTTAATTCCAGATTTATGTTAAGAGATACCAGTTCCCAGACTCTTATTACAGATAAATACCTCAAACCCTTCAAAAGAAAGTAAATTTCTGAAGATCGAACTTGATTTGAACATGCAAACAATGAGATGCAGTCACACTGCAATCTTGTAATATATATAAAATATATTTGTTAACTGGAATCACTGCCCTGCGTTATGGATCAGGATTGTTCCAATGTGAACTCGCTGTGGATGGCTAGAAAGAGTGGCTATAGAATTCTGATGCAGAGTAACATTTTGTCCTTTAACAAACTCATGTATGTGAAATAGGGTTTTTGTCATTATGGTTCACTATCCTGTATGTTTGCAGGTGATGAAGTGGTTAGTGTAGTTAATTCAAAGCAAAGAGATTTTATGTTTCCCAAGTACATACTCCCCTTCATATATTCCTTGTTATAAAGGAATTTACATTGTATTTATATTTGAAGTGTTTAGAGGATGTTGAGTGTTGCTTATGAGGCTGGTAGGCATTTCCTCTGAAGTTTGGTGGTTATATAGTGGCTGTAGTAGTTTTAATTTAGTGATAGAAAATAGATACATCTTCCTCTTCAATTTTCTGTCTCACAGTACATAGATAGAGGAGCCAGGCTAAAATGGTGCTGATTTTAATGGTTTCCAAAAGATTAAAAAATATAATCCAAACTATTACTTGGCATATTTTGGTGTTGTCTCTGTGTACTGCCGAGGGGAGTATGCTAAATGATGGCTGAATTTTATGGCCAAGTAGACCAAATGTTATGGATGGCCCAGGGTCTACACATGTGCCTTTTTTTCAGTTTTTGCCAGACCTTCCACCATTTCTTTTGTGCTTGCCAACACCAGTCTGTGCTAACTACTTGAATCATGCTTCTTATCAGTTTTTTTCCTTCTATAGCTGGCAGTTCTTCCTCTTGGCTTTTTCCAAGATTTTACATGCACCTCTTCTGTATTTGCTGTGTTTCAATATTTATGTTTGGATTGAAATCTGATCCCTGAGACTTCTGTGAAGAGAGCAGAAAGGAAACTTGCATGCCTTTGTGGGAGGAGGTGTCCTTGCCTCTTGAGCATGTGCAGAGAATTCTCATGAGTGTTTTTTATTACTCTTTCTTCCAGTATGCAAGTATAAATAGAGTAAAAGGCTAAAGACTAATTAGACTACAAAGGTCTAAAACTTGTAAGAATGGGATCTCTGAGTTTAAAAATAGGTAAATAGAAATTGAATATGCCTATTTCTGTTCTCAGTTAAATGATTCATTAAACATATCCTTCACCTACAGGAACAGTACTGCATCCTGTACTGCCTGTAGTAATTCTGAAGTATTTAATAGCCCTCGTGAGTCCCATAAGAGTGGTGATGAAACCAGATAAAAGCTTTTTGTGCTCTTTGTACATGCAGTTTTACCTACCTGTTTGGATCATGAGTCTTAGACTTGAGTCTTTGGGGGAAGTTCTTGTTTTGCTCTGTGTGCTATCTCTAATAATTTTCACAGAAGACCAACATTTTGACTTTGGCTCACAGATGGATACCAACTTTTTTGAGCGTAGATAAATTTGTATCTTAGAATATTTGAAAAGCTTAGTTTTAAACGAAGGAGGTCTGCAACCTTAAGTTTTTTATCTGTGCTGTATTTACGTTTTTTTGCATTAGGCTGTTGCAACTGAAGTACTTTTGAATTTTATTTTAAAATTGGAAACTACAAGATCATAATATATCATTATTTAGTAAGGTTTAATTTTGCAGCTTTAGAAGGTTTTTAATGGAAGAAGCCTTGAAAGCTTGTGGTATAGATGGCAAATTCTGGTCTCACTGCAGATGTGTGATACTAGAACTATGGCAAAGACCCTTAATATTTTTTGGAGGAAAATGTTAAGACCCTTAATATTTTTTGGAGGAAAATGTTAATGAATCAAAGAAGTGTTTGAAAACTCATATTCAGTATTTTAAAATTTCTACTCACTTTCTATGATTATAAGCCAAGTACCAGTGAATGCTATGTGGAATACTGTCCGAGATAAATTTCACATACCATAAATATGAGTTTAATAAATAAATTTTCAAATATGGTTTATCTGAAATTTAACTAGGTTTTTGTTTTAAAAGGCACAGATGATGAAGCAAGCTTAGTAATGCAATATCCTGCACAGTATACTAGTCAAGATCCTTATTTACATCAAGATGATGACCAGCAGCAAGGATGGGTTTCTTGGGCTTGGTCTTTTGTTCCTGCTATTGTGAGTTATGATGATGAAGAGAATGATTCTAGTGGAATTGATGATGGAACAGCAGAACAGCAGAAATCTCAGTCTCTCAAGGATCCTATTATTTCAGTTGGATTTTACTGTACCAAGGCAACAGTGACTTTTAAGGTAAATATTTCTCTGTGTTATAAAGGATTCATTTGACTTGTTGGGGAAGTGCATAAAGATTTTCTGAGTGTTTGTATATTGTTTGATTCAAGACAAATATTGTTGGTATTATGATGGGAGTAATATATTAATGAGTAACAGGAAATGTGAATGCTGAAAGTTCCTCTTCCATTACACTCGACTGATAATGGCAATGTGAGTCGGTTTTGTTATTTAAGCTAGAATTTGAGTGTGAACTTTGTAATATTTCAAGTAAACCACTTAATTTACTTAACACTTCTTAATATTTTTTGATGTGAGAAAAAGCCTAAAGGCTTTCTATAAATGTTTATTGCAGTATTCTATCCATCTAATGTTTATACAAGTAGGTATTTTTTAAATAAAAATTTTAGTTTATAGTTTCATAGAAGTAGGATTTGAGGAGTTTTTAGTGACTACTCTTTTTTTGGATGTTGTGTGTGAAAATATGAATTTAACTTGATAATGTTGGATTTTTTTTCTATAGGTTGAAATTGCATTGAAGAAAAAAAGATAAATAGTGCATATAGTCTGAGCTATAAACTGTGTATGTAGAGAAGGATTTAAGTATTACCTCTAAGCAAAGCTGAAAATTGTTGCTGCCCTTCTCTCTAATATTTTGTAAGCTTCCAGAAGGGAATATAGAGAGTGAATAAGATACTGAGATGTACTGACAGAAATTAAAAATTAAGGTACTGAATTCGCAGAATACTTTTAACATGTGTCAAATTGTATGCAAGCAATTTTATGTGCATAACTACACAAAGTGCCTCTTGGCTTTACAATTAAGCATGTATTAAATCAAGGCCAGAACTTTGGCACAGAGTAATTTAGGGTTATTTTTATGACTTTGAGCCTTTCAGATGAACTGCAATACTTTCATAACTCTCATACAAGAACTATGTGCCTGATTATATACCCGATACCATCAGGAGCTCCCTGTCCCTTTCTTGCCTGTTTGGCTTGACATCTGTGCACAAGAGTGTTGTATGGGGCTTTATGCCTAATTTAGCAGGTTTTTTTTTTGTGGTGTAGAATGGCATTTAGCTGCTCAGCAACTGTTACAAAGGGTAAGACAAGTGACTTTGGAAGCTGTAGACATCCTGTGGGGAGGTTGATGTTTTAAGCTTCAGCCTCCTGAAAAATTTGGTTGCAAAATTTGAGGATATCAGCAGCATTCAAGCATTCAGTCATGTTCTTTTGTGTCAATCTGCTTCAGCCTTCATTAAAAGAGGCTAAAAATAAATAATGGAATGTTTTTTTCCCCTCCATTTATTGTATCCTTGGGAAACCACTTGAAATGTGAACAAGCCATTAAAACTCAAATTTCTCATTTATCACGGCTCAGCATCTTCTTTTGCACTGTCATACAGTAGTAATTTTGTGCTCTTGTTCCTCGTGCAAGAAGACTCCTTAAAAATATGAACTTCTTTTTTGAACATGTGTTTTGCTAGAGAGAGCTTTCCTAATGCTTCATTTGCAAGTTCACACATTTTATATTACGAAGTGATTAAAAACTACTTAAAATGTAACAGTTTGCATTCTATAAATTTTAAATGTGATGTATGATGCTAATATGGTGACAGAAGGAAAACAGAATTCATTGTTCTGCTTGCATGCAAAGAATGTATGGAATTAATTTGTGGTTTATCTTTTGGTTAAAAAATAAGGTCAAGTTTCTGCATTAACATTTTGAATAGTTGGTATCATTCCAGCTAAAAATTATGCCAAATTAAATGTACCGTTTTCTAATAATGGTGAAAACTATTCTTGTAATTTCTGAGTTCTTTTAATCAATTAATTGCTTTTCCTCTACAATAATTGCACGCAGGTGAAGGGTGATCAGTGATTCTTTTTAATCCAATTTTCTTGGACATTTGGGTTACAAAATTTTAAATTGAAACAGCATCCATGTATCCAGTCATGAAAATAAAAGTGTGTAAATATTCCTTTATAAAAATTAGAATTTGAAGTATTTAAGCTGTTCAACATAAACTAACTTGTGTTTTTTCATGCCAAACATAATATATTCAATATTGCGTTCGTCTTTTCTTGGTTTTCTTAGCTGTAGGTTAAGTGCTTTTTAACCTGTATGCGTTTTCCCATTTTGAATTTTTTTATCAAAATCATGCAAGAAATGTAAATGCATGTTGCTCTCAATTGCATTGACGTGAAACAAAAAGGAGTATGGTTGTAATCAAAATGTGTCTGTAATATTACCATATTTAATTATTTTCTGGGAATAATGAATAAAGTATTAATGGATTTTTACAGCAGTTTATAAGCTCATTTGATATTAATAATGCAGCTGTGTATCTGTTTCATCTTTTCACAGTTTCTCTTTAGATAAGCAAACTAAAAATACTATAGTGGATTTTAAACATTCTGTTATAGCATATTTTCACCAGAAGTTGAATATGAGACATTCCAATATGGATAATGTGTTTCAGCTGTTTAATTGCACCTGTTTCCTGACAGTTAATATTTTTTTGCCCACAGATTACTTTGTCTTTATCAGTTCTGTGTTTTAATGACAGTACTGCTGTTTAATAATAATATTGACTTTTATAAGGTGTTTATCCTGTTGTTCTGTAGCTCACTGAAATGCAAGCTGAAAGTAGTTATTACAGCCCTCAGAAAGTAAAATCCAAAGAAGTTATATGCTGGGAACAAGAAGGAACAACAGTTGAGGTAATTTTCCATTGACAGGGCTTTTTTGATACATTATAAGTAATATACCAAATAGTTTCCAATAAAATATTTTTTAATTATTGTGTTGCTGACTTTTCATATTCTGTCATACTGGATGTCTTTATTGTAATAATCATGTAGATATTAACTCTCTAAACTTCGATACTGTAGTGGTTAAACACTAATAATCCCTTCCTTTTAAGTGCTATGTATGATTGGTGTTTATTAAAACTCTAAATTTATAAACTAAGCATATTTTGCTTCATTTTTGTCCATCTTCTCTATTTCTTGTGGAGTAGAAGTCTTAATATTTATCACTTTTTTTTTTTTTCTCACTAGGTCCTTATGAAAGGTGAACTTTTTTTTGATTGCCAAATTGGTTTTGTTGGTTGCCAAGCTATGTGCCTTAAAGGAATTATGGGAATTAAAGATTTTGAAGAGAATATGAATCGGAGTGATGAAGTGAGTATGTTGAAATATCAGTTGATTTGCTGAAAAAGCAATCCTGTTATCCTTTATTAAAATATTTCATAGTAAAATTGGAAAAGACTGATGTTACCAATTGTGATTTTTGGATGTTACTGTGATCTAGAACTCAATGTCCATTCCTTAGAGTTGAAAAGAGAAATACCTCAGACTGAGAAGAGGCAGAACATAAGACTTATTTTTCCTTTTTGGACAATAACCCATTGTTGCCTTTGTTGGCATACTTTGATTTTGTATAACAAATTAAAATACATTTGAAAATCTTTGCAAGTACTTAAATCAATAGAAGATTGAAAGGGAAAAAATGTGAACACTGCATGCTGAAGATAATAGACTTGTGGTACAAATACTGAATGAGTGTCTTACCTCACTTTTCAGTAAGATTGAGAGCAGTATGACGTGAAGGAGTGAGACAGTATTAATTTTTGTATTTTAAATAGATGCAAATCTTCAGTTGCCTAACACAAAATCAGGTATCCTTATGAACTACTTTAAAAATATTTAATGAAGTGTTGCATGAAATTCTGAATTCAATAATGATGATTTTTAGTTGAACTGTCGAAAGAATAGTGCCCTGTAGATAGAAGAGTATTGGGGAACAGCAACTATTATCTATGTTTAAATAAAAACAAATAATGCAGCCAAGAAGAGACCTGTTAACTTGGTGCTAGTGCCCTGTGAAGTCTTGGAAAGTATTTTAAAGAGAAAAATTAAGAATGTGAAAGAAAATACCAAGTGCCTATATTTATGTCAAATATCTCCTAATGTGGGAAATCATATACTGTACTGTGATAGGTATGATGGGGCAGCTTCTTATCTTTGCCCTGTGAGAGCGTCATGGGTCGGCATGCATCTCAGTTGTTTCTGTATGCAGTGCAGAAAACAAGAAAATATCCTTACACAGCTGCTGAGTATGACATTGTTGGGATTTCAGGGATGCAGTGGGACACACTACATGACTGGTGTGCTGCAGTGGATACATATAGGCTTTTCCAGAAAGAAGGGGTGGGGAAGCAAGGGTGAGCCAACTGGAAAAATGCTATGCTGGCCTTGTTAAGGACAAGGGAGATGTGGTTGGGCATGTTAGGGTAGACAGCCACTTTGTCTGTGGAAACTGACATTGTCAGGTATAAAATTGTGAGAGAATTGATTTTTTTTTTTTAGACTGAGGTGGGTGGGTAAGCAAGAGAATTTCACAGAATCATAGAATATTCTGGGTTGCAATGGACCCAGAAAGATCATCAAGTCCAGCTCTTAAGTGAATAGCCCATACAGGGATTGAACCCGCAACTGTGGCATTATTAGCACTATGCTCTGACTAACGGAGCTAATTTCCTTTAGGCTAGTTAATAAGGGACATTTGGAGTTTTATTCTTACTCATTTTTCTGCCACTCTCTGGTCTAATCCATGCTTTGTGACAGTGGTGGTGATACTACTTGCCTGTCATCTGTGTACTGCTATGGTTGTGGGATTGTGCCTTTCATAAAGGTTCTGGCTCTGCCTGTGATTGAGAATAGATAGTTGGAAAAAATAAATCTCCTAAATAACTTACTTGGATTAATAACTCGTTAGGAAAGTTGTATTGATTTCAGAAGGATGGAAGTCTGGGAGAAGGCATGTTAAAATCTAGATGAATAAAGAATGATAATGCAGCAGTGAGGTCATACATGGGAAAAAACTGATTGTCTTGGAGGGGATGGATGCAGCATCTGAAAGGATTGTTCAGCCAGAAATGGAGTATGCAGTTTGTGTATACTGAAGAGGATGGGGCAGGATTTGGAGCAACAATGATCTGAGGTTATTTGCTGTTAAAATGCAACTGGTATGTTCTGTATCATGAGTTGTATAATATTCATTAGCTCAGGCCATTTTTATTGATTTGAAAATGGGGAAGGAGTGGACAGGAGCTTAGCCTTAACAAATAAAGTTAATTTCATTGTTTTATCTTCATTCATAATGGAATACGCTCTTGAGGGATGCCACTCTGTGTGTTATTTATGTGTTATGACAGAATTGAAATTGCTCTGTTAACTTGACTGTGTATTTTTTTTCCTCTCCTGCCTCACTTTCTACTGCTTCATGAAGGAGGCATGCTTCTTTAACTGTGGAGAAAATTTGAGTGCAAAAGGAATGACATACCTTACCAATTCACTATTTGATTATAGAAGTCCAGAAAATAATAGTATTCGTGCAGAATTCATACTGGATGCAGCTCATCATAAGGTCAGAGAATTACACTTTTCTTACAGAATAATTTCCAATGCTCTCTCATGGATTTCTTATAATTATTTAGATCTGTGTACTGTTAGAGGACTGAATTCTCTTTACTTTTTCACATTTAGCTGAATCTTACTTTGTAGCTGGCAAAAAAAAAAAAAAGTAAATCTCTTTGTGTTAAAAAAAAAAGACACCCACAAAAACCGAGCCAAAGAAAGAGCCAAACTGAAAAAACATGTCCAGAAGAAACCTCAAACTCCCCTCCTGCCCCAAAACTGAATTAATGTCATAGTTTCCAAAAGCAGTAACCACAGAACATTTTAAGAGGAAAAGAGACACATGAGAGAATACTACCAAAAAGTCAAGCTTTACCAGCACATATTTTAAACCCAAACAGTAAGTAGTCTGTGGTCTTCAAGCTAAGAAGTGCTGGCAGATTTGGACAGTGTTAATTCTATTGTTTGTGTCCTGTATTTGTCTACTCAGAGAAAATTTTGCTAATTCTGCCTTTTGTGGAAACAAATTTTCAGTCACCTCTAGTCTCTGTTGTTGTAAATTGTGCAGTAAAACTTCATTCCCTGGTTGTCTGCAATTATTAAAGACTGGTTGCAATGACCAAGGTGGTCTTTTCCAGGTGTGTTCATAGGTGGAGGTCTGTGCTGTTTATTGTACAGATAAGCCATTTACAATTTGGAATGTATCTAATTTCCTTTTAATTTAAATTTTACTATTTTCACCTTTTTAGTACTATTGATGAAGTGTAACCCTGAAGAATCACATGAGAAAATGAAATTAGTAAAATCACAAGTACTTAAATTCAGACTTTTCCTATAGTTTGTTTTAGTTTTAAGCTTTACTCTGGGTTTGGTCTGTCTTCAATGCTTTTACAATTTGCCTATATTTTTGGCAAGAGAGGAAACAAATTTGCTGCTAATGTATTGTATTATGTATAAATCCCAATGTTGGCATAAAGTCTTGATAAGTTTCCTGCTGTTGAAAGATAAAACCACAATATTCCTTGAATAACAATGCCAAACTGAATGAGCTGAAGTTTTCAGTGTATTTAATTAGGCTGATGTGTTGCATGTAAGAGGTCAAATGAAGAATATTTACTTCATTAAAGGTACTAATTGACTAGATGTTATTGATGAATTGGTCAGCATGTCCACAGGAATTATGGATGTGCATTTGTGTGGCCTCAAATGGAAGTTACATTACCTATCAGAAAGGTGAATTCTTTAGGATGACCTCTGTCCTTTGCTTTGATAAGCCTTTCCCTGTGTTGATGCACAAATCCAAACATGAATATATCTCTCTAATACCAGTCTATCAGTTGGTAGTCTCAAGATTCTTTCCTTATACAACATTTTCTTTGTTTGCTTTGCTTTGTTGGTAGGAGACATACACAGAGATAGCTGGAATGCAGAGGTTTGGGGCTTTCTACATGGATTACTTGTACACAATGGAAAGCACCAGTGGCAAAGGTACCTTTTTTTTCCTTTGTTTACCCTGATAAATAATAGAAACAAAGACTTTTAATGCCCAGATGGTCCTTGACCAGCTGTCCTCTAACTTACCTTAGATTTACCATTGGGATCATCATTAAAATGCTTCATCTTCATTGATGTCTTTCACAGGTTGGTTGTTTAGGTTAGCTGTTGATTGTTGGTATTCTTCCTTTTTTATTTTTCTTTTCCTGCGTAAGTAATCATAATGATATTTTTTATAGCCAGTTGCTAAACTGAAAGTAATTCTTTTGTAGTGTTCATGAAGTATAATGTCTTTTTTTTTTTTAAAGTTACTGACTTTGCATGTAAAAAAATATCTTTTAAGAAGCTGGTTGAAGAATGAGATTGATTATATACTTGGCACAGAAGATGAAAAGGACTATTGCTTTTCTTCTATGAAGAAAAACTCAAGGATGCAAGATAGTGTGAAGAATTATCTTTAAATAGATGTATCTAAACAATGTGATGAGCAAATATTAGCCTAAACCATGTGCACATAGATACTGGCCAATTCTAAATAATTTTTGAGATTCCTATCAATTCTTTTCTAAGTCTGAGAAGTGATTTTAATGCAGTAAGTATATCTAGTTTTGCAGTGTCACAAAAGCTGGGACAAAGGAGTTAATCTATCAGCAAGTAGTATGTTTATATTTTTAAACATATTCTTAGCATTAATTGTGATATAATTTCCCCCTCACTCCTCAGAAGGCTGTCATCTACAGCTGCTGCTCTGCAGTTTTATTGTCAAATTAATAATACCTTCTTCCCTATCTGTATTTATTATTGTGAATACTATTTCTCTGGATATCTGTTGGGAACTTCTTGCTATTTTGTGACTGAATTTATCTTCATAGTCCACAGTCCTTGCTTCGTAGTCCAATTCATCTGGATTTTGGTTTTTTGTGTTTCTATTTCTGTGTAAGAGAAATCACAACTCCTGATGTTCAGTTGTGTTTTCTTGACTTGGTGGACATTAAGGCTAAGAGTAGTAGGAAAGAACCTTCCAGTTTCCTGAGAGGATGGATTGTAAAAAACTCAGAAAAATAAGTAAATGATGCTGTTGCCTTCAGCAGTAGAGGCATACACCAGGAAATTTAACAGTTCTTTCCTGACTGAGGCTTTCCTCTGTACCATGAGTGTGGAGTGAAGCTCTGAAAATGTACAATTAAGAAGATGTCTACTGCAGACATCTTCTAGTATTAATAATGATATAATGTTTAATTGCACATTGAACTCCTATGTAGAGAAGTTGAAAACCTCAGGTAAGCCTTATCTCCTCTTTGAACCTTAGTATAGAAATTAAAATATGCACAGACTATGTGCAATATGAAGAAAAATTGTTTTTGTGGAGTATTTTGTCTTGTTTCTCTGAATGCATAAGGAATGTTATGATCATATCTCTTCCTGACTTTTAATTAACCCTTTTCAGAAATTACTGAACTTGGAAGGACTTTTTTCTTTTACTCAGTGCCAGGCTACTCATATTTTTTGGCTACATTTTTCCCTCCTTAGCTTCTCCTTTTTTTTCTTCCAGAATGCTTTCTCAGAGCCTTGGCTTCTATTTGCTCCATCAGACACTAGGAAAACACCTCACAAAATGTATCTTGGTTTCCTATCAAGTCTTTTTTTTCAGTATTACTTCTTTAGTTTCAGCAACCTGGCTGCGTAAAAGAACGGAATAATTAATTTTTGAATAGTTTAAATGGTTGTTGTTTCTCTAGAGCCAAGAACTTAAAATCTTAAGTTTTCAAATAGTTTTATTCCTCAGAAAAGCAAATGTGATGCTTTCTGCTAGTAATTTTCTAGCTAATTTTTCCATATTGTGGGCTAAATGCATAGTTGTTAAATAGAATATAAATGAATAGGTGTAAAATACTTATTTAAGATGAAGGTATAAATATGTTAAGATTTTGAAAACAGTATATATCTGCTGTATTTTTAATGTGTTGTTTATATGAAAGTTTGCATTTTACTATTTATTTTGGTATAACTGTTTTTAGTTACAATTAGTGCACACCACATACCGCAAAAAACCTAACCCAACTTAAGTCATAGGAGGCAGTTACTGTGATTGTAAGATTTTTATCTGCCAAGGCAATTTTGGTTTGACACATTCTTTGCACCTTTAACCTTTCCTGAAGCATAGGATTACTGATTAAACCACAAGTGCCTCCTGGATAACATTAACCCTTAGGAATTTTCATCTGTCACTTACAGAAGTGCATTAATCAATTTCAGTATTTTGAATGAAAGCAAGATAGTTATGCACAGTAGTCTTATTTTGAAATTCTGTCTGTCTTCCCCTTCCTTTATTTTTCTGGTTTTTTGCTTCGTATTTCAGTGCAGAACAATTTACCCGAAACATTACGTAGCCTGTCAGTTCCCTGACCACTGATTTGCATGACCTACAGACCTAGCAGGGCATGCTGTTGAAGTTACCTTTTGTTTGTAATGTGTACCTCTCTGCTTTGCTGGCAAGTTTATGATGCAGCACTCATTTTGATATTTTTTGTCGGTTAGAAGTAGACATGTGATTTCCAGAGAGCTTGAAAACTCAGTGGTTGAAAATTGGCTGTCTTTATGCATCCATGAAGTTTCAAGTCACCTGTGATCACCTACTTCTGTAGAACCAATAGATTTTGTGTCCCATTCTCTTTGCACTTAGTTGGAATTATATGGAGCTGTTCCAGAAATTGGTTTGTATAAATTCTGAAACTTAGATATCCTGTTCACATACATACAATATATACAGGCAAGTGTGGTTTTTCTTCTTTAAAAAGGTAGGCTGTTACTACTTCTGGATTTATTATTTTTGGACTTATTATTTTTTATGTGATGTTACAGTTTTTTACACCTTTTGGTAGTGTTCATCTGAAGTGAATACCATGTAGAATTGGAAGGATAAAAGTATGTATGTTAACTGCCTATAAAATAAATGCACAAGTCTGTAAGCTGGGTCTTAAAAAAATCTTTTTCAGGATTTATTCAAAAGGTTGTAACTCAGTTCCAACTGAAGATTTCAATAGGTTTTATAAGGTAGTGTCCTTCTGTCCTTTTATCTTTCTTTTATTGTTCTTTTTCTTCTCAGAAAAATGACAAACCAAGGGAAGCAGAGGCTATAAATGCTCTCACCATCAACTTCTGTTGAGCTTTTAAGGATAAAGTTAATTCTTCTGCTGAGTGTATAAGCCTCTAAAGACCTGCAGAGCATTAGGCCAGCTGTGCATCAAATTTGGCATAGTCTCAGTTTATTTGAGGACCTTTTTCCTCACCAGTGCTTAGAAGCAACAATGTTTTATGGAGTTTGATTTAAACATAAGGGAAATAAACCCCTATCCTTGCTTCCTTTTCCCCCAAGTTCAACTTCCCTCAATATAAAGACTGTTTAGAATGAGTGCAGTGAAAAGAGTTCAGTAAAGGAGAGAGACAAAAGGGTAAATGACTGGATTCCTCTTGGGCAACCAGAAATCATAGAATTATTAAGGTTGAAAAGAACTCTCTTAAGTCATTGAGTCCAACCGTTAATCCAGCACTGCCATGTTCACCACTAAACTGTGTCCCCAGGTGCCACATTCTTATATTTTTTGTACACTTCCAGGGATGGTGGTTACAATGCTTCCCTTGACAGCTTGTGCCAATGCCCGTAGCCAATTTCAGTAAAGACATTTTTCCCAATATCCAATCGAAACTGCCCCTGGTACAACTTGAGGCCTCCCATCTTGTAACTTCTTACACGGGAGAAGAGACTGACCTCCTGCCCCTGCTTCCAGGTAGATGTGGTGAGCAATAATGTCTTCCCTGAGCTCCTTTGCTCCAGGCTAAACAACCCCAGCACCCTCAGTTGCTCCTCATAAGTGTTGTGCTCCAGGCCCTTCACCAGCTCCATTGCCCTTCTGTAGTCTCAGAATCCGTTTAATCTTGATGTTTATTTTGTCAGACTGTTCATTTATGTAATGGTCAGCAAGACATTTAATGTTTAGTGCTTGTGTCAAAGCAATGAAGACACTTTCAAAGTGATCTATTAGGAAAAAAAATCAGAGTGAAGTTCTGCAAACTAAGTATGTTAGAGGGATGGGGGTATATTTTTACAAGTCATATGTGACAGGAAAACTTGAGCTTCTGAAATCTGCATGATTTAACTGAAGAATTTCCATGAAGTATGTTTAGAGAAATAGTCGTGCTGTTTGGTAGCTGATGAGTAGCCTGTATACAGTGAATGTGTGATTTTGGTCTACCTTATTACCCTACTTTACTAAACTACTCGTTTATCTCCGTTGGCTCTTAAAAAAAACCAGTCTGAGACATAATGATATAAGAAATTATCTTTCTT
This sequence comes from Corvus kubaryi, assembly GCF_017639235.1. Classification (NCBI taxonomy): domain Eukaryota; kingdom Metazoa; phylum Chordata; class Aves; order Passeriformes; family Corvidae; genus Corvus; species Corvus kubaryi. The sequence goes on from NW_024581127.1 coordinate 14,915,137, forward strand.
GCTGCCTGTACATCAGTGAATGGGGGTAAATGTGAATGGAAGGAAAGGTTTATCTTAGTTGGCAGTCTGGTTCTTCTAACCTTGTCAAGGCAGCTCACCTTTCAAGGGCCCAGATCTGTCATGTGTCTTTGCACCACACCTTTTCCTTGATTATTAGGGATGGGTATCTTGGTGACAAGCTGTAGAAAGTTTTGAACACCAAGGCTGTCACTGACATGTGGGGTTAAGTTGCCACAGAAGTATAGACACCTCCAAAGAGTCCCAAATTTGAGAAACAGGAAGTTCATGGAAGAGTTCCTAAGTTGTACTGTGCTTGGAAGCAAGGCAGAAATTTGTCCTGTTTGCTCTGCATTTACCAGGAATAATTTTGTTGAAACCTGTTAAACCAGTCATTGTATATTCATGTGTTATATTTGCATTGTTATATTTTTCTGTATGTTTATAAGTCTTTGATCACAGAATTTGAAACAGAAGTAGCTGATAAAAAATGTTCTTATGTCCAATTGTTTTGTGTAACTTTTTATAAAACTTCTTGTAGTTTCTGGGAATCAGCAAGACCTTTCTTCAGTAAAGAGTGAAGATTTGGGAAATGTTCCGGAGATGTCGACAAAAAGCCTCATTGTGGGTCCACTCAATCTTCGACTGGATAGCAGCGCAGTACACCGGATAATGAAAATGATAGTTTGTGCTCTGGAACACGAGTATGAACCATACAGCAAAACTAAGCCAGGTTTGCTCCTATTGCATATACACAAATATACTAATTAAACCAGACTCCGTTTAGTGCTCTTGAAGGTGCAGCTTTCAAATAGTTAAAACTCCAAACTTCTTGGGGATTTTATGAGTCCAAAGAGCAAAATGTAAAATAAAGATAAAATTAGCAACAATATCCCCATCAGTGTTGGATATACTTTTGAGATAATTTCAGACACTTTGAAAGCCCTTTGTTTTAGTCATAAGCCTCATGTTGAGTAAGAATGGCTTATTTCATTGTCTACTCTAGCTTAATTTTGGAGTCTTAGAGAAGAAAGTATTCCTATTGGTGTTTATTAGTTCACAATAATAGTCATACAGGATGAAAATGCATGGAAACAAGTTATGGTAAACTGTTAAGATGGGTTTCTGAGAGCAATACAGATTTCAGGTAGAGAAAATCCAGTTAGTATTGCATTTAGCCTTAGGTAAAACCAGTGTGGAATAACATTATTAACTATGAAGGGGTGGGGGGAGCTTTGCACTTTTTGCTAGTCTCTAGGCATTTCTAAAACATCAACTTTATATATTTTAGTGAAACATATGTAATCTTGATTTATTGTAGATATTATGGATGGAAATAGAACTATGCCAAGCTCAGAAGAAATAGCATCACTGGAAGAATACATTCCCACTAGACTTACAACGTTCACTGTTCTTAAGTGTACAATTATAATCCCTGTGGCAGAATTCAATTTACTAGACCACTTGCTGCCCATAATCATGGGTGAGAAGGTATGTATGCACAGATAATAATTCAGTTCCTTATATCAGTATGTGCTATTCTATATATATATATATATATGCATTTTCTTACTGGCCTATTATTTCATGTGCTGGAGGTATCACTGAGTTCTGGAGTAGTTTGGTGCCCGTGAGCCTTAAATTCAGATACCTAAAAGGAGTGCTGTCTGACTAGTTAGACTTGGAAAGTGAAGGTCTTGTGTAAGGATAGGAAAAATACTTATGAATAAAAAAGATTTTAAAGCATCAAGCAAATGAAAAAGCAGTTGATCAGATCTTTTGATCAGAAGAGAACCTGTTGTGGAGGTCTTTGCAAGCTTGGTAAAGTGTGAAATCTTTTAATACATAGGCTTGACAGAGACTGCATAGATGTTAACAGCCAGCTCTGTGCTAGTTCCAGACAGGATGTCAGCAGGACTTGGGCATTTAACTGCTGAATGACTAGCTCAGAGAAACAGAAATTTCCTAACAGCCTATGTTAGTTTTATCTTTTGGATATGCGTAGAATAATGCCAGCTGAAGAATCCTATACTGGTTTTGTTCTTATAGGCCACCTTCTTCAATGCACAAAGCTGAGGTACTGTAGGGATAAATCTGTGGCTTGTAGTGAAGACTTGCAGTAGGTTTCTCTCATGCCGAAGGCTGGAAAGTGTTTTATGCATAAGGAAGGAGTGGGAAGAAGAGAAAGCCCCATCAAGTCTTGAGTTAAATTTCTAGGAATTTTTGTCCAGTATTTCATCTAATAGGCTGAGAGAGCTGTGATAGCTCATCCTGAAGAAGAAAATGCTTCGAGGAGACCTCACTGTGGCCTTTCAGTACCTGAAGGGGGCTTCTAAAAAGGAGGGAGAGGGAATTTTGTACAGGTAGATAATGACAGAAAAAGGGACAATGGTTTTAAACTAAAGGAGATCAGACTTAGTTTAGATGTTAAGAAGAAATCCATTATTCAGAGGGTGGTGAAGCACTGGAACAGGTTGCTCAGAAAGGCTTTTTCCTTTTTAGCACTTTCTAATACATTGCACTGAGTAGTGCAATGGGTGGTGGTGCTTTTCACCTTATGGGCATGGGCAGATGGTATCTTTATAATGGGAGAACAGTCCCATGTTTGTTGTAGGTTTGAGGCAAAGAAGTTGAATTCCAGTGAACTTTTTGGTTGGTGTACTCATTACTTGGAGTCTCAATTTACATTTCTTGAATGAAGCCAACCTTATTTAAAATAATGATTTTGAATTTTAGATTGAAAATTGTACATACATCAACTTATTGTCCTATTTTGATGCATATTTAATAAAATTTTTAGATTTGTAGTGTAATTTGGATTGGAAGAGATGTTTGGAGGTGTTCTGCAGGAGTTCAGTGTCCTGGTCAAAGCAAGAGCAGGATGTTCCAGGGGTTGCTCTGTCAAGCACTGAATTAGCACCTCTTCTGTCTCTCTCTTCTCTGTACCCTCCCAGTATGTCGCAGTAGATAGCAGTAGGATCCTTCTCTGGCCTTCTCCAGGCTAAATGACTTTAGTTGTCTCTGTTTCTCCTGAGACAGAGCTCATGTGCTCTAACCCCATAACCACTTTGTTTCCAACAAACTTATTCTGGTATGCCCATGTCCAACCTGTGCTGGATGCAGTACTCCATTTTAATGGATGCCATAAAAATAGACTTGGATGTCTAAAATTGTGGTATTTATTTTCTATGGAAAGGCATCTTCTTTTGCTGAGATACCTGGCATAACTGTGAATACATAACAGATGACAGTGTAAAGGCTAGATCAGCATGAGATTATTATGGTGATAGTGCTTTGGAGTGATAAAAAGGTAAACAAATATTTTATAGGATGAAATATTTTGACTTGGCATCGGCCAGCTGGCAGATGATTACCAGCTATTCTCACTCCCCTTCCTCAGCAGAATGGGGGAGAAGAATGGGACTGGTCAGGTGGAGGGGGAGATCATTTACCAATTACTAGTATGAGCAGAACAAACTTGTCTTGGTGCAAATAATTTAACTTATTGCTAAGAATCCAAATAATATATATCCCCTATCCCTCTTCTTCCTTCAGACTCAATTTCACTCCGTTATTCCCTGACTCTTCTACCTCCCATCCCACAACAGAGGGGGATGGAGAATAGAAGATGGGGGTCAGACTGTAAAGCTGATCTCTGGCACTCCCTCATTCTTGCACTGTTCTGCCTTACTGCAAGTCCTTCCTCCAGGCTTCAGTCCTTGAGGGAGAATCTGCTCCAGCATGAGCTCTCCTCAAGGGTGCAGTACCCTTCAGGGCATATCCACCTACTCCAGCATGGGGGCCTCCGTGGGCTGCAGTGTGGATGTCTGCTTTTGTGTTGTCTCTTTCATGGGCTGCAAGAGACTCTCTGCTCTGGTGCCTGGAGCACCACTGCCTCCCCTCCTTCTCTGCCCTTGCTTTTCATATCGCTGCTTCTCACTTCTTCTCCAAGTCTTTGCAGCCTGTGTGACATTTTTGCCCATTCTAAAATCTGTCTGCACAGAGGTGGCCCCAGTTTGGCTGAGGAGCTCAGCTGTGCCTTGTGGAGGGGCTCCTGCAGCACTGGCTGGAACGGGCTGAACCTGGCCTGGACAGCCCCTGGTGTCCCCTCACAGAGGCTACCCCTGACTACCAGCACCTGGACACCTGCACCCAAGACAATTCTGGATAAAAAGTTGATTATTTTAAACTTCAAAGAAAATATTTTGAGAAGATTTGAGGATTCATAGTATAATGCCATGGTATCTGTAAATACTTTATTAGATGTAGATTCGCTTGCATGTTTGAGTAAGAACATACAGATATGATAAATAATACATCTGTAATACATCTGTAATATAATTATTACATGATTTTTCCCCCCTGCCCTAGAACTTAAGTGGACTGCTAAATGCTGCAAGTTTCCAGCCCCTGCGGCCTTTACCTTCCATCCGAATTTTGGTGGATAAGGTTAACCTGGAGCACTCAGTGCCGATGTATGCTGAACAACTGGTGCACGTGGTCAGCAGCCTTGGCCAGCCATCCGACAACCTGCTTCACTACTGTTACTCACACTGCTATCTGAAGGTAAATGAGGGCCTGAGATGTGTTTCTTACTGCAGTGTGCTGAAAAAAGATTGTGTACATATAGTTAATCCTAAGTGTTAGCAGGTTTCCTGTAAGAATGTTTTCAGCTAATCTAAAAGGCCATAGAGTAAACACATTTCACAGAATGTTGTTGTTTGGGATTGCTGCTTCTGACTTGAGCCAAGTGTTTTGTAATACGCACAGAGAGCTTCATGTGAGGAAACTGCAGACTGAAGCCCCAAGGTTCTTGTGACAAGACTGAATTAAAATAATTCAGAAAGAAACCTTTTTCCTCATCTGATAGAATGCTCTTATGATCCGTATATTGCTGTAAAACACACTTACAAACTTGATGGGATGTTAGCGGAGAAGCCATCACTAGTAGTATTGATAGAGCAAAACCGCCATAGTGAAGATATGCAATCAAAAACTGCTAACAAAGAACTTAATTGTTTTTCATTATAAGAGGACAGATCTCTGAATGTTCTCAATTAAAGATGCATTATATGAGAGGATCTCTTATTGTGAGGCTGAGGGAAGCCTATGGTATGGAAAACTATTTTGAGATGGTTCAGTTGGCATCTGCTCTGAGGAGGAGTTTTAAAGCAGGCCTTTCTAGCCTTTTTGGATGTGTTTAGGCAGTTTGAAACATTTTGGGTGCTACTAAAACATAAATATTTACTACTACTACTGTTAATTTTTCTCAATTTCCCAGTTATCTCTTCACTTCCATGCTGATATTTTTAGTAAGAATTTAATTATTTAAATCTTTATTATCTACATACAAGAAACTGTGTTCCAGAATTGCATGGCAAGCTTTCAGTATTCTGGGTGACATGTTTACCTTCTGTCACATTTTAAGTGATAGGAATTGCAGTACTGCAAGCTATCTGTATGTTTTTCAGTTTGAGAGGATTTTTTTTCTCTTCAGAAAACTTTTTAGTAGCAAAAGTTGGACATCAGCTTTGAGTTTTAAAGGGTTTATTTGCTAGCTTTAATAGTGGCTGAAGTGTCCTGTTCTTGTGAAGGGTGGTAGAGCATGTTAAAAGGCAACTCTACATCAGTTTGTTTGCCATATTGAACAGGGAAATATCATAAAGAATTTTTGTGGTGAATCGTTCTTTAGGCAGGCTCTTACTATGAAAAAAAGCTTTGAAGGGAACCTTCTGATTTCCTTAAATACCACTCTTTTGTACCAGTGTTGTTATAATTACTCAAAGTGATTTTACTTTATATGAAAAGCAGCATGTAATCTGCAAGTTTAAAGGATATAGACTGAAGTATTTGAATTGAAAAATTTTAATTCAGCATTTTTTAAAATTCATCAGACCGTAGTTAACACTTTTTGAGCAAAGAAAATATTTTTACATGCATTTCTAGGGCATTATTTGAGGTAGATTTTTTTGTAGCTGTATTTATGTTTGGGGAAAATGAATTATCTAAAAATAATACACAATTTATTTAATATTTACTGAGTATATTTATAAATACATATATTATGTTATAAAATATCTTGAAAGTAATCTAATCATGTGATAGTATACCATTTGACCAATTGAATTTGTTCCAGATATTTGGTTTTCAAGCAGCACTGACTTCTTTGGACAGTAAAGGACTATACTGCATCCCTGTTCCGGTTATCCCCTCATTCAGTACTGCTGTTTATGGCAAGCTGATCAAGTTCCACAAATATTGGTGAGCATTAAGCCTGTACAGTGTGTTTAAGTCATGTGCACAATTACATTTGCATTTTTTATGAGTGATTTAAAAATGCCAAGCTTCATATATATCTGTAAACTTCTCTGTCTCCTCTATCATATTCTGCTGTTATATCTGTTATCATTCATGGATTTCTTTGTAAGGATAGCTGTCAATAAACACTACAGTTTGGCTGAGAGAACTGGAGCATGGTGGTAATAATGCCAAGGTCACTGGTTCAGTCCCTGTATGGGCCAGTCACTTAAGGTCAATGACCCTTGTGGGTCCCTTCCAACTCTGCATATTCTGTGATACAGAAGCCCTGTGGTAAATGGCTTTCTTCTAGACCTTGTAGGTTTCTGGAACCAGTTACCATTCTTTCTTGAGCTGATACAAAAGCTGAAGTTACATACTGATGGCAAGCTTGATTTTTTTTAACTGAATAGGTCAGCTTTTTCTTTTTTAAACTCAACCAAATAAAAAACAACAAACTGGGGGTAAACCCCCCAAATATCCCAAACCCACAGCGTTTCTACTGCACTTTCCTTTGTTTCTTATTACAGTTGGAAGTGTTTCAACATTGTGATGAGATATTTAAACTGTTTGTAGTAGTTCAGATGTTAAATAGAAATATTTTTCTTCTGAAAACAGTTCTGTACTTTATTATGAAATGTGCTATATAATTTTTTTTAGCCTTAAATGCCATGGAAATTCAGTGTTTAAATTTATCTCTACAGTTCAAATCTTGTGATCATAAATGTCAGTGTGTAATAGTTTATATTAATAGGTTACATTTATAAAAACTATTTTCAGGAAAATGCATTTTGGCAATACTTGGGACAAGGTATTAGTTTTCTTTATCCCTCATTTTGAGCAGTAGCTGTCTGTAACATTACTTTATGACTAAATCCATGCAAAATAATTTTACATAAAGTGACAAATTAATAAAAAAGCAATTGCTGGTTAAATACTTTGGCTTCAAACGTTGTGTTGTATAGCTAATTTTAAGATAGATTTGTTTGTGAAACCTTAATGGATTATACAAAAAAAGTCTACATCTATGATTATTCTTAGTGTCATGTAAAGAATATACTAATTTTTCTCTCACAAGCTGTGATACCATGTTAAATGTAAATGGGTTTTAACATTATCAGCACACCACCAGGTGGTAGCAGCCTAACTGACTTTGTCATATTTTCTATCAATAGTTTACAAAAGTATTAACGACTTCAAATTAATTGCTGTTGTGTTGTAACATTGTGTTGTAACATAAAAAATAAATGTTTCCAGGATACCCTATAATCAGCACTAATCAGAGTACTTCAGGACTTTACAATTGACAACCTTTCCTTTCATTATCTGACATTTAACACTAAGCTCTGGTTAGTAATCCTGGTTAGCGAACTGTAAGAATAAATTAGTGTTGAATGGCAAACTTAGACTTCTTTACTATATTGTAAACCCCAGGCATAGTTGTGCAAAATCAAAAAAATTATTTTAGAGATTAATTTTTAAAGACATCTGTCATCTGACAAGTTAATGGTATTCAAGTGCTGCTGCTTTCTCATGAGTGTGTTTTTGCTCTTCTGCGCGTGCTCGTGCTCGCTGTGCTCTGTCTCTTGCTCGCTCACACTTGGTTTCTTGTGCTTTTCCTCGTGCACTGTTTCACACCTGCCCTCACACTCTGTCTCGTGTTCCTGGTCTTGCCCTTGCATTCTCTGTCTTGTGCATTCTTGGATTCTCTCATGCAATTTGCCTCTTTTTATTCTTTGTCTCTTTCTTTTAAAAATGCATTGTACTACCATGCATGCCCCACTGGAAAGACCTGTAGTTTTGGGGAGTGGAGGCAAGGGAATGGTCCTGCCTTAGAACAGCAAACCATCTATTGGCATTTATTAGGAGATATTGTTAGACCAACACTTATTGTAATACTGTGGTCTAGTGTGCTTTGATAGTTTTCTCACTCTTTTCCTGTGATGTGATCTCTTTCTATGACTTATTTATTTATTAATTAAATAAAAAACTTTATAAAATGAATTTATTCCAACAATTTATCTAAACTAAGCAACACCAATTTGTGAGTAATAAAGTAGAAAAACAAATGAGTACAGCAGCAGCCTGGGTAAATGAAGTGTAGTTTGAAGTGAATAAAACTCCAGATGAAACGCATCAAATAGCACTTCAACTAAATCGAAATCAGCATGAGGACTGAGAGCTTCATTGAAGTCATGCAGTGAGTGAGAATTAGTCTGGTAGGATAACCTGGTAATGTCATTAAACTTAAATTCAGTCCTCCCTCCCAAATTATACCACCTGCTTTATTTGGATTTGTGGATTTCACATTCCACAGTTTCTTAAAGTACACACATCTGATGCTACATATGTTCTTCTATTTCTTCGTAGAAAATACATACCACAGACCATACCTTTTAAAAACAAAGACATTTTATGAACTGTTATGGAATCCCTTAGGTAGTATGTTTTGAGTTAGCAGTGAAAATCTCAACTTTATTTCTGACATAAATCAGTAGAATAGGTTTCTTTTCTAGTTTCAGTACAATAATCTCAAAATTACTGTTATATACAGTGTATAAAATACTGTAGTAATATTAATTTTTTAAAAACTAGTTGATTTGATATTGGCAGGATGTTTTAACAGATAAAATTTCAGCAACATCAGCCCAGTGAATTCCAATAAATAACCATAAATAGCCATAAATTGCTGTTTTGTTTACCTATTAGATTGATGTCTCTTTTAATTTCAGTTGATACACTTTCTTCATATAAAAGAAATGTGCTCAGACTCACTAGTAACTAAGTCTTGGACATCTTTTAAATTGCATAGCTAATCTGTTTTTATTGGAAAGTACAAGCCATCTGGTCTTTTGTTTTTGTCAAGCGTAACAAGATGCAAAATACAATGTTAATGTCAATATTTTACAACTGCTTTATGTAGTGTTGCATGCCAGATTGTAAAGCAGCTTTCAGAGCTTTCAGGAGGATGTCTAAAACCAACTGAGAATTAGCAGAATATGGTTAAAAGCCTAGAGTGAATGACAAGAATGTTTATTGCCAAACAGAAATCTTGAGAGGAATTAGCTGATTTTCTTTTATCTTTTGGCTACAATGTCTGTGTTAACAGATGAGGTAATCTGGTGTGAGACACTTCAGTGTTATAACCCTCTATCACGTATAAAATACCACTTCATTGTACTTCTGACAAATGCTAAATTAACATTACAGAATATAGATTCTTAATAGCCTTCCTTTTATTTTTCTGGTATCTGATTGATAGTGAAGTGTCCTCTGTATATTTTCAGCTAGGTATCAGTCTAGTTATGTGTGTTATTTTATTGCTGTTCTTAACCTGTCTTCTCTAAACAAGTGTTCCAGACTCTTGTTTTTGTTTTTCTTTATCAGGTCTGTAGGGAGTTTTTCACTTACTGTCTCTACCTGTGAGATTTTGAGACTCTGAGCTCTAGTAGAATAAGGTTATAAATAAGAATGACATTATTATCCCTGATTCCTTTCTATTCAGCTTCTTGGTCCTGTCGTCTACTTTCAAGAGGTCTGTTTTCTTGATAGTGAGTCCCCTCTTCATTATTTGGAGACTAGAGCAATAGCTGCTGGTTTGCTGCCTTCAAGGTAGCACCAGTAGAGAGTTGACTAATAGCTAGTCATGTTAAGTTTGAGTGTGTGAATTAACCTTTTATAAAGAGGTTGAGGGCCTGCTGGGTAAATTATTGTCTAGGACCTCATGGTCTGCACTTGAATTATTAGAGAGTACAGAACATTTAATTGGTCGTTCTTGAATTTTTAGTCTATCAGAACAAAAAATCCTGAATAGAAACTTGCAATTAGATCTCGGTAATTATTGGTAAACAAAAAACAGTCTTTGAGATACTAAATAGATGGAATCTTTGCAGAAATTCTTTCTTTTGAGCTATTCTCTGCAGACTGCCTTAAGAAATAAATTTTAGCTTAAATATATTCAGTGTGCTAATCTCTGTCAAGCTTCATCTTTCTGGTGAAGAAGGATTTTTGGTAACAGGAGATTTGATTTGTGTTGGCATTGTAATTTCATTTCTTTAGTGTTTTTACTGAAGTGTTAATCATAATTGACAAAAGCTGGAAAAAGTTTAAAATTTGCTCTGGAGTTAAAGGCAGTCACATGTATCATATGCTGGGCACCTCAACTGCCCAGAGATCTGTCACTTGTTTTACTTGTGAAAGCTGTGAATTATAGACCTGACATAGTTATTTTGTTAATATGTGCACTTATAGTTCTGAAAGATCACTTCAGAAATTTAGATGCAGTGCTCTTCACATGAAATAAATATGTGTATTTTCTGTAGGCTCTTTTTATGAACTCTTAAGAACATTTATATAGCATAGCTGCTCTTAATATTATAACACAGATTTAACTGTAAACATTTACTGTATCCTTAGAATCTGCTACATTTAGAGTAGATGGGCACAAAAGGTTATAACTGCCTTTTTTCTAACTATTATGCAAAGATTTTGAGAAATACACTTTGCCACCAACTTGAACAAAAGCATTTTGTTTTCTTATCTCGCTTCCGTAGTTTTATTTTGATTTTGTCCCTGTGTAGTTGTGAAATGGTTGCTTTGTACACACAATTTAGTTTCTCTTTTATTTTCTAGCTTCAATAATAACATTACAAAACCTGAGGATTCTAACTCCCTCATTACTACTGTATAAGCTTTTGCTCAAACTTTTGCTATTGTGAAGGTGTTTGTATTTTTATATAGCTTTACTTCCATTTTCTTTCGTCATGTGTCCCCTTACAAGGTGAACATCCCTCTCTTAATAGAAGCCATGTACCTGGTATTCCATACAATTGTATTCTTATTGATAGAATTCGTTGTTAGACTCCTTACACAATTTCAGGATGTGCACCTGCTCATGTCTGCTTTAGGGGTCATCTTGTAAATACTGTGTGCATTTAATGGTATCCCCATGAACTGACAAGGATGACAGCAATTCATGTTGATCCGCAAGCAGGGTGGTAGATGGAGATCTGCCTTCTTACACAGTAAGAAGTTATTTAGCAAGGGAATTAGGTTCTGCTGACATGGCCTTTACCAACAAGGTACTACTGTGATGATGGAGATTTTAGGATTTGCTGCTCACCAAAGAGAGGATTAAAAGTGTATAATGGGGGATCAGGTGAACTGCCTGTTTTTGCTACTTTTGTGATTAAAACATCTTTGCAGGGTATGTCCAGTGGAGTAATCTGCTAAGAACTAGAAACCACAGTAGATTTATGAGCTTTTTGAGAGTCACGAGATGTAACTGTCATGTCATTGAGTGCAATTGTCCTAGTAAGAGGCAAGCAGATCCTACTGGCAGGTAACAAAGAGCCAGATATCCACAAACTGTGAGCATTAGATCATAAATATAAGAAGTTTTCCAATAAATTGACACTTAGGTCTTGATTTTGGCAGCCTGTTTTCTTGGCTAGTCACAGTAGATCAAGAGTAATGTCAATTTAGATTGGGTGTGGATTGCATTTCACATGGGCAGTTGAGGGGGATGCTCATTTCTTGGGTCAGAAGCAGAAACAGGTTGAAAACACATGAAACTCATTTTGTAGCATTTGGTTGTGACTATTAGTTATGTCAGTAATTGTATTTAACTGCCAGATGAAAATTTGGGGTACTCTTCAAAACAGAGAAGAACTGGGGTTGAATGTCTGAACAGATGCATTCAGTGTACGGGACAGGAGAGTTTCAGCCGCCTCAGCATTGTGCCAGTTCTGGATCCCGCGCGTGTTAAAACCTGTTTGAACTGTTGAGATTCGCCAGTGATAGGGGCTGTGCGAAAGCAGAGCACAGCAGTCGTTCTCTTGGGTTCTGCAGAGCTGGTTGTGTGCCTCACGTGTGAAAGTCAGTCTAAGGAGTGTGCTGGATTGCTTCAGCATTGTCTACTTCTCTGCTATTGCCTAGAAAATGCATCAAAGAACATAATGCTAAATCAGATTTTTAAAATAATTTATAGTTAGCTGGTTTTGGTAGTACATTAGGTGAGCAGTGAGTGGCACTTTCAGAAGTTTGATTTACTGTGCGTCTTAGTGTTTGAGGAGTAGGTATGTCAATGTTGTATAGCATATTATGAACAGTAATGTGGGCTGATTTAACAGCTTTAACAGAAGGACTTTTCATTGATTTTCATTGACATATCTTGCTTTATAAAAGTTCAAGGAGGTCATGTTTGTTTATAAGGATGAAGTTATTTAAAGAACTTTTGTGGAACATTTCTGATCTGCAGTGATATTAACATTTTAAGTTTCAACAAGAACCTTTTGGGGCACTTTGCAACTGCACTGTTCTGGAAGGAGCTGTTGTTGGTTACCAAGAAAAGCACTTGGAACAGTAGGGGTTTTGCATTCTGAATACATGACTTGCAGCTTGATTAGTGTAACAACAAATTAACTTCAGTTGCAAACCTCTAGTTAAATTTTTTTTTAAAAATCAAGTCCAGATCAAATGTTACTGTTCTTAGCAGATGTGGCAGGCAGCATTCAGCAAATCTGTTAAAAGTACACTTCTAATCAATGTAAATTGGAAGCAGTTGTATTGTTCAGTATTGTCAATGAGGAAGAAATTCAGCAGAGCTGACACTACAGGGTAGTCATTGGGAGTGTTTCCAGTGTAGTTATTTAGACTAATTAATTGTCAAGTCTTGTCAGTGAAAGTAAATTAAGCTTATTAACTAATATCTTTCCAGGGAAAGTGATTGCACATGGTGAATAGTTAATCCTGGTTTTTGTAACTGTTGCCATCAGGATTTGCTGGCATTTACTAGAAACAAGCAAGTGATATTTCAAAATGTGCGGGATTGTCAGGGTTGAAACTGCATTTTGGTTAGAGACTGGTGAAAGGTATTAAAAACCCAGCCTTAAAGCTGAAATGCTGTTACATAGCATAGAACCTAAACAAAAATGGAATCCCTAATGTATATTCCTTTTGCACTGGATGTATTTAGAAATTCTCTTTCTCTTAGTGGTAACACTATGTATAAAATGATCTGGTTAGGATTTTCAGTGATATTCTCAGCTGTGATGCTTTACCCATGTAGACTCTGGCTAGAAAGATGCTGTTCTTCACACAAAGTTTGTCCTTTGTTTCTCGAGAATTTTATCTGCAGTTTGGTGTCTTTTTTTTCTGCCTCTAAGTGTATCTGTGAATTATGAAGAGAAATACAGTCTCTGGTTGGCATCTCTTCTGCTAAATAACACATTGCTAGAAACCCATCTGTGACCCTGGGGCTTGGTGTTTTCTCATGTCCCAGTTCATATACACATACCTACCTGTAGCTTTCCCTTCCAGTCCCAAAAGGTGGGAAAAAAATAAAATTAGGTCTAGGAAGGACGTATGGTGGGGCTTCAGGCTGAGGACAGCTTCTGACATGCTTGGGCCCTTCAGCGCTGTTTGAGAAAGTGCCAGCTGCCCTGGCCTGAGGCTGGCAGAGAGCAAGCAAACAGGTCAGCAGTATGCACAGCACAGACCATTACTGGAGCTGGCACTCAGCCTCAATAGCTGGCAAACAAGGATGCTTGAAACATGCACCCTGAAACTGATTGTGGTGTCATTCTGCTAGCCAGCCCCATTCAAATGCTGGTTATGACACAGAATTCTGAAGACCTGTACTTTAGTGTTGCAGTTGCTCTCTCACATTTCACCAGTTTTTCTTTGCATCTTTTTTTAAAGGTAATGCCATGGGAGTTGATAGGATTCAAAGCACTGTTTTGAGAACTTGTAGTCATTAAATAGAATAACTTGAGGAAAAAAAATGGCCTTTCATTCATTAGGACTTAAAATAATTCTACAGGCAACTATATTGGATTATTCACCTTGTTTATGAAATAATGCACCTTACCAAAGCTGTGTGTTTAAGGGCTTCTTGAATAAACCATATACTTACTGATTAAGCTATATAAAATGCTGATTTTTGCATTATGCTCATGGAGCATTGTCATGTTACTGGCCAGGCTATAGCATATCCTTTTCTGACTGTACACAGCTTCACTCTCAAGTGGTAGGCATCACTTCCACCTGAAGTGAGGTACCAGAAACCAGAGTCTTAAAAATTATGCACCTACTCTTACAAGCATGTTAATGTGACTCTCAGTTGAAGCTGATGACCATGATAAATGGTGACTGAAAACATTTTATTTAAAAAAAGCTGTATTTATCTTGACTCAAATAACCCAAATATAAAGGCTCATGTGGATATTCAGCTGTCCATAATACCTGAGCATCTTTACTGCACCTGGGTTCATCTCTAGGTGGAAGAAACATACTGTCCTCTATCCAGTATCATTTGTTTGCTGTATTCTCCTCATGCTTGTTCCCTCTGCGACCCAGAGGTGCTTTTTTTTCCTACAGGTATAGTCCTTCTCATAGATCAGGATCTCTTTGGTTCTAAGCTAAGTGTTTCCTTACACACAAACACTATGCATTCTCAGCGTTTTTCCTCAAGCACTTCTAACTTAGTTGTTTATAGGTTTTTATTTTTTATTGCTATTTCTTTAGCAATGCCTTTTAAAGGAAGTTAAAGTAACCTGTCAGGTGTACATACTGAGGAATAGTATTGAATGAGTACTGAGGTACAGTACTGAATGCATATAAACATCTCGATCTCCATTTGGGCCTGTATGTTTGGTAAATATTCTCTGGTTTTCATGATGTTTTAATCTTTTAAGGGACACCAGCTCCCAGTTTCTGAACTAGATTTTTTTAGCATGGCATGATTTGGATGAGAATGTTAGAGGGCCATTTGAAAAAATAACAAAAAAGAGAACAAGTCAAGTCAGGCTCAGGTGGGATATGAAGCTATTAAACAGTAAACTGTGAGAATAAAACCTGTTTATCAGATTTGGAAATCGTTACACCTGTTGCAGATACTTCTGATATCAATGGAAGAAATGGAAAGGATTATGTTAGTTCAGACACCAGTATAAAAATTGTGGATTTGTTTTTCAAATGATCAGATTTTTTTTCCCATTATAACATGCATGTTCTTTTAAACAAAAGCCAATATGATTATTTTCTTTGATGTTTAACTGTTTTTTTCTTTGATTTTAATGACTGATTCCAAAATGAACAATTGAACAGAAGGAAATATTTGGTGAACATGATTAGAGTATTTATTTGATAATAAAGAAATATCCATGGAGAATGACAGAATTAAGAATCTGACTTTTGTATTTCAAATGAGCAAATATAAGTGGGATTTCTGTAATGTCACTGACTTAGTCTGTTGCTCTCAAAGTACTTGTATAACTTTGATTTTGCATACATGTTGGATGTGGCTGTGCATGGATATAATACAAGAATATATCTTTTCAATGTGTTTTACTGACAGTATCTTTTCTTCATTATGTGTGTATGTGATGATTTTGATGGTCTTGAAGACTCACTAGGGCTTGTGGAGTTTTTAATTAATTAAATAGATGTTATGAGACACAGTGAATAAACCAAAACTGAACACAGGAAAACTATGTCCACAGAATCTGCTTCAAAGGTTGTATTATTTTTGAGGAATGAATGGTGTAAAGTAATGCTGGAGTCAGTACTTAAAGATGGTAAATTCGGATTTAACAATAATTGTACTCTTTGAAGTATAAAGTATTATGCATTTACTGAGATTGATGTTTTGCTTTAAATAGCTTTTGATAGCCGTTAAAATTCTTTTGAGGTTGGTACTTAATGAGGCCACAAAATAATAATTTTAAAGTCTTTATACTCTTTCTGCAGTTAGGCAGTGCGTACATGTGAACCATTAGTACACCTTGTCCATTCATGTCCTTGCTGTTGAAGACACCCTTGATCCATTCTTTGTTATATTAAAGGCTTTTCTGGTAATCAAAAAAACAGAACATGTTTCCCTGTTTCCAGCAACATCTTTTTGGTGCTGTAACTTCTCTCTTAAAGGATAGTGGAATTGGCTTTTGAGGTACTGTAAGCCACAGAGTCAAGTCCTTTTGTTTAACAGTGTGGTTGGATTTAAAGGATCTCTCTGCCAACCCCAGCCATTGTGATTTACCTTTCTGGATTTGACAGAATTCAGATACAGAAGTACAGCTTTGTTTCTTTTAGTCTTGTGTATTTTGTTTGTGACATCTCCATTTAGGGTAATAATTTTGTTCCAATAATTTTGTTTCACTAATGCAGACATGCACCTTCTTACTGCTCTGACTAGCTATAAAAAATTTGCCAGAATTTCAAGTAACCTTTTTTCCTCTCATTGTAAATGTGTCCTTTTTTTCCACCAAAATACTTTTTCTATTTATGAAAGAAAACAAACAGCATGCAAAACTTTTTAGTAGAAGAAATTCACAGAAGCCCCCAAATCATAACCCACTTAGCTTTTTGGAGAATTTTTTTTTTCTGAGATCAGTTGTTAGTGTTTACTTGAAGTTGGGGTTGTGTTCAGCTCTTAAATCTTTAGCAAGGAATTTGAAACTGTGTTAGTTCCCAAGAAGACCTTTGAACTGGGTTTGTCAGTGCAGTTTTCTTCACTGAGCACCAGCACGTTTGAGTCCTTCTGGCTCCCTGTTTTACCTCCTAATGGCAACCAAATGGTTCTGTGTGGCAGATTTAGAGGATTGATTTAATGGCTGTTTCTGCTCCTTCTGGGATTGTGTGAAGGGGGTAGGCGGAGAGGGAAAGGGAGAGGATGGGGTTACTTCCCTAGGCAGTAAAGCAGGCTGCACTGTGGGAAGGAACCACCCCAGTGGCTCCTGAGATTGGATACACTGTAGTATCCAAAGCAATGGTACTGGATTTATAAAAGCTATAAAAAAGAGTAATGCTTGCTTTGTTTTAATTAACACAGATCTTTGTGGTTTGGAGGTTTATGGCCACTGGCGACTTTTACCTGGTCACCTCTGGTGATTTTGGTCATCTGCAGCTGTTTAGTTACAGCATCAGCAAGTTTCAGCTGTTTCCTTCTTGTCCCCCACCTGCAACTAACATTTACCTACAAGATAAATGATGATGGATAGCATTTAGTTTGGCATTGCTGCTTTTTCATGTAGGATCTCTTTTTAATCAAAAGATACAAGGCACAATTAAAACGTAGGTGTAAAAGTTCTCTGCTTTTCATGATTGATTCCCTTTGTACTGTCTTTATTAAGTCAGTAATTCCCTATTGAAAGTCCCTGCTTCTTTCCAGACTTGATTCTGGCTTTTTTTTGCCTGTAATACATTTTGATTATTGGCCACTGTAATCAATACTGATTTTTCTCATGGTCTTTATATTTGGATCTTGTGGAACATAATGGAGCTAAATGTTATATCCCTTCCCTTGTTCTCACTAATACCCACCATCAACAACAGGAGGATTCCTAGATCCAAGTAAAAAAGTTAGGCCTCCTTGGAGAAGTCAAGAAAGACTGGATGTTTAAAGTGTAAGTTATTAAAAAAGTCCTGAATTCTCATTGAGGGCATTCCATGGGGAAAGTTTCTTATCCCTTTTTTTTTCAGATCTCCACCCCACGCCTTGTGGAGTTCTGAAGATGCAGTTCTCTAAAGATGTAACTATGCATAATATATATGGTTTACACACATTGAACAACTTAAGTACATAAAGAAGACTGAGGTCTGCTTGTTATCTCCTCGGAGCAGGGAACTTGTAATTTTATTCTTTTATAGATTGCTTGTATCACTTTAATGATTATTTCTGGACACATGTGTTAACTAGTGCTTAGAAAAAGAGTTTTTTGCAAAGAAAGAAATAGCAATTAGTCACTGACATCCACTTGCAATGTGATGGCAGTTCAGATCCCTAGCATCTGTCCCATTGATGAGTCAGTAAGCTGAATTTGATCTAAACATCCTAAATATGTTTCTCTAATGCAGCTGCAGGTTTAACATGTTCCTGTAGTGCAATTTCAGCAGCCACCTTAGTTTGTCATGTGTCCAAAAATAAGACTGAAAACCCCCAATCCCTTGTTGGTGTCAACAGATTTTTAGCTCAGATCTGTTGCATTTTGAGGCACATAGGCAATGACCTAGCTAGAAGTGATCACAGACTGCTTTCTTGCCTGCTTTCTGAAACTTTTAATCCATGGGTAAAAAGACTCATCTGATGCTTAGTACAGCTCAAATCATGTTGGGGGAAATTAGAACTTTCTTACCTTCACATTCCAGGTGTTTGTTTTTTTCTTGCACACTTTCTTCTCATGATGTCTCATAGCAGGTTACAATACAGGTCACTGTTTCTCACTTCTTGCTGCTTCACAGTATTATTATTTGCATGTAGCAATCATAATTTTAAATCTAATGGTCATAACTTTAATGTCCAGGTGGGACAAAATCAATTAAATGATTTTAAAAACAACCCACATTTAGAGCTTCTAACATGTCCAGAGTTGTGCATTCTTCCATTAAAAGAGATTTTTTTTTTCAAGGTTTCTTCCTTTCACATATATTTTGATATTATGATTTTTTTTCTTGCAATATGCATTCATTTTTGCTTCACTGTATAAAGCTGAATTTTATTGTTCCATTAAAACACACACTGTACTGAGAATTGAGAATGGATAGCCTCTGTTCATTTTCTAAGCCATATTAAAAGTTTGTACTCTGCCTATATTGTTTTGTTTTCACAATTGTTTCAAGGAAATCTGTGGAGATTTTATTGAAGTTTGCATATGACTGAACACTTTGCAGAAGTTTTTTCATCACTGACAATTTATATTTCAGAACTGGTATTAAAAAAATCTATACAGAAGTCTGTTTTAAAATGATACAATTCTTCTCTTCTAATCCCATATGTAAAATTTTCAGCAATACCAAGTTAATGTTTTGCTTTACTGAAAAAAAAAAAAAATTGGTGAACCTTTAAGTTCGTTGTTTTCTCCCTTGTAATAAATTGTATGATTTACAGTGTTTCCTACAAATAAGAGGCCAAGGCAGCTGCAGCTCCTGAAAATTCTCCATGTAAGAGATGATGTAAGATACCAGGCATCCTTTAGTGAAGTCTATAGAGGAGCAGAAGTTTTGAAGACATCAGTCTTGGAGACATTTTTGGAATGAAGTGTTCTAAAGCAAGTTTAATTGTTTGGGGGTTTTTTTTTTGTGGTAACTAACTTGGTCCACTAGCATGAATAATTTTATGTCACTTTCTGAAGGCTGAAAATTGTGTTAGTATATGTGGACATGTGATATGTTTGGGTTTTTTTGTGAATAGCAGAAACTTCAGTTTGTCATTTCAAACAATAATAGTTCCATTTCCCTTCCTACATATTCCCTTCAGAGGTTTGATATTTGTCATTAAGTATCTAGACATTGTTTCCTTTGCAATAATAGTAGTTACTTAAATGTTAAGGAAAAGGATCAAAACTTTTATTTTTTAAATTGATATGAAACATCAAAATAAGTAGAAATACAGATTTGTTGTAGGTATGTAGATGAAGCCTTTGCTCATGTCTTATAAAACCAGCATACACTTTCTGCTTGCCTAAGAGGGAAAGTATGCAAATGCTGACTGAAATTATTTGGGCATTCAAATTACATTCAGGTTTTTCTAAGGCACAATTGCTAGGTTCTAGTAGCAGGTTACTGGCTTTGTTATTTTGGAAAAAATGAACTAATAGTATTTTACTGTACAGGATATGAGTAATAACAAAAATCAAATTTTTTCAAGCATTTTGCAGGTTCCAGCTTTGCAGTTAGGGACTCTGTATAAACCTCTGGACCCAGCTGTTCGCCGCTATATTCTTTCAATCACTCAGAGGTGTTGATTTTACAAGAATGAGTTGCTGTTCCTAAAGTCTACAAACTGAAAATATTTCATAACAGGCCTGTGAACCTATGTGGATTGGTTATATGGGTGCCTATGCATGCTGTATAATAAGGACCAATTCATGTTTTCATTCAAAAACAGCGAAGAAAACTATTTTCTTTAATGGTATCCCAGATTTATTCAAATATTTCAGCAAGTCTGTATTACAGTTTGTCAGCAAACTGAGTACAGCCAAAGTGTATTTAAAAATCATTTAATTAGGACAGATTCATTTTCACTCCATGCCACTACACAGCAAGACTTGCTTGATCATATTTCCTTAAATTTATTCTGGAACTTGTCCAAGTTCAGCTTTAATGAGTAGCCTATCCTGCTAGTTACATTAGGATTTATTTTCCCCTAGAGAAGAGTGTTTGAATTGGTAGTTTTTTAACCTGTTCAGTTAAATGAACATATGTTCAGAACTGCATCTTAACTCTTGAGTATAAAGACTTGAGAAATAATTATTCCTATTGTTGTTGCAGTTCTAAAATGCAGTTTAAGCAGTAGTTTTAGACCCAAACTATGTGCCACAACTTTTTTAATATGGTGAAGAGTTTTGATTTGAAGTTGTTTAATGCAAATTTAATGATACAGTATAGAACCACAGATCTGACTTGGTTTACTGAAAAAAATTATTTGTACTTGTATTTTCACTTACTACTTAAATGTATCTCTTGGGTCATAAAACTTGGTTAAATATAGCTCAGTACCTTATTAATGATGTATTTTCCGTATTAACAGGTGCAGGTTGGTGGCAAACTTACATTTTAAGATCTTTTAAATGCATTATTTGTGTTTCAAAACTATTATAATAAATCCTGAATTATAATTATAGTTTCATCATTAGCCGGGTCTAGTTAAAATTTCCTTTAAGCAACATTTGCTGCACACATGGTACAATGCTTCCCCTGCCTTGATGCTTTTTCCTATAAAAAAGGATTTATTTTCAACTTCCCGTTCCTCCAAACTTATCTGAAAAGGACCAGAAGTCTTTATTCCTATGGGATTTTTAAAGTACAGTATGTGTAGAATTTGCATATTGTTAAAAAAAATTCATATGCTGTTACTACTCCTAAGGGACCGTTTTATGTGAAACTTTTAAGTTTTGAATGTAGCATAGGTCAGTACAGTAGCTGTAATGTGTATTAGTAGAATAGTCAGACTTTTAAAGCCAAATCTTCTGTACTGCTGTATTATATGCTGTGATTGTCACAGCTCTTCAGTTTCCCTCTGAAAGACATTAATTTGTTAATAAAAATGTGTTTAGATGGACTTATTGCAGAGTCATGTTCATTCTGAAGTTTGCTGAAAAATGTTTTCTACCTTTGTTCCTTCCCAATTTTACATTAGGACACACATCTTTTGAAATATTCAGACACTTTGTTCCGAAATACTCAGTTTTCATCCTGCAAAACAGTATTCAGAAATAAGAGGGGGGAAATAGAGAACGTGTTGTGTGAAAGGATAACAAAAGGAAAAAATACCAGAAAGGAAAAACGTAACTGCACTTTTGTAATGAGATAAATAATAAAGGATTACAGTACTTGGCTTAAAAAAAAAAACCAGGAAGCATTCTGATGTCACTATGCATTACATTTCTTTTTGCCTGCAAAAGTTTTTGTAACATGCATATCTAGTTTTCCAACTTCAGTTCTGTGTAAAAGAAGTGGGTTATGCCGTCTGTCTAATCTTAAGCTTTAAAATAAATTATTTATTATGTATACCATTTTGTTTCACAGGAGTAGGTCTTCCTAAGTACAGAATTGCCTTTTATACTCCTTTACTCATGCACACTTATTTTTCTTAAATTGCTAAATTACTGAGCTTGGCTTTAAACTCTAGGAAATTTTAGGAAAACAAGTTTAAATTCTAACGTGAAATGAACATCGGAAGATGTTGCAGAACTGTAATCTCCACCTGTTCTTTTCACAGAACTCAGAGCTGTTCTTTGAGTGGCTACAGGCATATGTGTGGATTTGCACAGAGCATTTTTTGTGTATCTGAAGAGCTGAAATGGGATGCATGTTTTCTCTAATTGTATCCACAAGACAGTGATCATGTGTCCTCTTGTGCATTTGTGTGGTAGAAATGGTCAGAATATGCTCCAGGCTCTTTATTCCTTTTGGGTGTCTGAGTCAAAGTGTTTTTCTCTAGTGGTGTGGTTTTGTGGTTGTGGTTTTTGTTGGTTGGTTGTTTGGTTGGGGTGTTTCTTTCTTTCTTTTTTTTTTGTTTTGTTTTGTTTTTGTTTTTTCGGTTTTTTTTTTTAAACCAGGTGGTCTGTCTCTATTTGCCTGACTTAATACTGATATTATTTTCAGCTTTTGTTTCATCTCTCCTTAAAGTAGTTCTAATTTTCAGAATAGGTAATTTTCTGATGTTTAGAAAAAATGCATTTTTTAGATGGATTTTTTTACACCAGCTAATTTCAAATGTGTTCGGATGCATTCTTTTCTATGATTTGTACTTTTTGTGAGAAGAACATTGTCAGGAAAGGTTTGCAGTATGTTCAAACTGAAACAGGAAGAGCTTCAGGAGTTTTGTACAGCTATTTCCTACCCTTTTGGTGTCATGGTGTCATGCTGTGCTGAAGCTGAAAAAGAGCCTGGAATGTGGTCTGGTCATGTACTCCAGAAAGATCTGTACCTGTCTGTCAGCAGGTGAGGCAGGTGGGAGATGCACAGTTCCCCAAACAAGCATATGTAACTTCTTTGTTCTAGCTTGCTGTTTGATATCCGTGACTCCTGTTAAAACAAACAAAATCCAAACAAACCAACCAAACAAGGCTTAATACAAGGTCTCTTCTTCAAAGGCCTCTAATGAGGTTTGATTTTTCTAGCAATAAAGGCTGTACCTATAGGTAGGTTCAAACTTCAAAGACAGATTTATTCAAGCAGTAGACCGGTCTTTTTGTGGGGGTGTTGTGGGGCATGGTATTTGTTCATATGAAAGAAATTTCTACTACCAGACGCAAGGCTGAGTTCTCCCATATAAACATGAAATGTTTTTCCTTCATCCATGTTTTTTTCTGCAAATGGCATTTGAAGCTGGGAGTATAATTGTGTCATTAGCTTCAAATGCGTTGCAAATCAGAGGCAGTCTTGTTGCTCGTTTCCTCCTGGTTCTCAGTATTTTTGAGACAGGTAATCCTGATTCCCAGCTTTATGAGGTTGGAAAACCTCATTCTGAAGAGTACTGATTACTATTACAGAAGGTTACAACATCTGTTTTTGTTTGTTCTTTGTCCTTCGTCTGTATTTACATCTGTTTTCTGAGAATCTTTCATGAGTATCTTTTTTCGTAAGAATCAGTTTTTCTTTTTATTTTCATATTAAAATAGTGAGGAGCAATGGCTATTGTGGATGGGCTTTATCTGACACTTTGATCTGTGGTGTAGACATCCACAGCTAAGGAATATTGTAATGTCCCTTTAGAAGCAGTGGGCAGAAACAGTGACCTGCAGAGACATTTCGTTTATAATCCTCAAAACTGGAATGAATGGATCTCTGTTATGTCTACATGTGCTGTTTTCTTTCAATTTTCCTTAAAAGGTTCTAGACCACGGTCTTAGGCATGGATATTTGTTTACGCCTTAGGTATCTAACCCTAATAATTCCTCTTGGTCCAGAGAAAATGGTTTTCACCTTGCTGTTTCCTGGTATTGACAAGGAATTAAGGGAGGTGCTCTGTTTAGGACTTAGAGTGAATGCTTGTATGTCCAAGTCTAAACTGAAAGTGATGATGTTATCTTTAGCTGTACCACTGTGTCAACATAGTAGTTGAAAGATGTCTTCAGATGTTCAGAATGCTTATTTCCAAACCATGCTTCCTAAAGTCACATCTGCAGCTTATGGGCCAAAAGTGTTAGCAGCAGAATATTTTATTACTCTGCTGCTTCATCTAGAGCATAGTGATCCTGGGTCTGAGAAGTGATGAAGTATTTTCCTTTTCACAGTTGTCTTGGTGAAGGCCCACTCTCCCAATCAGATGCAGAATGTTCAAGAAGTCTGCTCCTTGTTACCAGAATTTTGTGTCACTTCATGCTGCTGGAGGTTTTAGAATTTGAGCATCACGAATGGCTTGCTTCTGAATTCATAGAGCCTCCTGCAGAGTCTCTACTGCTAGTACTACCTAACATATGTTAGGTCATACAGCTGCTAGCATTTTCTTTTGGACTTAGATAGGAGATGTGGTGTATTATGGCTGCTTCTGAGAGTTCCTTGGAAGGTTTTGCTGATCTGAAGAGTCATTGAGTATCTGCATGTCTTTACATTTTCATTCCATGAGTATTTTGGTGAAGCATGCTTTTTTTCCAGGGCCAATGGATTTTGTGTGCTGCATCAGCAGCTTTGCCTCATTTGAGGTTCTCATTTCCAGTGGAACATTAACCTACTATTTATTTTTAAGGGGCTTTAAGCATGTCCCTAAAATTTTCTAATGGAGGAGATTCCTCAAAATGAGAATTAGTTAATATGTGCATCAGTGATTATATTTCATGGGATCATAGAATGGTTAGGGTTTGGTGCAACCTTTAAGATCATCTAGTTCCAACCCTCCTGCCATGTGGGACATTAGAGAAAATAATGCTAAATAACAGAAGAAGTAAATTTCAGTGATGAAGTGGGAGGTGATTAGGGCAAGAATGATAATGTTGAAAACATGCTACAGGAAAAGGCTCCAAACTGAGATGGCTAAAGAACCTTTATAGTTTTTGTTGAATGTAGAAAATCAGTCTGTTGCTTTATTTCAGGTAATGGTGTGTATATTAGGAAGAAAAAGTAAATTACTGATGTTGCTATAGTTTTTGTAAAGCATTCATGTAAATGGTGGATTATATTGTCACAGAGGAATTTATTTCCCAAACAAATGTCCTTTACTTCGCCCTACCAAATGCCTGTCTCCTCCTGTTGCTCCTCCCCAGCTGAAAGATAAAGGGCATTGAAAAATAGTAGAATCACTTAATGAGCTCTGTCAGCAAAATACGGAATGTGGACTTGTTTGTATTTGGATGTATGAATATTGTCTATGTGTTTTTTGGGTCACTAGCGATATGTCATTTAGTGATGCACTGTAAGCTTTGTAAATAAAAAAACCCGGAACGTTCAATTTTTGAAGAAATGTTTTCTGTGTTTTTAGTATCTGCACAATTTTTAGTAGCTCTTTCTGGTGGGAGCACATGGAATTGCTTTTATTGAATATTTTAAAACCAAGAGATAATTAGATAAAAATATGTGATTTTTTTCTGTTATGCTCTTGAGGGAGATATAAAGTTAAATCATATAACAAGTACTGTTTAGGTTTCATTTCAGTGTCAGTTGAATCAGCTCTTACAAGATGAAATCTAATAGGCACACAGTTTCAACCTTACAAACTAACTTCTTGTACTCTGATATTCTGTGACTAAGTTTTAAAATGGTTATTTTTATGTGCCAAAGTAATGATTTTCCTTTTTTTCTTTTATTATTTTAAACAGGACCAAGCGAGCTCATGTCCCACTAACAGAATGCATTTTTGAGCTCCCTAATTTGACAGTTCAAGCAACTAGAGCTCAAACCCTTCTGCTTCAAACTATTTATCAGAGCTGGTGTCATCCTGTTGGGAATGTCAGTTCAGTGGTGGTAAATGAAGCTTTACTGAATGAGGTTTTCCAAACTTCAGGTAAATATATGATGCTTCTGGTTAAATATTTATTGTGATACAGAGCACTGCTAGTGAGCATGCATACAACTATATCCTTTAAATCCAGGTTTTTACTTATAGTGGCTAACAGACAGAATGTTTTTTTGTGTGTATATGGGTATTTATAGCTTATATTTAAAATCCAGGATGTAAGCTAAGCCACCCAGCCTCACTCCTTGGCACCAATTTCTGGATGCATTTAATTTTCTCATACAGGATCATTTTTCCATGCTTCCCTCATCCGAAACATCCACTTTTGCTACCTTATATGGTACAATGTTATTACTTCAGGATCATTTAAAGGTGAAACTGGATTATTAAGGGCTTTATTAATCAATGGCATACATTGAATTCTTTAGAAGGGCTGCAGATGTTTCTCATTATTTCATAAATAAATGTTACTTAACTGTTATGAAATTGCTGAAGATATGTAAGTGTTGGTGATGATTACATAAATAATGAAACTTGTTATCTGTCATCTTTTTGTGAAACACCCATAGATTTTGGGAATAAATTAAGGATTTTGACTGGTTTACAGAGGAAACCAGAGTTTTCAAGTACATAAAGGTCATCCAGAATTTTTTTTTTTTTTTTAAGATTTTTATGCAGGCTAGAATAATTTAGAGCTATTATTTTTATTTGTTGTGAATAAACCCATAACAAGAATAACAGATACTTTGGAATATACAGCATTGCCAATCTTGGAGAATGTGTTAGGAGAATGATTTAGGTGTAGAAAATTGTGATTTGAAGCGGAGTGGTGGATTAGACCACTGGAAGTATTTCAGCCCTGCTTTTCTTGACCCTTTACATTCTATTTTTCACTTCTCCTGTTTATTGAAGTTAAATCTGTGTTGATCTAATGTTGCAAAAGAACTGCTGTATTTTTGTGTAACCCTTGGAATTACTGTTTAAAGTGCCTAGGATTTCCATTTTTCATAAAAGTCACTTTTGTCTTCATTCCTTCAGTCTGTGTGGGTCACCTAAGAGTGGGATTGTGACATTTTATTTTCAAGTCCTGGTACTTGTGAAGGTAGCAGGTTTACAATCCACACCATGGAGAAATCTGAAAATACAGTTGTTTGATCACTTCAGATGCACTTAGGGTTTGCACGATTTCAAACGAACCTATTCTATTATTTAACGTGTTTCAGTCTGTCAGTTCAATGGACTGTGAAACAGCTCTGCTAACAGTATCTTCGCAGAATAGAAATCTGGAGCACACATTTTAAGTACTTCAAATAAAGTAAATGAACAATATAATGCACTCGTTTTGATCTTCTCTTGTTCATGGCTTAATGTTTCACCGGGTAAATTTTACACTTCTGTAGTTGTGCTTGGCATTAACTAGACTGAAGGCAGCTTTGCATTCAAGGCTATGAAATGATTGAACAAAAATTGCTGTCAATCCCTTTGTCCTAATTTTTGGGTTGATTCTGTAGGCCTACAAACTTTTGTTGGAATACTGTTGTGTAAAATACAGTATCATGCCCTGTTGAAAGTCATCCTTGTAATTAGGGTCAGCTTCCACATACTTTAACAGTAATGTGTATGCATGTAAGCATCTGGAAAAAAACACTTGACTATATTTGCACAGGGAAGTTGAAATTTCAGCTTTTCTTTTGTAATTTTTCTTTCTTTTTTCCTTTTTTTTTTTTTTTACAAAGTAAATATGAGGATAATGCAGTCAATAAGGAACTTGGCAGAAAACACAGCACATCTGTTAAACACTTTTACTTACATTCAATTTAGTTTCTCCAACATAAAACAAAAGCTGATGAATGTTTCTTGGGAGTCCTTGTTTTGAGTTCTTGCCTGCCACTGCATGCCCTGGTGCTCCTTTGGGCTTACACAGAGTGGCCTTATGTGGCTTGTGTGCTGGGCCTGGCAGTAGCTTGATAAGGTATTTGGGCTCCTCCTCGTGCCCTTGTGTCTCTGAGAATCTTTGTGGGTGAACAGGTGAGATTTACTTGTGTAACCTAAAATCTCAAGGAAAATATTGCCTTTTTCTGATGGTATTGTGTTTTCCCTCTGAGCACAACTTGTTTTTGGCTATGCACAGAAGTAATAATTCAAGAAAATAGCTTTCCATCCTCATGGTGTTGTGGATTGATTGCTTCTTTGATTAATTTAGTATAAATAATGGAAGTATAAACACTTTTTTATTGCTCTTGCCTTCCTTTTCTTTTTCTGATTATGTTTATATTAAATTGTAGTGTTCTTGCAGGAAAAATCAACAATATGCTCAAAGATTCCCTTTCCTTCACTTTATCAATTTTTCAGGGAATCTTTTTCTTGAAATTTATTGCTTACATTCTGCTGTTACAGAGAATTATAAGCTATGTGTTTCGTTAATACAGTGGCACAAATGTTCTTCTGTGTTTACATTTTCAAACTTCTAAAAACCATATTTCTAACTAGTTAGAACTATAGCAGGGCAAACAGCTATGTCTCTATCCAGATTTTTTCCCCTGTTAAAAATAAATAAAAAAGCTCTCCCTACACATGAAATTACTCTGACAAAAAGGAAAAAGAAAAAAGGGCTTATGTAATTTACCTTCTATTTTTAGTGGTCTGTCGTTATCCCAAGGCTTCCAGCAAATCTGCCTGCTACAGGCAGGATCACAGGATTTTATGCGTTCTTGATACTCAGTGCAACATCATGCTTGTTTTATAACCTGTGGATGAAATGTGTCTTCTTATAGAAATGGGCTAGTTATTAGCTACCCACCCAGATCTATTCTACCAAATTTGAAATATACTGAGACTTGAATTTTTTCTTCTCTGGGTAGCTCCTTCCACATAGCTAGTCTCAAATGTGTTTGCCATTTGTTTATATAGCCTACTACTTTCTCAGCTGCGTGTGACTGTATTGCCACTTTTTGTGTGTGATTGAAGAGTATTATTGGACTGAAACACTTGTTGCTGAGCTCTTTATGTCTTTGTTGGGGCTTTGTGTCAGGTGCTGTTGAGAGTGTTGGGCTTCCTTAACACATCAGTTCAATACTACTTGAACTCAAAAGTGATACCAAAACCTTTGTAACCTCTCAGCAAAGATTTTTTTTTAGCAGGAATTATGTTAAAAGCATAGTTGTATGCTTTTTCCAACACAGCCATCTCTTCCAGTTTTAAAACTTTATCACTGAAACTTACAATATAGGCTTACGATATGGGCTAGGATGCTCTATAGGAGAGGAACAGATAAATTAAGGGAAAAAAGAAAAAATGAAAAGAAAGAAAAACAGGAGAAAGAGGGTCACCTAATAAAAAGGGAAGAGAGCTGCAGAGAAAGATAAAACAAGAAGAAGCAGGTAGAAAGAGTTAAAGTAGAAAAGTAGAAAGAGTTAAAGTAGAGAAGCAGTAAAAGTTAAAAAACCCAAAAATTAATAGGAAGACAAGTACAGACACATGAGTAGCAGGAGTGGAGGAAACCTCAGAGAGGAACACATGACTATTGGCCCTTTCTTTCATCTGCTGTGGAGAGGCTCACAAGGTACAAAGGCCCCTTTGGGGACCTGTTTGCTAGGTAACAGCTGAAAGACCTTCTATGGATCTAGTTTAAAAAGGGAGCTCTGCACCGTGTGCTTCCACAAACATATGAACAGAGTTTATTGCTGGTATCTGGGGTTCTGTCCTAAATTTTCACCTAGAGCAGAAATGTTATCTTGCTCCAAAACTTCTTTCAAAGGTAATTGAAGCTGAAGTTGGTCTAGGGATTCAAAACAACCTCTCTGAGCTCTATCCTCTACAAATTCTTCTTGGTAATAGATTAATGGAATACCAGAAAGGGAAGATTGCTTGAAGATTAACACTCTTCTGTCCCCCATCTACTTTCTTTCTTTTGCTCTTCAGAAACCTTTTCCTTCTAGGAGAAAGACACTTTGGTCAAATATTCCCTAGTTTGTTACTAGATTGCTGTCTTCATTAGATTATCTGAGAATTTATCTTTTAATTAACTTGCCCAAAGGCAAGCTGTCTAAAAAAAATAATGAAATTTGAAGTCTCAAAAGCAAGTTGTGTGTGTTTGGTTTCTGACAGAATGTAAAAATGAAGTGACTGTACTACCTAAAATTTGTATTTGTCATACATATTAGTAAGGTCTCTTATCTTAAAACTTCCAGTAAAAGATGTGTACAGTACTGTGATTGATTGAGCTCAGAACTTGTGGAGGACAGACAAAATGAGTATGTCAAGAAAGATGTATGATTTTTACACTAGAAATTTTTTATAAACATGTTTAAATATTATGTCTGTCTTAGCTTGAGACGATTTAATTCTGCTAAGAGCAGGTTTTTAATCGTAAGTTATATGGAATTTCATGGAGTTTCTGAAAGCACTTAACTCCCTTCATTGCAATTGCACCTTTTGTAATCCATATATTTAAATTTCTACTTGCAAAAAGTTCTTTTTAGGGTTCTTAGAAGGCAAGATAGTTTAAAAAAAAAATAAACAATTAAACTTACTGCTTGTACTTGAATGATAAAACCTATTCATTCAAGATTGATGGATACTGCCTGAAATAGTTGTGCAAGAACACAAAGAATAGCAAACTTAAAATAGATGGGAATACAAGTGACAAAATGCAGCATAACAAACAGAAAGTAAAACAGCTGCAAACAGCTTTTTGCTCTTTTTCATGGTTCAAGAAAAAGCATTACTAACTTTTTAATGCATTACATCTAAAATAAAAAAATAGCACAAAAGCAGTCTTCAAGCCACATGTAACTCTTCGGAAATCTATGTTTTGATTTAATTTTATAAGCCTTTTGGTATACAAGCACAACAGCATGTTACATGTCAGCTAAATAATGTTAGTTCTTATGCTTGTGAAACATCCTGATTTTGCATTTCAATCAGTGTAAATGTGGAAACAAATATGAATTTGAAATACAACATGCTTTCTACATTATTGCATGTATAGATATTAATATTATTACAATTTTTATTATACAATTTTTAAAACAAAAAGTAAGTGTAAAAATTGCCAAAATATTGGGAAAAGGGCACCAGGTAAGATCTTTCAAAGGTTGAGCATGATTAATCCTATAGAGTAATTTTACTGTGTATTTTTTCCATTATTTGTTAGTAAGTACCTGAAGCACTCAGTTTCTAACCATTTCATCCTGCCAAGAAAATACATACACAGTCACAGATGGCTTTAGTTTACTCTGGAAAACTGGAACTTGCTACCACTTTTTCCTTGTCCTGTTCAGGTAGTTCATTATTTTGTTGACAGTTCGGTTCCATTAATCTGGTATTTTTGGGAAAATTGCTTGCAGACCTTACATTTCTCTACTGAAGGTGATCAAATAGGCATTGAATCCCTCATGTAAATGATGTCTTAAAGTTAAAATAAAATCTATTTTCCAGAAAGTAACTGTAAAACTATTTTATGCAAGATTTCATGTGGGATACCTTAATGGTTGAATAATAAATTTTACCTCATAAAAATGAAATTCAATAATACAGTAGCTTTCTCAGCGCAGTAGCATCTGGTTGAATCTCATGAGAGCCAATATTTTCCAACTCATTAGGATCATGTCGTTCTGTATGTCGTCAACATTGACTTAGCCAAGCTACCTTTACTTACATAACCGCCAAACTATTAAATAGGTCTCTTGTGGAGTGAAGTCAAATATTCCTCTTATTTTGCTTTTGCCTTGGAAGAAGAGAAGAAAATGTACATACTGTAACATTTAAACATCTGGTCTAAACCACATCAGGGTAACAGTGAGGAAAGTAACAGGATTCAGTATTCTTCCCAGGTGTACATATAAAAAAAGGGTTGTGGAACTGCTGCATAGTTCTTTTAACCACTTAGGAAAAAGACTAAAATAAGTGACTTGCCTTTCTAATACCCTTGTTTTTAAAACGACTTTTTTCCTCTTGCCTGCTCCCTTGCCACCAAACTCCAAAACACAAAAGCCAGCAAAAGCCCAACATTTCAAAGTTTATAGTGGTAATGCAGGTTGTTCAGCTCTAATCACTTCCTTTCAACATACTGACATTTAATCTCTGTTCCATATAACATGGCCAATTTTGCATTCATTTTGATGGGTATGAATTGAAATTTCTGTCTGAAGTCGAAGTGTAGGAGTGTATTCTCATAATTGCTTGGGAGTGGCAGGACACAGCTGTATGAAACTTGTATAAACAGTTTACTGTCTTGTGTGGGTGACTACCCACACGTGTCCTCATTCTTCATACAGGCCCAGAAGGCAGTGTGTAAATAGTATTATTTTTATATGTTGTGCATTTCTGTGAAACTCTGGTAGATTATCAGCTCTTATTTCAGATGGAAAAGCAGCATGGATAAGCAACCTAAGTACAATTTCTTCTTTAGCTTAATTTTTTAAGCTTAATATAGTCATGTATAAGGTGTTATTTCCTCTTACAGCAAAAATTTTCAGTGATATTCTTAAGTCATGAACTGAGTTGCACTGAAAGGAGATAGGTGGGACATTTTATCATTTCAATACGTAATCAGTGAGATTTATCTTGCTGAGTATCTGAATAAATCCTCTGCCAGAAGCAATGGTTCTGTTGTGGCCTGAAATGAGGAACTGTCATGGAAAGTATGCATTGAAACCTGTAATTATGACTGCTTTTTTATTTTTTTCTGGTCTAATTAATATACAACAATAAGCTTGAAATTGAAACATACAGTATTCTGGTGAAAGAATGGTGGTAGGCATACTTAAGGTGTTCATATGAGCTTAACTTTGATATGTAATGTTGTCCTAAAGAATATAATATACTTAAAGATCCACATGAGACTTTTTAGATGTCTGTTGTGTTGAAAGTGAATGTATACATGCTGTCAACAGTACAGTGAGGAAGAAAAAGAAAAGATAAAAAGCCCCAGTAGGTTGTGAAAGGAATACATGGATGCATGAAATCCATAGCTGTATATAAATGTATATAAGTTTCTTAAGTTGAATTGTTTCAGAATTGCAGGAGAGATCAGTTCAGTGTGTATGTTGAAATTAACAACAAACTCTTGCGTATGTTGGTGGGCTACCAAATATCAAGACACCTAAGCTTAGAGCTATAAATAGTGCCCTTACTCCAGAGTCTGTAGTTTATTTGCACAAATAGCGATGGAAGCCATGACTGAGAGCACCTGTTTTGTTTGTTCAGCTGCTAGTTTGATGTTATTTCTTGTTCTTGTGCTTGGATAGCAGAGAGGTAGGCTGTCTTTTTGCCTTGTTCTAACTGCCAGGTACTACTACATCAGGTGAAAAACTCTACAGGGAGGTTGAGAGGGTGGCTTTTTTTCAAATAACAATAGAGAATATTGAGCCTAAATTACTGGAATTCAGTGTTATGGCAAGAAGGCTAGGAAGAACATAAGTCTGGAATCTGCTGCATAATAGGAACTCGGAATTTAATTTTCTGAGGGGCCTTCAGAGCACACACAAAACAAAACTTCAGAGATAACAGAAGGAAAGGTTGTTTTTTTGTGGGAGGGCCCAGAGAACTTGTCAAATTTAGAGTGAACCTGGAAACCATCAGTGGTTGCTGATGTAAGAATAAATCATGAATGAGAAGGCCATTTTCTTGACATTTTCCTTGACATCTGTGTTTTTTAAGAAAAAGTTCTTGCAGAGGTTCTGCAGTAGAAGTATTGATGCCAGTCACTGCCATTTCCTGAACACCGTTCTTCAGAAGAGCAGAAGGAAGCTATTTCTTTGTACATGGCAAAAAATAATAGGGTTGTCAGAAAATTCAAGTTGGAAGGGTCTCCAGGAAGTCTCTGCAGTTCAACCTTCTGCTAAAATCAGAGTCAGTTAGGGGATCAGACCAAGTTCTTTAGGGCTATACCCAGTCAGACCTTGAAAATCTCCAAGGGTAATAACACCCTCTCTGTGCAACCTGTGCCACTGCTTGGCTGTTCTCGTGGTGAGAACGTTTCCTCCATTCCAGGCAGAACCTTTCATATTTCAGTATATGACCATTGTCTTTCATCCTACTACTGTGCACCTCTGTTTAGAGCCTTCATCACAACCATCTCATACATACGGGAAGGCTGCTAGTATGTCAAGTGTGTTACTGCTGGTACTACCTTATTAAACATTAAAACAAAACTACAGCTGAGAAATCCTAATTAGTATTAAGACCCCATGATGGTGACTCCAAAATTCTCTTCCTGTTCTAATTCTCATACCAGCTAGATTTAACCTGTGTGTTGATGTCTCATTACATAAAAAAATCAATCACTGTTGTCTGATTAGCAAGTATACTGATGTATGACATGAATTAATTCCAGCTCAGAATATCAATCACTCTGTGCTGGTTTGACATTTGTGGAAATTTCAGAAGTCAGTATCTCTCCTTTTCCCCTTCAGATTAAAGAATCCTATATTGAAGGATATTAGTTTATGTAGTGAGACATTCTGAGAGGAAATGAAAATGCATACAGATGCTACAGCGCAAAGAAATGATCTGTAGTTTATGTCCATTATGGTATAATGTTTTCTGTTTATGGTTTCATTGGACATTTTTTATTATGTTTACTTATTTCTTTTTATTTATTGAAACAACTTGAATGACTTCAAAAGAATTTGGAATGCCTTATAGTGCATATCTTCCTCCTCTTTTATTCAGAATGAGACATTTCACAGTTTGGAAAGGAACAGACTAATTACAGGTTTTGATCTTGATGAGGCAAGAAATATCAGCAAGGAAATTTTTAATGGAATAGATTATTACAGAATGTGAATGAAATGAGAAAATAGTAAAGATAAAATCGAAATATTCCTGTGAGGAAATTATTGTAGTAAAAATGTGTTTATTGTACTAGTAATCTTCAGAAAAAAACCCCCAAGGCATAATCAAAAGTAGATAGGTTTAAGAATAAGCAACTATTAAGCATGATAGAAGCATGTTTTCTGTTTGCAAATATGTAACATTGATGGCTGACTTTGAGTAGTAAGTTTATGTAATATGTATAGTCTTGATCAAATGGAAGTTGTACTGAGTTGAAGTCATGGGACAGATTCCAAGTATTGGACTGCTGCTTAAAACTCATTAGTGTCTGCAATACTAAGAGTTAAAAAATATTAGTATTCTCTGAAGTTACTTTTATGGAATGAACTCTAGTGAATGGTATGGAAAACTAGTTTCCATTTGTGAGAGCATTTTGGTACTTGTGGCAAGGTAAGATGATAAATACCAATAGTATTCTTGCCATAGAGATACCAGAGCATTATGTACTACAACAGTATTTTGTAGTCTGATGTCCCATGTGATTTCTTATTAAATTAAATCAGGCTTTTAAAAAAGATATATACCTTGTAATTATTTTAAACCAAGTGATTATAGATCCAAATCCCATTTTTAAATTGCTGGATATTCAAGAAAAATACATTCTTCTGCAAGAATATATCATGTGGGAGAGTTGTTAAGCTGTTAAAATTGCAGACTGTATGAGGAGTAATTATTGTGTTTCTTGTAGTTGAGAATAATGTTTTTCCTACATGTCTAGTCTGCCTTACAGTCACAGAATATAATTAATACAAGGTACATGTAATACAAGGACAGAAAGTGTGTTTTTACTGGAAAATACTGAGCTACAATTATAGCAGCTCTTTGCCCATTAATTTTCCAGTTAGTGTTATGTCTCTAAAGGCAGGCAGTTCTTTTGGAGAAAAACTCTACCAAAGGTAGAAATACCTTTAGAAATAAGGTAGTAATGATAATGGAGACAAAGTCAGTGAAATACTAGGTTCTCAGGAAACTATAGTAAGCAAGATAACTCATAAATTAACATTTTACAGTTCTGATTTTGCTATTGGAAGGTAATCATTAAGGAACTAATATAGAAAAGGATGTGTTCTGTTAGAGTGTTATTTCATGGTATCCAGTGAATGTCCCTTCTGTTTGTGTGAAGCATAATAGGAAAATTAAAAATGGCACAAGCAGATGTAGCTGCTTTGATCTTGCTTTGAAGTGTTGTACTGCTGTAGGCAAGTATTCCTGTATGTGTAGTATTGTAAAGGTGTGTATCACACTAAGTGAAACATTCATCAGAATCTTGGATTCTAAGGAGATGTCAGAGGTCTGTATATAACCACAGCTCCTGGATTTTGGGATCTTTGCCTTATGCGAAATAAGAGCTCATACACCTGCTTAACATTCTCCAAAGCATACTTTGTCACAGGGCTGCTGGCTATTCAAGGAAAGTAATCAGAACTATTTCCAGAAACACCTTTGTTTTAGTTGGAGATCATATAAATAAGCAAAGTCCCTAGTCTGAGCTTAGTTTCTTTCTTTTATGACTATCAAGTTCAAACCAAATGTGTTTTGCCTTTTTTTTTTTTTTGCTTTGAGTGTAGCATGCCGAATAAATCCCGATATTATGCCGTCTTTTGCTGACTTCTCCCAGTTTTATGCCATGGCTTTGTTGCTGCATCTTGCTCATGCTCTTTTCCTACTTTTACTGTATTTTTGTCAAATCCTGTGATAGTCAGCCCATTTCTTTATGAACTTCTTGGTTACAGTCTTTATCCATTCTTCTTTTGGTTTGCCTCTTTTTTCTTCTTTAATACGTAACAGGGGACCTGATCAGTTACGAACGGATAGGTAGAACTGTGTCTTATATGGTAGTTTTAAATGTTTTCCTCCTTAAAGGTGCTTTCTCTGAACGGGGGTTTATGGTAACCATTTCCCTCTCCCCACTTCAGTTATTGAAGGGCAAGGGAGTGACTAGAAAATACAGCAACTAAGAAGAAATGCAAATCTTGTGTAGTGTTATAGAAATGTTTTAAATCTTCACTGCTGGAAAGGCTGTTTTGAACTATTCCACTTAATTACTCAAATTTTCCAATTTGCAGACGTGGGCTTTTTTTTTTCCTCAACCTGCTGTTGGAAGAAGAAATGCTTAATTGCTCTACGGGGTCTAATCGTTTTGAGAAGCTACATTTAGTTCTTCAAATGAATTGTCCCCATAATGGAATTATATTATAGTCTGTTTCTGTTTTCTGAGCTAAGTGAATGCTGGATGATTTAGAGCGAAATGCAAGAATTCCAACATTATAGAAGCCAGCTATTTTGACACCTCTCATGAGACTTGCAGTTTCCTTCATAGGATTTCTTGGGTTTTACCTGGCTTGTGTGGCATACCGCAGCTGAATATAGCACTTCTGTTACGTCAACTGCTTTATTCTTTTGTTAGTTATCATTTTTCATTCTCCTATATGTAAACTCAGATTTGTAATGTAGCCGAATACCAGGTATTTTAGTAATTGGAATTACTGGAGAAAGTTTTCAAAGTAATAATGATTAAAAATACTAATAAATTAACCACTTGCTTTGCTACAAGGCAAGAAGACCAAGAAGAGTTTTTAAACTGACTGATAGCTTTCCTAACTATCTTAGGAAGTCAAGGAGTCCATTTATACCCCAATAGGGTTTCCATTTTCATCTACTTCCCAGAATATTTTCCTTACATTTTGCTGTCTTTTTAAGGAAAACGTTTAGGAAAAAATCCATTTTTTTGCTATCTCAGTATCAGCTTATTTAGTGTGAACTCAGTGGATTGTACTCAGAAGTTATCTGGTGTCTTTTGGTTTCAGTTTGGGTAGCAAAAAATACATTCTCCAAATATGGTTATGCCTGTTTGATAGATGGGTCCAATCAGCTTTCTTGCTTTGTGCTTTCTGATATTTTGGCTTTTGATGGACTATACTAAATTCTGTTCCTCTCCTTGAACGATTGTGTCATCTCAGAAACTCAGACCTCAAATTTTGAGGTGCAGAATTATTGTTTTTTCATTACCTTTGGATTTGTGAAGAATAAATCAGTCATCCGTCTACACTGAGTTCAGCAAAAGAAGTTAAATAAGAACTTGGTTTAATTGTTTGCTTGATAAAAAGGAAATTTTCAAACTTCTGCGCTTCCAAACAATGACTAGGGTTAGAGAATAAAATAGGGGTTTTGTCAGAGGGTCTTTGGATATCACAAGAGTCTGCTGTGATTTGTGATCAGACATGAGTCCAATTTTACCCTGTAGAATGGAGAAGAGTGGCAGCCCTGCCTTCCAGAAGGGTACTTGCCTTGCATCAAAGATGTACAAAAGCAAAACAGTTTCTTTTGTTACAGTCTGTTACAAGCAAAGCAATTGGGAAGAGAGAGGATGATTTATTTTATTTATGTATTTATTTTTTAAACTAGTCATACTGTTGTTCATGCGTCCCAGGATTTGAATGTAATTTTTTATTGGTGCTTGACAGTGAATATTGCTGTTGTAATTAGTTATGACTGTGCTTGGTATGCTCTGTCAGTAAACGTCTGACTGGCCAGTTTAGAATTGTAGTGTATACAATGTAAAACACCTGTTAGATATCTGTTATACTTGATCTTTTTGCAGATTCTTTTAGAGTCCCTCTTGACTTTTAAAGAACATAGTTACTGCGTGTATTCAAGAGCTTTTCAAATGCTGTGGAATTGTGTTATAACAAAGATAACGTATGGTTCAGAGGGGTGAACTGCACTACTCTGGGCACGGTCTTAGGAAATTGTATCTAAAAATATACTGTTTCTGCCAACAAACTAGATCACTTCAGAGACATTAGGAGTCCATAGATATTTACGTCTACTCGTTTAGACTGAGCATAAGCTTTAAAGGAAAGCTTTGAGGCACTGACATAACAGCATTTGCAGTTCTGTTGAAAGCTCTTATGATTGTGTCTTGCTATAGCTCTCATAGCTCCTGGTTTTATCAGTTAACTCTGTATTCCGTTCACTGGGCTTAGATGAGGTGGTTGTGATCACCAAAGTGCTAAGCACTTGATCTTTTGTCTTTCAAGAGAGCTTTTCATAAAACTTGCTTTGATGTGTACTTCGTGTCCAGGCTACTTTCCCAGTGGGATTGCTTTTATGCCGCTGTCTATTCGTTTGTTGCAGTATCCCATATGTTATCAATGAAACACAGCTTGCCAGCAGATTTTGAGCTTATCACCAAGGTAGTACCTCTACCATATTCAGCAATAAGAACAATTGCTTCTTTAATTCATAAAATTTGCCTTCTGTTAATTTGCACAGTCTTGAAAAACTCTCTTCACAGGTACAAAATATTTCCTAAATGCAAGGAAAAAAACTATCTGAAAAAGGGAGTAGTACTGGACCAAACTATTGTCATGACCTCAGTCTTCGCATCTCATGCCCTCCCACTTCCTTTGCTGCCTTCATTTGAATGATTTGCTGAGTTTGAATGTAAGCCTTTAGGCAAGTTTCTTTTTAACAATGTCAGTAGAAAGCTGTTCTAACTTAAAAACTGGATGGGAAAATGATCAACAGAAAAGAGCTGGTGATTTTTACAGCATTGCAGTAAGCGCTAAAAAGTTCACACGCATGGTTATGAGATGAAATACAGAAATACGGTACAGAGCATTCACTGAAAACACATTTTTTTCAATATTTGCCTATTAAGCATTCACTATCAGGCATTCAATCAGATGTTGCATTTGCTATGGTTAACACTTGATGAGAAAATTGAGCTGCAGCAAAAGAAGCTGCAGACTTTATAACACAATAGCTTGAAGTGTGTGTGCAAGTAAAACGGATGATTTTTTAGTGAACTGAATTTGTGTATTTCCCTCTGTCTTACATTCAGAAGCTGGTCTGAGCTATGAAGGTTGTCGTTCAGGTTTCTCTAATACTGTCCAATCTTTTCTGGGAGCCATCGAACTGTACACATGCTTCCAGGGTGAACATGAGACCGTTTTATTGTACCAGGTTCCTTTGTTCTTAGGCTTTCAAAACGAGTATCTGTAGGTTAATCAGATGGGTATCATTAGATTTTCTTCAATTTTTCCTTTGAAATTCTTGTTTGGTGTAATGCAGTAAGATTTAGCTGTGTGTAGAATATAAACTTCTCTATGTGTATGTATCACATTCCTTAATCTCCTTGGCAGTTTGAAAGAGTACTTTTACTCTATCGTTTGGCTATAATCACACACGTTGAATATAATTGAACATATTCTTATAATATGTTTATTTCCTACGCATTTATAGTACTTCAGAAGTTTCTACTGCAAAGAATGGAGAAACTTGAAGCTTTAATGTGCTAGTCTGTGTTCATATGGCTATGAACCACAGTGTAAATTTTGTAACTAGCTCTTTGCTTTACTTTCCTTTGCTGCTGTTTTGAAACTGTTTTCATTAATAGTAAGTTGTAGTCAGTTAAGTCTTCTCATAATCTAAAGGGAAAATATATACTCCTCATTTCTGTAAAACCCACTTCAGATTTCTCCTATACCTAATAGTCACGCTCTATTTCATTGAGGTAGTACAGAGCTTTCTTGTTTTAGCAATTAGAAAGGTACTTAGTGCAGTTGCACTTGAAATTGCAGTTCAGAGCTGAAGTACCCTTATGAGTGCTTCCCTGTTTGGATACTGCTTACCAGGTGGAGCTCAGGAACCTGCTGGCCATAGTGTCAGGATGCTTTCTTCTTTTTGTAAGCCATAATAGCTGCCATTCGCTTTTGCTTTCACCTATATTAAATACAAATATAACCTCTCAACCAAGTCTTTGTATTAAAATGTTGATTATATTTTGTTGCCATTTTTTCTTAGCTTTCCCCAATTTTAAGCATATAAACAAAAAGAGCATCAAGCTGAGAAATGACTCCATGGTGGTTCCACTTCAGATTAACACTCTATGTTGTCTTCTCCTCCCAGAAGTCTCAAAGATCAACTTGACTTCCAAATGCTGCTCAAGTCATTCTTTTGAAAGGCCACTGATCATCTTACGACTTATGTGGAGTTTGGATTGGGACATGAGACTCGTAACAGATTGCATGCAAACCATAAAAAATTTCTTAGTAAGAGGCAAATCTATTTGTATTTCAGTCAACTGCATTATCTATTCAAAATGTAACTTTTCTGTCTAGCATAATGAGATACAAAAAGTTCCATTACCCAAAACAAATTCCAGTTAAAAAAGATGCTTTTTATGTTGACAATAGTTCATGACTGTTACAACTTTGTGAGACTGCTGGCATTTCTTGGTAGATTTATGCTGGTGTTTAAGTACAGGAAGAAAATCCTGCGGCCTGTATTTTAAAAGAATCGAGGCTGGATGATCACAAGGCTTCTTTCTTTTCCTATTCATTTTGTGTTACTTGATGGTTCACAAATTTTCTGTTTGAAATGTTGGTTCCCCCAGTTTTCTAGTTGAGGCCAGCTGATTTCTGAGCTATCCTTTTGTTCAGGTTGTCTGTTTAGTGCAGTTCACCCTTTCTAGGTGCTAGCTGAAGTATATTTTGTTACTTTGTTTTTCTTAACTAACTCTTTTAAATGCAAGATATTAAATATTGGTAGTCTGAACCCCAGGAAACTGATTTGAAGTTAAAGACAAATAATGTAAGTTCCTGATCATTGTCATGGCATTCATCAGTGTAATCTTTAAAACAAAAAGAAAACCCAAAAAACAAAACATCAAATGTTCTTTTATAGTGACTGACCTA
The DNA here is from genome assembly GCF_017639235.1 of Corvus kubaryi. Taxonomy (NCBI): domain Eukaryota; kingdom Metazoa; phylum Chordata; class Aves; order Passeriformes; family Corvidae; genus Corvus; species Corvus kubaryi. The sequence continues at coordinate 14,956,363 of NW_024581127.1, forward strand.
TTTCATATACTAGTGGAAACATATCTTTCTCAGGAACTTACCAAGCAGCAGCTATTGAATAATCATCTTTATATATATTGCTGGTAATTCAGAGATATATTGTCATTTTAGATGTTGGCAAGATCAAACCTCTCTTTTTAATTGGAGCTAATTGGTTTTCATTGTAAGACATTTTTACTTAGCCGACTACCTCAGATATTTTTTGTTTTTCGCAAATTCTCTCTGGCAAGGGTATCTTCCTTATAATAAGGGGAAAAAACCCTAAATACAGAATTGTTTCAGCAGCATTCTGCTTAGTCAAGGTGTTCTGTGGAGGAGATGACTTGGGTTTGTATGATTTCATTGTTTCTTACATAGCTGTTCATACTGTTTCCTTGCTACTAAAGTTAATACTTTATGGACTGCTATGTAATGTGGATAGAAGCCTTTTGACTGTTCAGCTATCCTTGCTGTTGGTTTTGAAATGCAGTTTTCTGGCACTGAAACCTTTGATGTCAGGAAGGTTAGATAACTTCTTTGCTTTCTGTCCTTGATGTGGACCATCAGCTTTATTAGCACTGGAATCTGTGTCAGATTAATTCCTTAAGCCTACTGTGAGTTCCACGTGTTTTATCCTGCTTTTCACAGTACAACATAATGTTGTACAGTGCTACTCTTCTTAAGCTTTTAGTTCCACACCTGTTTCTTTGCAGAAAAAAAATGCTTCCAGAATATATAGGTACAGTAGAGTTCTCCTTTATATCATTCTCATCTGTGTTAAGAACTTTTTGATATTTCAGTTGTAGGACTCTGTTTCCCAACAAAAGTCATGTGACATCAGCAGTGAGGTGCAATAAGAGCTCTCTTAGGATTACTTAAAATAGAATGGAAGACTTTGAGTATATAAGGTTGTGTGGCCTTGAATGTGATTTTTATTTGATATATGAGCTGTGACATAGCTGTTGCATGACTGAGATGTGCCTGTAAGCGATGTAGTGTACAGATGGGGTTTCTCTGAAACAAAGCCAGCGACTAAATCTGAATGTGCTCATTTAAAGGGTAAAGAATACTTCATAAAACATATGGAAACATTTCTATGTTTTTTCATTAAGAAGGCTTCTTACTCCTTACGCATTTTTTATGATTGTTCATGCTAATGCATCATTTACCTGAGTTAAGACTGCCTGTGCATCAGTTCAGTTTAGTTACATTTGTGTAGTGGTATGAATATTTTATTAAAAAACCCACTAAGTATACTTTTCTATTATTCTAGAGCTTTTCATCATTTCAAAGGTGAAATAATCCTTTTCTCAGAACCGTTGGAAAAAACCTCACCATGATGTGTTGCAAAACACTTCATTTAGGAAGAATATCAGAACAATAGTAATAGGGCTGTCGCACTGTAGGATTTGAATTAAATGGTTTTTGGGATCCACTGGAATAAAATCCAGAATTATATAAATTTGAACAAGAAATGTACACCAAACTGATAAAAGAGGATCTCACTACTCAAAGTATGGATACTGAAAACGTGTAGGAACCATAGCAGCCCACAACTCAGCAAGGTTTTTCTGTGTTGTGCTATGTCAATAGGAGAATTGAATATCCAAAGCATCTGAGCTTCTGTGGTCTGTAATTACTTATAAGAACCCTGTGGAAGAGATATGCATTATTAACTTTTGTCATTTTATGAGAAAAAATAAAATACAAAATTTCTAAGTACTAACTGGTAACTTTTTCTACTCAATTTACTTGCAGGGATGTGAGGTGGAAATTGCAAATCCTAAGTTTTCAGTCCTGCCCACATATTTGTCTCCTGATTTCCCTGATTAGACTGTGCTTTAAATGCAGAACGTCCTTTAGCAATAGGTATAGAATCTGAGATGTTATGAATTTTTTTTCTACTATGATATCAAATCCATAGTGGGTTTTAACACTAAAATGTATTAAATTATTGTAGTGATGGCATTCATAGCTGCTTTTCAGAATTACTAATTTAGCAGAACAGGGCCCTGATGCTTGAGGTTCCTAGGGAGTAGGTCAAAACAAATAATATTTACCTTAGAAAAGAAGGGTATTAAGTACCTTACAAAGCAATGGTTTGTGTTCTCTTTACAATTGTCATGTCTCATCTATAATGGATCAAGAATTTTGCTTTGCGCCCCTCAGACCCATGATTACAGTGTGTTTGAGTCAGATTTTTTTTTAAACTATTTTTTCAGTCTAACCATACGCCAATGGAAGGCATTAGGGTTCAAGAAATAAACATGTAACACTTGCATCTAGCTCTTACAAAGTCGTAGATAGTCTTATAGAAACTTTTGGCACCTGTTATTCTTGAACACCTCTTGAAGAGTTTTGGTGCCAGATTTTGATTTGTAGGCATGTTTATAAGGTTAGGAGGGTTTTAAAACATCATTTGTCCTGTCTTATAAAGGATGTGATTTCCTTTTACTTGTGGGATGTAGGATCATACTACTTTGTATAGGGGCACTATGCACTGCACTCCTGACTGCAGCTTTCCCACATATATAGTCAAGCAGGTATGTGAGCAGTTTGTTCAGCTTGTAGATCCAGCTGGAAGTTGTTCCTTCTGATGGTTGTTTTTCAGTCATTTTTGCTGTTTTTCTGGCTTAAAATGTGCCCACATGAGCATGAGAGGCATCTCAAGGCAGAGGGGATGATGGCATTGCCCCAATGGAGAATGCCTCATAGATGAATGAATTTATAAGCTGGTCTTGGTATCACTCTCTGCAACAATCTCAAGCTCATATTTTAATGCATCAGGTTCTTTTACTTTCTGAAAGATGTACAGTCTTGCAGATTAAGATCATTTACATTCTTTGTGTGTTTAATATAATTATTAATACTAGCTTCTTAGTGTTTGCACTGGACTTGGGCAAATGGCCCAGGATTATTTGCACTTCATCTATTAATGCTGAAATCAATTCTGTCTCAAGGAAAATGATGTCAAAGTTGATGAAATTTTACATTCTTCTATGCTGTAATGTACTTGTAGCATTGTGCCAAAAATACTTTGTGTGTTACTCTGAGAGGTAAAACAGCTGAATTTTTTCTTATTAACATCCCTACATTGAAAATTCACAAAGCAGAGGTCTGCAGTCAGCGTGTAGGTGGGATTTAGTCTCTCGATTTTGAAGGAGGAACTTTTTGTAATGCAGAGTTTTCTATACTGCTACTATTTGGTGGTCATTTCAGAAGATGTCATTACTTAGCCACTCCTGTATGGTGAAATTTCTGCACATATACTGTTGTAAAAGTTTCATCTGGATTTTTTTTTTTTTTTTACTTTAAAGGGAGGGGAAAATATCAACAGAGAAAGGTTGTCATCATTTGGGGATGTAAGAGGAGAAATTGGAAGTAGGAGCAGAGAAAAGAAACTTTTGATTGTAGGAAGGTCCATACCGAGATGGTGTTTGCGAAGGCATCCTGCAATTGTGAGGAGTTGTGAAGCAAGCCCCTGTACAGCTGCAGGAATATGCAATGCAAAGAAAACTGCTATTCTTATCCAAAACTCTTCTAAGCATTACTATTATCCACGATATAAAACAAGTTTAAATATTTTTAGTAAGACCTGCCATGCCTTGCAGTTTGGTTAACAAGATGATTTTTGGTTAACAAGAACAAGCCTTCTGGTATGGTATTACTGGAACAAATATGAATTTATTGTATTTACTTTTCGGGGGATGGTGGTGGGGTTACTTTGGTTTTGTCTGTGTGCAAATAGTCAAGATGCATCTCCCTCAAGTCTCTCAGGCATTTTTTTCCTTCTAATTAATTGATTTCAGTGTACAAAAATCTTCTGTACATCAGGCTGTATGGCTGTATTCTGTGTAGTTTCTTACTAAAATAAGTAAATACATTACCTCATCTCTTAATTGCCTAGCTATGCCACTGATGACCCAATCCTTACAGCACAAAGTTGCTGCCATTGAAGCTCAGCCAAACTCCAGGGACCTCTCTGTAATATGCTGCTGTAGGCAATTCTTAGCATGTAGAGGCAAACACCTTTTTCCCTTGGTTTCATTTCCACTTTCATTTGCCCTGGGATTTTTGTTTCCTAAGGAAGATTGACATTTCAGTTGCTTGAATGTGTGAATGAGCTACGTGTTTTGTCATCACTGGGTGCAATTAAAATATCTTCGTTTTCATCTTTGCTTCTTTCTATTTCTCTTGAATGTGTAATATATTTGTGAGCAAAGTAACTGATTAGCAATGCTGCTGAGGTAGTTTACGTGGTGTTCTAAGATCCTTATCACTACTTTCTTTTTGTTTGCTTTCTAATTTCTCAATTTATACATTGCAGCAGAAATGTTGTAGACTTCTGCAAATCTTTAGGAATTGTAACAGAAATGTTAGCTTATGTGCAGCTTGAAAGCAGCTTAATGAGTTCTAAAACTGTGGTGTTCATTTAAAAAAACCCAAACAAAACCCAAAACATCATCTGTACAAAAGTTGGACTAATTCTAAATTAGTAAGTTTCTACAACTGCCAACAGCCTTCATTTTTAACATTAACAACTGTCTTCTGGAGAAACAAAATCTGATCATCAGCAAGATTATTCTTAATCTTTCTTTGGCCTTACCCTACACTGATGATGTGCTTAGCAGAAGAAATAATTTCTTGTATAAGAAATTGACTTTTTTTAAAAATATATGTCTTGTCTTTTTCTTTATGCATTGCATTTATGTGTGTCCATACCACTATGGACATATTAAGATTCAAATGCCTTTTAAAGAAATGTTTGCATATGTGTTAGTATGTGTACTATTAAATTTCTTTTTATTCGGATCACTGTTTGGGGTAAATTCTCTTTCACAAATCACGTTAACTTCTCTTTCTTTGATGTCCTGTTGTAAATATTTTATGTCTTTTGTGTATTTTCTCCTGTTGCAATGCATTATTTTGATATTCCAAATCTTTCCACCTATGAATCTAATGGCAGATGTGTAGTTTCCTGTGACAGAATGAAGCCTATTGAAAGTTAGTGTTCAACATCAGTTGCCATTTCATCCAGCTGATCTACACATCGCTTCTGTGTACTCTGTGAAAAGTTTATTAGTTACTGTTTCCTCTAGGAATTAATTTGAAACATATGTCTGATTATTAATTATGCATTCTGGTTAGTGTGTTGAGAAAATTTATTTCCTGTATTTATTGACATTGTCTGAAGTCCTGGGATCTACACTATAATGTAATCACTCCAAGTAGTAGCTAATACATTGTGATGTAAATGGAGAAGCTACACATTAGAATTTTTTCTATGATATAATTGAACTTAAAGAGGATTTTTCCCTTGCTCCCTTGCTTATATGCATGTCATTTGAAGTTTCATTACTGTGGTTCATTATGCATTTGCAGAGTAGGGGCTTCTTAGCAAAGTAGGGGCTTACTGCAAAGGTAATTGCCTTTCCCATGTGCTGTAGTAGCATAATGGAAAGTCCTGAAAGAAGATGTAAGTTAAAGCTTAATTTAACGTCTTTTGTTTGATTGTTGGGTAGAATGTCACCTAGCTCTACTTACCTTTAATTCTTTGGTGACTTGTCATAAGATATCCTGTTTATCCAGAAGAAATAATTGAGTTCTTCACAGTGAAGTTGAGCTCAATTTGCCATCCTGAGAAGAACCACAGGCTTGCCTCTGGAAGTAATAATTACAAATGAGCAAGAGTACTGCCATTGCAGATGCAGTAATTTTAGTTTTGTTCCATAAGCAATCATCCTCAGAGCAGAATTAACTTGAATGTGGATAGCCCAGATACAGACTAGGGAAGGATTTGATCCTCTCCAAAAGTCAATTATTGCTTTTGTATGGACCTCCTAGCTCATATATGCCAGCTCCATGCTGGCATATATGAATTTAAGATATGTATATCCATTAAGCATAGGCTTACATATTTGTTTGTGGGGCAAGAATCTCATAAGGTAAAATATTATGGGGTGTGTGTGTTTCTTTCTGGAGACTGTTAAGCAGGAGTAGCTGATGTGAGGTCCGTGAAAATGTGTGGTGAAGAATATTCCATGTTAGAATACAGTGTTCTAGACATGAATCTAATCTTTCCACAATTGTAGCAGTGTATGCTTGTGCCTATAGGACAAAATTAAGGCAAATGAAATAAGAAACATCCTTGTAGTATTTATTATGTTCCAATTTTTCTGCATTATAAAGGGAGGAGTATTTTCTGTCTGTGACATGCTAAATATTGAATTAATTTCCAAAGGAATGTCTGCTTTTCATTTTTAAGATGGTATTGTATTTAATGCATTCTAGGCATGTGAAAATGATTATGGAAATGAGGGTCTGTGATCTGAACTTCACTGCCACTTGGGTGCGCAGTGTAACTTGTGTTAAAGGCCGCTGTTATTCAATACTGCTGCTAAGAAGGGCAGTTCTTTGTTAAGTGCAATAATCCCATTTTATTTCTCTTTAGGATACTTCTTTTTTAATAGATACAGGAATTATATTCTCACTATTGGAAGTTGCATTGAGAGCTTCATTGTTGACTTTTTAATGGTTTTATGTGGAAAAAGTGATTTGTCTGAAAAAAACTTCCATTAATGGAAGGCCCCATATCTTTATTTCCTCATTCCACCACCCGACGTCACAGTATCAGAGTTCTAATTTTTATATCAGTATTTTTCCAAATATTTAATAAAGTGTTTCTAAGTAGCAAACAAGACAGTAGCTCTTCTGACTTGGACTAGTAGAAGGGCTGTTGCCATTTGTCTTTTCTCTTACGGATTGTTTTTGAAGCTATCTCATTACTAATCTCTCACATATAAATCTTCCTTCTCTGCTGATGACTGTAACTAGCAAAATTGTGGCATTATAGTCCCTCTGGAAGAATAGTAGTTGCTCCTTATGGTGGGGCAGTGTAAAAATGACCTGGACTATTGACCATCTCTCAGTTTACAGTTAACTAATTATATTAATTGGAAAAGTTTATTAGTTAGCATTGCTCAGTCATAAATTAACTTGCTGAAATACAGTGTGTGAAGAGCTACATTTGGACAGTTTGAAGTGCTTAAGAGAATTGAGTTCTTAGCTTAAGACAACAGCTGGTTGGAGTGCTAGAAAAAAATTGATTTTCACCCGTGAGCTCTCTGTCTTAAAGTCTAAGGGAAAAATATTAGTTTTCATCGTTTTATTGATGTAAATAAGAGAATATGCAATGTGTTGCTATATAAAGGAGAAATTTAGTTGTCTTTAAGGATTTAATTTAGCTGGGCTTTAACCATAGGTTCATAATTAATATGTAAATACTTAGCAGTGCTATAGAAGTACAGGGGTTTTTAAGATTAATTAACTGTTTGGCTCTTCAAGACTTCAGGATAATAGAGGACAAACAGTGTTTTATTTTCGTAAATAAACCTCTTCATTTCTTTGTTGAAAAAATTGTACTTGACTGGAATTAAAGCTTTAGAAATGTATTTCACCAAAATATCTGCCAGGAGAATATTTTTTTTTCTCAAGAAAGCATCGCATGAAATCCACATTTTATGGGCATGTTATGTAAGGAAACTACTTATCAACGCACATCTGATACAAGTAGGTAGTATGCAAATAGTTTATCCTCTTTTCTGCATGGAAATCTTTTCCCTGGATCTTTGAGTAAGTAACATGAAGTTAGAACTTCATTTTAATGTGGAAACAAAAAAGAATATGTAGTTTATTTATCAAGTTATTTTGCCTTAAACAGTATTATAAAATACAAAACAGTGGTCGTCACTTACTGATTTAATTAACAGTAGATGTAAGAGATACAATTTACTACCAAAAAAAAAAGTAAAATCTCAAAGATGAAGCAGTTGTGTAGTTTCCAAGCAAGTAATACAGGACACATTTAAAAAGCATAAGAAATGGTTTAATTTCATTAACTGTGGGCTAATATGTTGTGCATCCCACTCTTCGTAAACCACAGTGGCATTTACTGGCTATTGCTTCAAAGCACTACTGGTTTTCATCCCTTTTCATTGGCCAAATGTGTCATAAGAGCATTAACTGAAGTCTGGAAAACAGTTCTCATGGATTTTGCTTTAATGATAAATCTAGCATATAGTACACTTGCTGATATAATCAAGTGAATGGAATTTCCAAAATCTTGACTTAATGTCTTTTAAGTATGAAGCAATAATGTTTTTATGAAGTAGCTTTTAAATGGCATTTGTTGAAGTGGAGAGCAGCTGGATGAGAAGAGTCTGTTTCTAACTGCAATCAGCAATGATCATAGTATCATATTACAGTCACCCTATAAAATAGCTTGTATTTTAAGAAAAATGGGGGGAAAAAAGGAAGGTAGGAATGGAGAGAAAAGCAAGCATGGTCTGTGTGATGCCCGAAGGGGTCTGGAATTGGTTACAGTCGGGTAATGTTGCTTCAGCTGTTTGGGCAACAGTAGTATAGTTCTCAATATAGGAAGTTCTTTATCAATTATTAGGTTTTAAAAATGTTTTGGAGATACAGTCAATATGCATTTCTCAAGCATTTTTATTATGTAGGGTGGCTTTTAAATTCTAATGTTTACCAGGATAAGATTTAACTAAAATAATGACCATAATTATAGAACCTTTTGCAGTTCTTCCCTGTATTTCTCTGTAATACAAAATCTTTTTTTACCACTTTTGCATTTGTATCTATTTGTGTAAATGGAATGTATCTCTGCACTGTCCATCTTTTTCAGTTGATAGGCTTTTTGAACAGGGAAAATATTTTCTTTTGTTTCTTACAGAACACTAAATATGTTAGTGATGGTGTGTTCTAAAATTTTTCACTGCTGAGTCTCAAACTTTCATCTAGGAAACCTTTGTATCCTTCAAACAATTGTTTATCATTCTCTTCTTTAACGTGTAGCGTCAATGAGTGAACTGCAAGAATTTTCTGTTGTTGCTGTTTCAGCAGTAGCTTTCAGTTTTCCTGCAATAGGCAATGTGTATCTACTAAATTATCAAAGTCTGCCAGCTTAACATTGCACAGGAATGTCTGGCATAATAAATGCATACAAAGTTGGGAGACATGAAATGCTCTTACTCTGCAGTGCTGTTGATCAATATTCTTGAATATTTCCCAAGTGGGACTCTTCTATACTTTAATTTGTATTATTTAATTTTAAAAAATGGCATGCTATCTGCAGCAGAAAATGAATTTCAAAAATGACTTTATTTCCCTAGATTTTCGGGTTTTTATTTGCTTCTAAAGGGTTTGATACAGTCTTAGGCAGGATATGAATAAGACATACATAATATAACTGTACCTAAAATGCCAGCCAGCTAAGGCAGGCAAATTTTTGAATTTGAGTTTTAAATTAAAAGAAAACAAAAGTGTAGATTACTTGATTGTGAAGAAATTCTAAATATGGTTTGACTTGTGCAAGCAAAAATAACATAGTCATCCCTGCCATGTAGCTGTATAGACACATCCTTCATCATAAGAACTGTGTTTCCCTATCCATTAGTTCAAATAAGTTCATTTTTTTCCTGGAAAAGACTTCTTGTTGAAAGTGCTTTGCTTACCTGAGGTCTCTAGACAAAGAAGAGGGTCTATGGCTTGATTTAGTTGTATTGGAATGCAGTTCTTCAGGATATGGGAACAGCCTGAGGGAAGGTTGCATCATGAGGTGCTTATATCTTTAATTTTTTAATTGGGACGTGTTATCTTGGAGGGCTCAGACCACATTCAAATCCATACATACAACAAGGCTAAGCCAGGTTCCACATTTAGTCTGCTCAGGGAAGTAGGTCCTGGTGTTCTGCTGGCTTTTATGGACTTACCCTTTTGCAGAGCTCTACTACTTTGAGTGTTCAGGGCTCTCCTTCCTTGTCGTCTGTCTCTTACTAGGACATTCCACCACTCACCAACCACCTTGTTCTTCTCCTTGCTCTCTTTCCCTCTTAAATTTGTATTCTCTTACAGTTCACTGCATAATATTAGTACATAAAACCACTAATTCCTCTTTTAAAATTCTTTTGTAACATTCACAAAAACACTTTCTTAAAGATATCCTGAGAAGTCACATTTTTGCTTTATGGGCATCGCATTATTTTGGTCTATAATATTGTGGTCATCTTTAGCTGTTTGTCAAGAAAGGTATTTTAGGTTTTTATCTGAAGTAGGGCAAATTGATTTCTTCGAAGCTCTTATTAAGATTGTAGGTCATTTTAATAAAGCAATTATTGTTCTTTTGAATGTAGTTTTTTCATCAGTGTTATAGTATGCCATTAAATCTTGAAAACTTTGCCATCAAACCATCAGTCAGTTTCTGCCCTCTTCCATTTATTATTGTATCTTTGGTATGAACTCTGCCTTCAGTTTACCAGGTTAGTAATTCCATTGTTAAAGCTTTATACATGTATTTTGTAGGCTGTAGATCCAAGATGGGTGCAAAATATGTATCCCTGAAGTTAAAGATTTTCTGTTGTGATTCAGAAAGATAGTTGTTTGAATGAAAAGGAATAATTTACTCTGCCCTGTACATTTACCCTGTGTTGGAAGTAAAGGGTTAAAAGTGGAAGAATGGTGAGGAGGACAGTAAATTTGCCCAAGTGACCTTGCTGTTGGGAATGCTAAGAATACCAGGGTGGGAAAACTCCATTTCTTATGCCTAGTGCTGTTCATCTTCTGTCTGTTTTGAGAAGTAGAATTCCCATGTAGAGATAATACACTCTAATGCCTGAGCCTCCTGCTGGGACAGAGTGAGAGAACAAAAACTCAGAGATCATAAAAGCTCAGCCTTGTGATAAACTACACATGCATGAAGCCCTTTGGTATACTGGGGCAGGAAGTGGCCCCTCCTGCTCTCTGCTAGGAAGAGCCGAGCCTAACAGAACCTGTGTCCCCATGTGTCTCTGTCCGCTGGGATGAGCTGAGCCTAATGGCGCCCGTGTCCAGGTATGTCTCTGTGTCCCCATGTGTCTCTGTCTTCTGGGATGAGCTGAGTCTAATGGTGCCCATGTCCAGGTGTGTTTCTGCCACCCAGCATTGTTAGTGAGGGAGTGAAATAAATCTACTCTTTGCATTTCAGCTGTGGTTTGGTGGTTGCTCTGGTTACCTGTATGTGTTGATTCATACTCTCTATATTCTAAATAACCATTTTTTGTTTTGAAGTGTGTTTCTTTCTGATTTTGTTACATGTTGACATGTTTTAGTGGCTTTTATACTGGATATGGCTGAGTACTGTTCATCTGAGTCTGGTGCCTTTTCAGCATTTACTACAACCTGTTTGGCTTAAAAAACCAGCTGCCTTTATAGACATGAGGAAATGACTGTGTTGTTGTTAGTTACATATCAGTAATTATAGTGATTAGATCTTATGTTACCATAATATTAACATAACCTTCCTGTACATTTCTGAGCCACCAGTAGTGATATTCCTGGTGGATGACACATATGTGGTCTTGAAATGTCATTAGGTCATGTTTAGGAAAGTGACCTTTAGGAAGCCCCTTCTCTTCTTTCTTGAAATGATGCAATTAACTTAATGAAGCAGGGGCAGTTGGGAATGGATTCCTGCTCATAGTGGTCCCAGGTGCTGCCAAGTCCTGGTCTATGCAAGGAAAAATGTGGTTAATGTTCTCAGTGCCAGTCAATGTCTACTGTACCGATGTGTCGAATTGACATCTTCCCCTCAGCACATGAAATCTGGAAGAGCTGTTATGAGTATGTAAACATGTCGCAGTCAGAAAAGAGAGCAATTTATAAGGTCTGGTAAATTTTTGTGTTTCCAAACACCAAAGAGAAGCAAGCACAGGTGCCTGCATATTTGAACTCAAAGTTTAATGGATGAAATTAATCTAGGATTACTCCTGATAGTGTTCATAGTTTCTCATCTTTTCTAAGGCAATTTTAAAATGCTGAAATACTTACCATACAGTGATGGTTCTGAATAAATAGGTGGCAAATAGTTTTAAAAATTTTCTTCATTTTCTTACTGATTCATTTTATTCTTGATTTTGGCATACGAAGTTTCTTAAAGGAAACTTGCATAAAATTAAGTTTACTGCTTTTTCTGGTTGATTAAAATGTTTTTAACATCTGTATGACCACCGTGAAATTCTGTGGATGCTGATGTCTTCTAAACAGTACTGAGAGAAAGTAATTTTAGTTGAGTTTTAAAATGTATTAAAGTCAGTGTAAATAAGCAACTTAATCACAGTAAAGTGTTCATTCTGCACTTCTCTTTATCAAGTGTTTTTAGGAATTCACCTGTGATCTAAGCAGTTACAGCAAAAAAGAAATAGAAAAATCCTCTTTAGCTATAGTAAATGTGACAAAGCATAATATATAACTAGTAAGAAACTTTGATATACTAACTATAATTGATTCCAGCGATTTGTCTGTTAAAGCCAATGCAAATAATTGTAACATCTGTCAAAAACCAACCACTAGCATGAAAACCTTTTAACATTTTGCACTTAATAAACTATTTTATACATAAACTACCTTATTGTTTATATTAAAAACTAAAAAATATTCGGTCTGTTCCAGCCATTCTAACAAAAACTTTAATAAGTAGACATTGCATAAAAATGACACAATCCAGCAGTTATTTGGTAAGGCCAGCATAATCATAAATTTACCATCCATGCTTTTCCAAAAATACTAACCCATATTGTTCTCTCTGGACCTGTTGCAGGGATGACTAATCCAGCTGCTGAGGTCTCCCTTTATGTGTTTGATGGAACACTTGGCTTGCTAGACTACAGCTGTGTGTTTATGTGCAGTGCACACCTGCAGGGGCCTGACAAATAGCTGTAGTATGCGGAGTATACAAAATTACCCTGGCAGTGCTGCAAATAAGGAAGTTTCTGTTTTGAAGTCCATATGTGTGTGAGCTTGAGATGCCAGCTGGGGTATTTATGTTGCATTGCACAGATGTAAAACTGCCAACTGATTTTTTACCAAATAAAGGCTAATCTTCTTATACATACTTGGTGTCAGAGTTATGAAGTGGTACATAAGAATGTTCTCACGACTTAGCTCTTTTAAAATAAAAGCTGACATTAAAAATGCTCGAATGCACAATATGCATAGATGCTAAAGACAAAAACGTGCTGTATTTACTTAGATATCTGCTGTAGGATGGTATTTTAAAGGTTTTATTATTGGTGATATATAGTTTTTAGCTGCACATAATCAGGACTTGATTTATTGTATGCATATACACTATGCTATATATTCCTTTTTCCAGGAAGTCACTTCAGCTCTGTGGTGAATCCAGTTTATGGGTTCTGAAATGTGAAAGCCCAGTTTATATAGCTACCTAACTTGAAAGCTTTGCTTTCCTGTTTTCAAATGTGTTTGAGCACAGTGATAATTTTTCATCAAATATAATATGTATATTGAAATTTGTTATAATTTTTAGTAAACCTTGTTTGTGAAAATACTTTCAAAGGTAATACTTGCTTCCAAATACTAAAGAAATTACAATGGAAGCACTAATTTCATTTGCTAAAGCTAACAAATAGCACAGATATGAGTTCTGATGGTTTGATGATTTTAGTCAGTAGCTTGGCTTTTGGTATGAAGTGTTTGTAAAGCCAACAAGGTGAAATTAATAGTTTGTTTTGGGTACTTAAGTACTGCATGCTTAATCCTTTTTAAATGCCTAAGATGAAGGCTTAGCAGGGGAGAGAGGGTTAACGTGCAGATGTGAAAGTGGACAACTTTTGTGCTTTTGACTAGTCACTGGAAGTTCTCTAAGCCCTTAGTTACTTTTTTAGGCTTAACACACTTTCCTTCTATTAATTTTTTTTGCATTACTGTGTGAAGCAATTTTAGTAATGTTTTTAATTTGTTGTTTGTTCTGGGCTACTACAACATTTGAAGATGTACAGAATTCTGCTTTGGCTTACTCTGTCACAATATCTACTTGAAATGCATTTATGCTACGTGTGTAAGAACAAAGGAAATGGGAGCAACGTTGAATTGTATCACTATAGAATGTGTCCCAAAGGACTTAGGAATTTATTTTGCTAAATGTAGTGCACAGCTTAGAACTGACTAGCCATCACACACAGCTCACCAGGCTTGTGGAGTTTTTTCAAAGCAAAAGAATTTCATACATACGCACATATGCATGCACATGCTCACCCTGAGAGAGCAGTCTTGGGCTTCTTGTGCTTCAAATGAACATCTGCAAGTATCCCCCAGAAGCTCCAACATTATCCAGGTTCACATGGTTTAGAAACAGAGTTTTTTGATGACTGACTTTTAGAGCAGAAACCTCAGGCATTACTATTAGTTAGCTGAAGAGTTGAGCTGTACCCCCATAATACTGCCAAGGCATATCCTCTTGGCTAACATAATAAGTGTGTCTGTGAGATGCTCAAACTAGCATTAACTGCTGAGAACTAGTCTGAAGAGCAGAGAGGGCTGGGAAACAACACAGAATGCCAGATCTCAGTGAAAAATGGAAACACTTCAAAAGAAGTTACTTCTGCTAGATGAGTATAGGAAGTCTTAACTGTTGTTATATCCTCTGTTTAGGATGTATATTTAAGACCAAAAGAGCAGAATTCTGTTGGTGGGTGAAGAAATATGTTGCAAAGATGGTTCAGTTATTTTGTGGCAGGACCAGCTCTGTTATAGAAGGATATCACTTCAAACAGATTGCCGCCACTGCAGGTTGCAAACACACAACTGAAGGCTTCTAGTTCTCAGCTCATGCACAGATGTCTTTCAATAAGTTTAGCCAGTAATTTCTTCAAATTGCTCAGTTTATCAGCAGCACATGTCATCAATCCTGGAATGGTTGCTCAAGTCAAACTACAGAATCCTTAGCTTACAGACACAGCTGCAAACAGGTGAACAGGCAGAAAGTAATTTGTGCAGCTTGGTGGCTGTCAGACAAAAGACAGACAATCTGTGTTTAAAACAGACTGCAGGCCTGGCATGAGCCAGACAAAAGGGATTTCTACAACTGCAAATAATTCCAAGGTTAACATATTTTCCTTTCTGCCATTAGGTGATTTGTTAAAATTGGAAACAATGAGCATTATAAATCTACACAGAAACTAGAGATAAGATGAAAGAGAAAAACAGATCGCTAAATAAGTTTACATCCTTCTGTTGAAAAGCATACAACTGGTATTCATATAGCACTCCTTTTTATAAACTAAGCCGTGTTATAATACCTATAAGGACATTTAATACAGATTTTTAATTATGCTAAGGAAGTCTAATTGGGAAAAGAAAAAGCATTGTAAAACCAGTAAGTTCATAGTATTGTTTCTCTGTCTTAAAAATTTGACCTTTTTTTTCTTTTCAGAATCTCCTTGGGTTATCATTCAAAGGTACTGTGAAGATTTAGCAGGATTTAATTTTAATTTTGAAGTCCTCTCTTCCTCAGATATTTTAATATTGGGTAGATTTATCAATATTTACTGTACCAAGTATATCAAAGTGAAAATTTGTAGCAAACAAGGTTACTGTAGTGCTAACCTAATTACAGTAAATTAGAAAATATGCAATTGCCCTATCACAGATGTTACCTCAGATGTGTGACTACAGAATATCTATTCCTTCCACTTCTCATGGGCTCAGTAAACTTGCCTTGACCTCAAAACTTCTGTAGCCTTCCATGAGGTACTAATCAAGCTAATGTAATATAGCCCTTCTTCCTGTTTAGCTCAGTGAGTAAGTACTTACGTGCAATAATATTGATGGGTAATTCTATGCCTAGTTTAATTTCTGGCAAATTTATTTTCCATGTTACTTAAAATTTACCAGCAGAGAGAGGTTGTGGGTGGAAGAACGTGCAAAAAGTGACTGTCTGCTCTAAAGCAGCATCTGCTTTTGTGATGATATGATAGGGCATAAGGGATAAATCATTCTGCTTTGAAATCCATGGAACTCAGTGTACTTTGTTTAGTGACACATATTATGATGAGTTCATGAATACAATGGATAATCATGCAAAAGTGTTTACAGAACATATTTAAGTTGTGCCATCAAAAGCCACTGTTGTTTCTTTAATGAAAAAATTAAAATATGTTCTTTTTGTTACAATCATGCATATATTACATACTTGAATCCAGCATAAGTATTGTCATAATTGAAGACTACTGTTGTTAGGCTACTTTAAGTTCATACTGTTATTAAAATACAGCACTAAATTCTGCAGGGAAACCTGATGCTGAGGCTGAGTTGAAAAATTCTTTAAATTTCTCAACTATAAAGATATCAGAAGCATATGCTTTTATAAGCTATAGCATGGAAGTACCCTTTTTCATGTTTTCTGACAAAATGCAGATTCCAAGATTAAATTGTGTCTTTAATATGTGCTGTGTTACAGGACTCCTTGCATTCGGATGTTCTTTTATTTTTTGGATCT
Organism: Corvus kubaryi; assembly: GCF_017639235.1. Lineage (NCBI taxonomy): Eukaryota > Metazoa > Chordata > Aves > Passeriformes > Corvidae > Corvus > Corvus kubaryi. Next base: position 14,972,690 of record NW_024581127.1, read on the forward strand.
TAATAGACAATAAGGTTTTTAACATCTCAAAAATTAATCACACTAATGGATATTTCCTGTTCTTTGGCCAGGAAAGATTTTATACTAGGTTCTTTCTTTGTAATGCTGACAGCATGTGTCTTGCTTGTCGGTATGCTGCAGATTGCAGCCTGACATTGCTATAGTGTTCTGTGCATGGGCTTCATGTATTCACTGTAAAGGTGAGATCATCATCTTTAAAGGATGGTTTTAATTTGTGTTGGTGAATCAAGTGGATACTGTATTTAAGGAAGGGGAAAAAAGTGTATTCATGCAGGTTGCTGTCTGCAGTCCAAATTGCTGATCAGAGAGTCTTTATACACATCGGTAATGTGCTGTGCAATATAAGCTGAAATATATTCCACAAGGGAGGAAAACGGAATAGGTTACATACGCTGTTCCTAAGTGCAATGAATATAAAACTCCATTACTCACTTTAAGCAGGTGCTTTTTATATGAGGCTTTAAAGAAATATAAAACTGCTGGTGAAATGATTGGTTTGTACAGACACGACTTAACTTTCAGTACTTTGACCAGATAAAGAGGCTAAAAATATTTCTACCAACATTTCTTTAATGATTTCAAGGATTAAAGGTTAATATCCTCCTAGTGTAAGAAACTGCCATTCCAGACACTAAATATACTGTTTTCTTTAAGTCCTCAGGAGTTACACAGGCTATTTAAAAGAAAATACAAACATGTCTGTTAAACTTGGAGCATTGTGTTTTTAAGTTGATATCTTAAACAACCTATATTAAATTGTTGGAAGGAATACAGTGATACAAAGAAATGCAGTGTGATATAGAAAATTGTGATGAAGAATGATACTCCTGTTAGAAAAAAACCTCACTTTTAATGAAAGTGAAATCTTATAATCTATGTGCATGGAAAACCACAGGTAAAGGGGTAACCTCAGACCTTTTATTTAAAGCAGCATATACGCTCTGAGAAGCAGAATCATGGGAAGATTGTTCATGATAATACTGATATACTGTATTTTAATCTTTCTATTTAATTTCTGTCATATTTTACATACCTGCTCTGTCTGAATTACTGTTTTCCTACCATTTCCTACTCCTTTATAATCAGTGATTGTAGCAGCAATTTCTGTAGTCCATCTTTTAATCATGTGATTGTGGGCTTTCTTCACTTCCCAACTGAGGGATGTTAACATTCTCTTTTGCTTTCTCCCCATGCTTAGCAACTCAGGAAATTAACTGTTAGTGATTACACCTTAGATGTTCTTTATTTTTGATAATACCATTACTGAACACATCTGACCTTCTTCTGAATTTTTATGAAACCTTTGCAGTTTCTTCACTGCTTAAAGGATTACTATATCCATCCTCTAGAATCCTCATCTTGTTTACCTTTTTACTGGCCCATAACTGTTCTCTCCTATATTCAGTTAGCTCTGACTGAGCCTGTGAGAGATTTCAGCCATTGGATATTGTGTTTGACAGCAAACAGATGACCAGATGTCTTGTGTGTTACAGGGAAGTTCACAATCATGTGTAGGTCCAGGTGATATCTGGCACTTCTTGTCTTTTGCATAGTACGTACGTTACATAGCACTATAAGGTTTGGATCTGTTCTGGTGAAGGAGGCTTTTTAAAGGCAGTACAAACTCATATGAAATGTTTATTAGTTTTATAGGTGCCAAATAGCTTATTTGAGTAGGTGTGCCTTAGAGAAAGGAGCTCCACAGGTGCAACAGAAGGTGATAAGGTCTGACATGAGCTCTGATTTGTCTGAGAATTTGTTCTTTCATCCTACAATTTGCTCTGCTAGAAAGTTTTTCTTCAGTTGCTACCCAGCTTTTTACTAAGAGTTGCAAAAGGCAGACTTTAATCCAGAGTCTAAGATAAATTTCACTTTTTGCTTAGTATGTTTGAAGATAAGCCCTTTGAGCTAGTACTGGATTGACCTTGAATAGATAGAAAATGCATTTCAGATTTTTTGAAATCCTATTAGCATTTATTAATGAGTGGAAGTGTTTTCATATATTTTACATGTTGACATTTGGCATGAGCTATTATTCTGAGATACAGCAAAACTACTGTATTTGAAATGGATAGAAGGGTTGTACAACTGAGATGGAAGCAACCAATTGCAAGTGCATGGCTTCCAGCCAAAGGGTGTGTTACTGAGGGTGGAAACTGTGAGCTCTTTTCTCCACCTGTCTTCATCCTTTTCAGGATCTTGCTTCAAATGCTTTACTGTGTAAGTTTCTCAAGTTCTTATTTTTCTGTATCCTGGAAGCATTTGTATCCATGCCACTTGAAGCACTTGTCTACTGACAACACATAGGTATGAGGATTAATAGGATATGCTTTTCTAGAGTTAAAATCCAGATTTTGATATGTTTTTTTGCATTTTCTTGGAAGACAAAAGTTATTTTAATGCATCAAGTTTGGCTTCTACCATTTGTCTCAAGTGATACAGGATATCTGAAATGCAGCTGTTGAATTGGGCAGAAAGGAAAATCAGTCCTTTTCTTTTTAAACCTCTGTTTACCACAGTAGGAACAGTAGCACTTAAGCTGCTTTAATCCTGTGTCCTGTCCAGTGTGATATTGCCAAATCCAAAATAATGGCTTCAGTTAGGTATATTGGCTTTAATTATAATTGGCGATGCCTGAATAGCCAGAATGTTAGCAATAACGAGATTAAAAATAAGAGATTGCCCAAAACTACACTTTTCACAGCAGGGTTTTAGAGCTATTTACAATACTATTTATGTTTAGAGATGGAAAGTGGTATTCCTTTTCTAAATGCTGGCTATTTAGATCAAAAAGATCCACAGTACAACAGGGAGCAAAAGAAGTCTGATGGTGTGGGATGAGGTCAAGATTGCTCACGGCACAGGGGTTTGAGATTGTCCGCGTTGCCCAGGCCTGGCCTCCTCTGACATGTGGCATGGGACATGCTGCTTTCCACTCCCTAGCCCCACCTTGGCTCATAGGTCTGCCATCCATTGTCTGAGCTGCCCTGGTTTTTCCCTACAGTTGCTGAGGTAGAGCTGTTGCCACCTCGTTCCTCTGCTCTCACAGCACTCAGGCCCAGCTTTGTGCCTCTGCCAAACCCAGTACAGTTTTTTGCAGCAGATTTCTCTCACAGAGCAATTGCTACTAGTGAGATTCACATCTTCCCCCCCACGTTTTCTATCCTGAAAAAACTTAGCAAATACTACACAGTAGTAGTTTAAATAAATACTACTAATCACACGTGAAGCTTAGCAGTCAGTGTGCAACACTTGAAAATTGTTGTCCAGCTGTGCTCCAGTCAGTGTTAGTACCACTGCAGGTGGAAACAGCACATTGGGAGTTATGGTAGGTCTACAAGGGAATGTTTCTATTACTAGAAGGGAAGCGTGGTTAAAATTTTCACCCTTATCTCCATTAACATCACCTCCAGCTGCACTGTAAAAAGCACCTGGAGGAGGGTGTTTGGTCATCCCATTACTTCTTTTGGTGAACTTGGCAGTGTTAAGTTTGCAGTTGGACTTAATGATGTTAGAGGTCTTTTCCAGTGTAAATGATTCTATGATTCAGAGATTCTGTGCGTTTTTCAGTGGTAGCTGTTTAGTTCTTCTGTTAGCATTCCAAATTAAAACTACATTTTACTTAACTGGAAAAATCACTTAAAATAGATTATTGATAAGGAATATTTAAAGGTTCTTGTTACCTAGGATGCCTTAAACATATTATTCCAAATGTCCTATGTTTCCTTCAACGTTGGTTTTTGAACCACAGGTTTCTTATTTACCTCTCCATTTGAAGAAGGATTTTAGAAAAATCAAGAGGCTTTAGGGTTAGGGCAAATGGCAACCTGTATGAAGGCCATTGTGTGGGGAATCTTGAAACAGGAATGTAGCAACAGGGTTTTGCCTTTTTTAAGTGACTCTCCCTGTAGGTGAAATGCTGCTGTTCTTTAGCAAGCTGGGAAGTATTTTGCAATATGTAAATCTCTGTTTATAATGATGGTCCTGCATCTTGTTTAGTATTTAGGCAATGGAGAAACTTTAGTTAGTTTACAGGCAGTTTAAGGATTTAAGCGATTAGTTAGAGAGATTTTTAACATGTGCTTTTTGCAGCTTATGTTCTGATGAAGGGAATGATAGATACTTTCCTTGATAAGTATTTTATCATTGTTGCCCAAGAACAAAGCAGCTTGACCTTCTCTAGGGAGTATTTCAGGCTGTCACTAAATTTCACCCTTTCATGCATTTGCTTTTTCTTTTAGTACCATGGTTGAAGAGAAAGCAAAAGCAGAGCTATTTTTTAGGACAGAGTTCTCTTATGTGTGGAGCTCTGGCACAGAAGCTCAAGACAGTAGAAAACCTGTCCAGTTCACAATACATTAAAGGCAAGACAAGTCTACCATAATCCTGTTGTTAGTGCCCTGTTAAGTCTTGGGAGTGGGTGGGGATGAAACAATAATTTCTTAGAATAGTGATATGTAGACTAAAAACTGGTTTACACAAAAATAAATAACTATGATAATCAGAATAGAAACTGTGATGTTAAATAAAGTTGAGTTAGAAAAAACACCCAAACAATTGTACCTTGACAGTTCCTTAAAATAAGTTGCCTGATTTACTGTTTTGAAGAACTAAGAAAATAGCCTGTGAGTATGTACGTTAGGGTTGAAAAATATGGTCTGTAGACTATGGTGACATATGAAAAACATGAAATTGTGAAAACAGTAAAGATGCTTGAGGTACTTCATTGCAAAGATTCAATTTTACTACTGAAAACCTCCAGAAAATATTTATACCCCAGCTTCTACATTTAGGAAAACCTCTCTTTTTCTCTGTTTTTCCAGTTAAAAAAAGGAAGGGGGGCATGGGGGGTGCAGGGAGCCCCAAACACAACACCCCAGTGTTTTCAGGTGATGTGTGTGGGGAGGCAGAATGATTGAAAGAGATGTTGAAATTCCTATGTTGCTGCTGTTTTATTGCAAAGAAGAATGTGAAAGCTTTATGCTGTCCCAATGCTTTGAACGTGAGAAGTAGGACTGGTGCCAGCTAGAGCTGGTCTTTGTGGCTTCTATTATGTTCTTTCGGGAAGGAGGAAGGAATTAAGTTTGGTTTTAGCTTGGAGTTCCTCAGAAGGGCCATCTCTTTAACCAAGTCCAATACAGACTTTCAGAAGTTCTCACTGAGCACTGCCTAAAGCAGAGACTGAACACAGATGAGTATCTCTCAGGAAGGAAATGAGGTTTCTCTTATGCTTCAATTTGTTTACTAGCTTTTCTGTGTTAGTCATGTAAAACCTAAATATATGTTTCTGTGAAAATAATTTGACATTTTTTGTCATGATTCCAGTAAGACTTATGCCTCAATGTTATTTCATTTAGTTAATAGCTCCTTACTTTTATTCATGGATTGATATTTTTACTGTTTGAAATAATTTTGACAAGTATGTGACAGTCTTTTACTATATGATGTTGCCAAACCATAGTTTATTGGTACTTAATGCTTTAAGTATTGAAATTTTTCCTTCTGAGGCTGCAGCCTAGATGTGGGGACAATTCATATGGAGTTGCTTCTAGAAGTTTGTCATGCCTTACTCATTTCCTATTTCATATTTTGCAGTTCTTTCTTTTATGATATTTCTAAAGAATTATTGTATTTCAGGGATTTGGCAGTGCACAGTCCTGACTGTTGTCCTCAGAATCAGTAACATACCTCTTTTGCTGATTTTCTGTCCTTGTTATTGATCAGTTTAGATTTTGTTTCTTGGTGATCATTGCAAATTCACCTTATCACAAATGGATTGGTAAAAGATGTTCATTGGTAAATTCACTAATTAGGGAATGTTTTTAAACAGTGCTTAAATTAAATGAGTGCTTAGATTTCTAGGCTTCTTAGCAGAAATCCTGAGCTGATCTATAAAGACATAGCTGTGACCTGCCTTTAGGTATTTGTTTCCCCCCCTGCTTGCACATGGAATGATACTGAATGCAGGAGTGTGGGGCAAGCTGTGTGGTTGGGTTATGTACATGGAACAGACCAAAGCTATACCCAGAAAGTTGGAGGGAGGATGTGAATACCTGTTTCAAAGTGTGGGAAAACCTTTCTTGGCAGCACAATATTTCTGTACGTGTATCTGGAACACAGTGGCCCTTTAGGCTTGGAATTAAAGTGAGTTAGTGTGTGTGAGGTGTCAATTGTCAAGGTATAGTAGATTTTTAGTTAGAAAACCTTTCTGCCTACTTTTGGGTTTTACTGTATGGAAAAAACAGCCTTTTAAGTCTTTGGTGATGTGATGTATTCTATGTGTCTGAATCAAGTGAAACAGGCTATGCTTGATCTCCAAGTATACACATGGCTACGTACTGGGAAGGAAACACTTGACTTTTACTGCAAATCATTCTACAATGGGCAAGATGTTTCCAGGAAAAAAAATCAGACATCTAGAAAATTTGTCTGGAAGGAGCCATAAGTTATATTTGATGGAGACCAGCATATGTATCTCTTTCTCCATAAAGTCTTTGATTCCCCTGTTCCTGGTGAAAATAATAAATTAACTGAAGAAAAATTGATTTGTACCAAAAAAAAGGTGTTGCCCTAATTTGACTCCACTGGGCAACAAAGTCAAGTAAATCAGAGTGCTGTTTCTGCAAGTGTGATTCCAGAAGAATGAGTACAGCACAAGTTCTACTCTCATCTTGCACCTTGGAAATAAGCCTTTCTCCTACTTCATTTGCAGGATGTTGAATTTGCATAATGTTTGCTGTTGGCAATGATAGATTTGCTTTTCCTAGTTTCTGTTAAAATTCATGCTCAATGTCTTAATTAAAATGTTGTGGTTTGTTTGTCTCCGTACAAAATTTGAGTTAGTACATGGAGGCATGGAGCATTTCTTATCTAGGAGTTTGAACATTTTCATGCTCAATCAATCCCTTAAAACACTACTTTAAAAAAGTTCATAAACACTGAGGGGAGGGAAGGAAGCTGTAGTCTTTGTTTGCTTAAACATTTGTTTGCTGAAATAGGTATTTAAGGAGTATTTTAGTTATGTGAACAAACGTTGAGACTTCAATTTTATGATGATATTGTCATAATGAAAGAAATAAGGGAGACTCTTTAGGAGGAACTAAAGTTACAGGGATGGAAACTACAGATAGAGGCGTATGAAGGAAACAAGGCTTCTTTCTTCTCTGTAGAGCAGCATGCCAGTTTGACAAGTTTATGAGAGATGGTTTATAATTTCCAAAAATTTTCAGAGACTGAAGAAAATGGCCTCCTATTTTAAACCAATTCATTAGAAATGGTTCACTAAAAGTCTCTAAACTTTCTGTGCCTTGAAAAAGATTTGTAACTTGGCGAGGGCAATCACCTTATGTTTAGGTGATTTTTGTCTTTGTAATGAAAGTCTAGTTAGACATTCCAAGTTTCTTACTGTATTCTCTGTACAGGATTTCAGTAATTAATAAATAGGTTTTCTGAGTATCCATCAGACCAGAGCTGTGAAACCCAAGTGGAATTTCTGGCAACTTCTCCTTGATTACTGTGCTGTGGTTATCAGGTGTTGAAGCTGAAAGCAGTTTGCCGTTTGACATCAAAGCAACATAGGAAAGGAACAGTCTGAGTATGCTGTGTTTTTCCAATAGTTTTCTATTTTCTTTTCAAATAGTTGAAAACAATGGACAAAGTGTTTACTATCCCTAGAACAGAAAAAAAATAGCGTATTACTGCTACCAGTTGCTTCTTCATATGCATGGAAATAAAATTGTTAATTATATATGATCATGAATATTAGGGGTTTGTGGGTTTCTTTAAGGCCAAGCCATTAAGCTGTGCTGGCTTCCCATCATGATCCTTAACTGCTGGCTGGGTGAAAAAGCAGTTCATTGTCTCATTTGAGCAATGCTTTGCTGACTGTCATGAATACAGTAACCGGTCAGTTAGGGCAAATACACCCATGTTTTCATGAAGGTTGTAGAAAATAAATGTCTTGGATAATGTTGTCATATCTTGCTGAAATTCAGTAAGTCCAGAACTTACTTGTTGTGGGACTAGGAGTAAACAGAAACAAATAGGGAGCACAATCACACTAAACTTGGTTCCTTTTTTTCAGGTAGGATACTAAACTAAAATGTAAATTATGCATGTAAGTAACATGGAAAGTTTTAGTCTCAATGCAAAGAAGTTGTTCAGAGTATCCAGTTGTCATCTAAAAGTGAACTCCATTATGGAAATTATTTAGTTTTAAAAGTACTTAGTCTTCCATAGTGAAGTGAGAGAAATGTATTGGAATGTATTGGACATCACACCTTGTATTTTGATTCTTAGAAGTGTTGCTGAAAAATGAAAACAGCAAGAAGCAACCAGTTTTAAGACGGCTTAAAAGACGGGGATCAAATTGTGACCTCAATTTGATTTGCTTTAACTGTAATAGTGGCTGCTACTAACCGTACTTGATAATCTTTGTTTTGGAATTGGCAAAAACTTTTTTTTTTTTTCATTTGAATACAATGGCCTCTATTTTGTACAGATTTATAGAACTATGAGGAGGCAGAAATGCCTACGGATACCCTAGTTTCTTTTGATGCATTTGTGCATTGTGTCAGATACCATGCCTTAGATCAAAGGATATTTTCAGCTTTAAAAGAGTCTTACCATGGACAAAAATGGGTATGAGGGTTTATTAACAAGACAAACTGGTAGTTGGTCTTTCAGACTGAGAACTGATGGGGTGTTGTAATGGAAGGCACACAAATTAGTTTCAGTGAGCATTCTTTGAGCCTGAAGCCTTCCTGAGTCACAAATTAGGAAAAGTCTGGACATACCTCAGACAGAAGACAGGTTAAATTCTGATGAGAAATTATACCTGTAGTGTGAAGCCTACTTTCAGATGGCAGTCTGCTTTACCAAGTGCTGTGTGTGCCTTCATGTGTTGCTTCTTTTATTCTATCTTGAAAAGTACTTTTTATTCAAAAATTATTTTAATGTCATACCAGAAAAAAAACCTTGAATATATATCAAGAAGACTGCTTGCTAAATGATTTTATATGCACTACAAAATACTCTTCAATCTTTAGGAACTGGAATAGGCACAGTGAAATAAGCATAATTACTAAGTTTAATCTGAAATCTTCTGTTTTCTATAATTTTTTTAGGATTTTTTTCCTTTCTAGTTAAGATATATCAAAGGTTGTTCTTTGGGTTAAGTCTTTTGAGAGATTTTGCAAAAAACCTAATTAATTAGTTCTGTAGATAATATACTAAATTTCTTTAATGTGTGTAATAATCTTGAAATATGTATAAAAATGCTTTTTTACCTGATATTCCACAATACTTTCCTTGCATAATTATGGATTTTGGAACAAATTCTATGTTACATACACGAGGAAATGGTTTCATAATTATACTAATGTTTGCATAATTAACAAGCTGCTTGCCAATTTTAACTGACAAATTCCAAGTTGCTTCTGCATGAGGGGAAAAAAGAACCATAAAAAAGGCAACTTCTGTTAGTTTTTCCTTTCATACTTCTTACAGGTGTTGAAACTATTTATTTCTAATTTGCAAGTGAATTTATGTGTTTTTTTTTCCTGATAGGCAGTGCTCTACAGAATTGGAGGGCTGGCTTCCTCCACCTATGCTCTGGGGCTGTTTTAGGGGGCTGCCCTCAAGCTCTGCCAACATATCTCACTCTTGGCTCGTATGATCCCCTGCTGCTTCTGCCGCAGTTCTAGGCAGCTCTTCAGAAGTGACTGCCAATAGCACTGACTTCTTCCAAGCGGTGCAGTAGTTTTCTGGTGCTCACAAATGGGGGCTGAGGAAAGACCACCAAAACTTATTTCCACTTGTGACCCAAGGCAAGATTTGAACTCCAGTTTCCGCTGAAAAATGGCAAGTGTGCCATTGGCCTTCTGTACCGCTCAGCTGCGTGGATTTAATGCTTTACATAGCTACTGAGTAAAATGTTGTCGTCTAAACAAAAGCTGAAAACACTTAATCATTTTAAGATCCTGGAATTAAATGGTCGTAATAAAAACATGAAGGAGGATAGTTGACGTGGCACTTATAAAGTGAAAACAAAAGTGTATCTATGTGTGTATATGCATATTTATTATTTCAATTTCTAAGTGGTCTTGTGTGTTTTCCTCACAGTATCTATATATATATTTAATGCATAACTGTTTGTATTTAAAAAACTTATAAGCAGAATTCTTTCACTTTCATTTAAAAACTGTGAATCACAACAAAAATGCTGTAAGAACATCTAAGGTAGATAATTAAAATATAATTAAGTTTAAATGCCTTGGTGAAGGAATATAAAAATATTTAAATTCAACAGGCTAGTACATTTGCAGTTTTCTTTTATTAGGTGTGAAATCTAAGAATCCCCTGCCAACTCTTGAGGGCTCAATCCAGAATGTTGAATTGAAGTACTGCGGCACATCATTGGTCAAATGTGCCTCTGGGACCGTGGGATCAATAAAAATTTGTGCCAAAGCCCCAGGTATGTGCAGCTGGACCATGTAAAACTTTATTGCCTGTATAGGAGAATTGGCCTTGCTTTTTACAAGGGGAGTTACTGAAACAAGAATTTACTCGTTGTTCCTATGAATCAGAGAGGGGTTTTTGTATTCTGTTTTGGGGTTTTTTTGTTATTATTAAGTATGTCATGATGATCCAGTCTTGCCTCAGTATAGTCAAATTTTACACTGAATTAGAAAAAATAGATTTTTTTTTTCTGCTGAGACAAGTATTAATCTAGACACATTCAAGAAATAGGAGAAATACAGAATACTTTCACCTAGCTTTATCCTTAGCATAATTTTGATGTGTTCTCTTGATTGTTTAATGCCTCATTTTCCATTAATGCTACAAGTATGTATTTTGCTTGTGAAGTTTTTGAGGACTCCATGATGGTTTTTTTACTTCTTTAAAACAATTTTTCTTGAGGAGCATGTGGGAACTTACCAATGTCTATGATGTCTTTATGTATAAAAGCAGCTAATGTCAAGAACATTAAAAATTAAGTGTCTGTAAATTGAGTTCATGGTGATGTTTAAATAGATTATTTTATAAAATTGGGAAGGAAATTACTATTTTAAAGATAATCAATTACTTCATTTGAAATCGTCCTGGATGTCAAGGCATTTACAGGATAAACATTAGGTAGGCTGTTCAACAGTTTATATGATGCTGCTTTTCTATTTCCTCTTTTAATTCTGTGTTCACAATGTTAATTAATAGGTGTTCTCTTTGGACTAGTGAATGTTTGTCTTGAAAATTTATTTTGTTACACTAAAAGCTGTAAGGAGTCTAATCTTTATCCTAGGTGATGGTGGAAAAGAGAAGCTGATTCCTTTAATTCAAGGCCCTTCTGACACCAGAGACTTACACAGCAGTAAATGGCTCAATGAGAGTAGAAAGCCAGAATCTCTCTTAGCTCCAGATTTGGTAGCCTTTACAATCCAAATTCCACAGTATATGGACTACTGCCATAATTCTGGTAAGTACAAAACTCTTGTTAAGCTGGTATCACATTACATTTTTCCTATCCAATGTAATTTTCAAAAGAGGGGCTTGATATAAAATGTGCCAAATGTCAAAGTATCTTTTACACACACTGCACACATTATAACTAGCTCTCTGTGAGACAAAAGAACTAAAAGCTGCATTTTGATGTATGTCGTCTTCAGTAAGGAATGCTTCGTTAACTTAGGTTGCCTTTTAAAATAATTATATGTAACTTTTGTAAACTAGGCAGGGGGAAGGATGAGGCAGGATCCATGTTGAAAATATTAGGTCTATTCTTTCTTCCTGGTACTGGGTTGGGCTTATACAGAAGTTGACATACTGAATTCTAAAGGGTTCATATAAATTTGCATGATAATTTATTATTAAGAATTTGGTTAGCATAAAATTCGTTAACAGTTAAAAATACTGCAGGGCACACATCCAAACTCATCAAATTTGGTGGCCTTAAAAGAGAAGTTAATAATTTGTGAGAGTTGTTTGGCTAAATTTAAGGGTGTTGTTGACTTTGTGAGTATAAATACTTTTACCTGACATTCTTATGGTTTCTATGGTCTTGAAACAAAACACTGGTCTGTTTTAAGCAACACTGACAATTTTGAAATGTGTCTAGTTTAAAATAACTCATGTAGTTTGTGAAATACACATGGAACTAGGTTTTGCTGTCAGTGTGCTGCTTCTTAAAAACCATGCTTTCATGTTTTTCAAAGCTTATTCTATTGGCATGCTAGGCATAGAATGAAATGGGGGGAAAAACCAATCCAAAAATATCTAGGTTAAGGAAAGCAAAAGAATTAGCTGACCCCAGTATTATGAAACACAGAAATAACTTGAACGCTTCAAGTGTATTTTTTTTCTCTGTTTTTTTTCCTGTGAAATGATTCTTGAATGTCATTAGTCTGAAAAGTAACAGTGAATTTATTACTGTCAGTGCAATTTTTATGTGCATATGTAAGCAACATTTGATTCTTATGTGGAGTAAATATTTGTAAGCACTGTGCACTCCAGCAGTTGTTAGGTTATTTTTTCAGTAATTGTACTTCTATGTTTCTTGGAGAGCATCATGTTGGAAATGTTTATAGCAGTGTTTTTATAACAATTATCTTCAGTTCCTGGCTCCTAAAGCATTGCCAAAAAGCAGTTCATGATTCAACAATATCTGAATTACTCAGATCCATTTTTAAACAGAAGCTAAAATCTGTTGCACCTGTTGACTCACTTAAATAACTTTAAATGTTCATAACAACAGTATTTATTACTATGATTAATTGTTGCATTTTTTGAGGATTTTTTGGGTTTAATTTTCTGACTTTAATTTTAGGCTGTTAGTTATATTTTAAAGGACCTATACTACAGAATTAGTGTTTTTGTTACAGGTTGTAAGGTTCTCATACATTTTTGCTTATCATTATAGATAGTCCAGTTAGATGGCTGAAAGTCCTTGATGGGTTGTGACAGGAAGTGCTTACGAGAATTAAGGCACTGACAAATGAAGTGCTGGCCAGACTCACAGGCAGGGACTTTGAGAAGCAAAATATTTTTTTATAATAGACAATCGTCTGTGGTACCTGTTTCGTAGATGAAGGAACATTCATTAAAAATGTTAAGATCTTAGAGTTGAAAATGTACTGGACACTTCACCTACCCCCTCAGTGTCTCAGGAAAGTTGTAGTGATTCTGTGGACTCAATGGCATTCTCTAACCTGCATGTTCAGGCTCTAGCTCTGCTCCCCTAGATCTGTGAGGTGGCACCTGTGAGGAGTGACAAGTGAGAGGAAAAAGCTGACTGATTTGCTAAAGCTTTGGTCTCAGTCAACAGGAAGAATGGCATACTGCAAATGATTTTATTTTTTTTTAACATAAACTAAACCAGAAGTAACTAATGTTTCAATTGTCTCAGGTTCTATACAAAGGATCAGCAAAACAAAAGCCTTTGCTTTCAAATACTTGCTAAAGAAACTGGGGCAATTTAATACAGGAGATATGGCTATCATTTTCATTATGACTGTGAAAATTACATGTAGGGAAAACATGAAATGCTTTGAGAGCATAAAAATGCATTTGCTGTCAGTTGCAGTCACTTCTGGGAGTTTAAAAAGCTGTACTGGATGCTTTCATGGAAAAGTCTCATCCTTTGGTAATAAGAGGGCTTTTTAAAGCTGTACTACTGAAGGTGATTGTGCAGTACTGAAGTTGTGCTGTTTGTGAAATTTTTCCTAATAATGTTGTATATAATTATCTGGAATAGGAATTTGGACTAATTAATTCATTAAAGTGAATGGAAAATAACTCGGTCAAAAATCAAAGCAGCTGTTTGGTTATAAAATGCTAAGGAGGAGGTTGTGCAAATGGCATGAGCTGCTTGAATAAATCAGGGCATATTTACCTGGAGAACAGGTAGGGGACTGTTCCTCCTCCTCTCCTTGTTGCATCAGCGACTGTCTACTGTCTTGTAGCTCTTGACTCACATAATCCAGGGTGATCAGGACAGTTGTGCAACTTCCTTCTACGGCTTGTCTGTACGTGGCCCTGTAAAGTTTGAGGATGTATTTACAATCTGAGGGATAAAGCATTTGACACTAGTATGTTCCTTTTTGCTATTTCCCTTGTGCTGTTCAGAGGAAGAGGAAAAAGAATATAGTTCTAGTAGTACCATACTGCATTGAGTACAACCATCAAAGGAAAAAGCTCTAAACTGTACTTTCAAAAAGGGCAGCATTTAAAGCATGTGATGTGTAGCATGTACATTGTAATAACAAGTATAAAACAAGTGCATATACTGATGATTACCTGTCAGGAGTGTTTTACTGTCTGATGCATAAAGTGTCATTATTACAGTGGAAAACCTATGGCAAAGGAAGTATTTAGAGACAAAGAATGTAAATATGATTTTGTTTAGTCCTTAAATACAAGTCTGAATGCTGTGATTTTAATTTTGGGTACTTCTGTTTTATGAAAAACTGCCCCAGGTATCTCTATGCATAGTTGTAAAAACCAATGAATATGCTCCTCAGTCTTCAAACTGCAGCGTATAAAATAAATACAAGAGAGGAGATTATTCCATTACCCCAGGGCTTGGGGAGGTCTTCTTACTCTTTCTCTGAAATAACCCTAGCTTTATTAACCCTGGGAGCAAGCTGCAGACCTTGTTTGTTTCACCTGGCCTTAGAGAGAAGAGGGAGATTTCAAAATGAATGCTGGTGTTAGTGGTTAATTATGAACAGCTGTTGAATAGATGAGGTGAGCTGATTACGCTCTATTTGGTTTGCCATATTGAATAATTGGGAGTGCGTGCACAGCCAGTGTATGGACAGCTTTATTACAAATAAATCAAGAGGAACAAAAATAAAAAATACAATTAATAAAGTTTTCTCTGAGATCAGCTTAAATAGTCAATAATGCAGCAGTGAAATAAGGGAGTAAACAAAAGTGCTTGTATTCATATCAGGCTCATATGTGTTAAATTTATACACCCAGTGGAGCAAGCAAGAGTGGGAAAGCTTCTCTAATTTGTCGAAGCTGCATAAAGGCTGAAGAGCAAACATTCAACCTTATAAAAGTTGGTATTTCTTGTTTAAGTGATATGTTTCTCAAACTTCCAAAACTTCAGAATTTTTTTTCTTCTGTCGGTATTTTGATTTAGATAAGATCACTCCATTCACCCCCTTCCCATGCCAAAGGGAAAAAATAACTAAAGAAATAATATCTTCAAGTATGAAAAAATTGCCATAGAAGTTGTACCAGCAGGAGCATAAACTTTTTTTTTGTAAACCATCTGATTTTTATCTGTTAGAACTTACTAGAAAGGAGGTGAGAGATTATAGGTATGTTTGGTTTTAAGCATACACACCTACATATGCCCCCCAACTTTCCCTTTTTTACAGTTAAAAAAGCATTTCATTTACATAGTTCTAAATTTAATTTCGACTGCTTGCACTAGGGATATTAGTCTGAATTTTGAAGCTGGACCAATGACATTTTTTAAGTTCTCATCTAATTTAACTGATAAGTCCTTGTGGTAGTAAGTAAATAAGTAAAAAATTTCTAGTAAAGAGAATTCATACTCTAATTCGAAGTATTTTGGAAAGATTTAACACAATGAATGAATAAAAATGCTTAGTATATTGGAGTAATTAAAGACAATTCACATTTGTGGTTTGGACATAAATGTGTAAAAATTATACCCATCTATCTTACTGCATTTCCTTTTCTCTCCCTGAGGATTTCACTATGTACTTTATCTGTAATTGTTGCCAGTTTTCTATCAAGTTCCCACTGGGCTTCTGGTGCAAAAAATCTTATCCTCTCGATGACAGAGCTTGCCTGAATGATTTCATGCTCTTAGCATTTTTGTTCACGGGAATTAGGGGGAGAATGTAACTGCAGCTGAACATAGCATCTATTTTTGTAATTTTGAAGTTTAGACTCTGTTATTGGAACTAAATGAAGAGATGCAGGTGTTCTCCAGTTCAAGTCCTTTGGGATTTTTTGATGGTAGATGCTTGAAAAGAAAATGCATGTGTTTCCAGAGTCAAACAGCAGCTGTGGACAAGGATTTATGTTTTTCTCAGAACTTTGGGATTTCAAAATGTTACATTTAATCACATGCACAGAAAGGAGAGCAAATGTTAAAGATGTTACATATAAAACTAGGAGACTGATCTTTTTACCATACCAACTAGTTGTGGGAATAGAGGAACAAAGTGATCTTTAATCTTAATATGCACAATTTCAAAAGGATTATGATAGTTGCCAGGACTCTGGTCTTTTGAGAGCTGTGCTGAGGCAGTGCACAGCATTTATATCTTCTTAATTGCTTTTAAAATCTGGTTTATTCTTATATTTTTTTGTTGGAAAAATATGAAAGTTAATAGTATGAGTTACTGAAAACACAGTATTCATGTATGCTTATTTTGGAGGGTGGATTTAAATTCGATAAGTATACGTTTTTAGAAAAAAATTTTTTGGCAACGTCCTGTAGTTTTCAAAATTTGATTTAAAATAGCAGTTCAACTGCCTGAACTGCAAGGCTATATTTGGAAGTTTTCCTTCTGACAGAATGTGTGGGCAAAAGTATTTTGTGGTAATGCAGTTTCTCCCTCCCTTTCTCTCTGGTGATTTTGCAATTAGTTGACTGTAGCAAACAAGATGTCTGACATCTTAACTTTAGCTGAAATTCAGGCAAGGGCAGCAGATGGTGGTGCTGCTGAGCAATTCAGGACGGGAGAATGGTGTGGGGGAGAGCAGGTTGGTAACAGTGGTAAGTGCCAAGTTAATTACTACCAAGGAAGAGAAAGTAAAAGCCTCTTTTAACATTCACCAGTTTGTGTGTGCTCCATTCTCTGCCATTATCCTCACAACCTGAGTATGTTGTGCACTACAGCCGTGTTAAATAGCAAATATTTTTCCAGAGTTGAATCACCACTGCATCATCTACTTTCTTACAAAGATCCAGCATATAGTACTTATTGTAAGAGAGGAGTATACTTGTCCTCAAGTGCAGTCTGTTCCTCTGCTGGCTGCAATTGTAGATTTCATGTTCATAGGAGTAGCAGCAGGGAGGGATGTATTATACTATGCTAACTAGATTAGGACTACTTACAGTGAGTTGCATAAATCTGGCAACTGCCAGTAGGTTCTGGTTATAGAAAGATAATTGCACAATGCAGGAATAAGACAGCTTGTTCAACTTTCCCTCAAGTAATTCTGCAAATCCTCTTGGGCAAGAGGTGTTTTCATCTCTCTGCTTATGTTGCGGTCAGTTTCTCTCAATATGCCATAAATCCTTCAGCTGTACATGTGTTCTAGAATTCTGAGATTGTGACTAAATAGGATTTTGAGTTTTGTAAAATCTTACTTTAAAAATTGATACTTAAAGAAAAAAATAAAAAAAACTACGCAGTCATGTGAGTTCTTAGGAAGTTAGCCTCTGTAGTCAAGTTCCCTGAAAATATCTCTGCTTTTCTTTCAATTCAGACTGACTTTGAGATGTACTGTTCAGCTGCACTGTGGAAGTCAAGTCATATCTTTAGTCAAAGAAGCACTTTTGGCTTTTTAAGTTTTTTGGGTTTGTTTTTGTTTTTTTTTTCCTTAATAGAGTCACTTAAGATTAAGAATTTGGTAATAGGGCAGAATAAGAACAAAGCACAGTGAATATGGGGACTCAACTCCAAATGCCAGGAGCCTTAGACATTACACTGGGAAATCTGTTGACTGAGGGAACTGGAAATCCTGCATCTCATCTGGATTTATAACTTTTTCTGTAAAAACTCATTGTCTGACTTTCTCTTTTCTTTTAATGCAGGATGTGTTCTGCCTGTGGATAACGTAGTTGAGCTTGTAGTTCTTGGGATGGTTTGGTCTCTTGAGTGGTGGGTAGTACGAGGTATGCAGTCTTTAAAGTACATGAAGGAGATCTCTCCACCTTCTCTTTAAACAGCTCATAACCTAGAAAATTCTGTAAAAGTAACTAAAAAAAAAAGCTTTTTCTTTTTTAAACTTTTAACTCATTAAATGTGTAGAAGTTAGGGAATGGCAGATATGAGATTATTACTGCTACCTTTATTTTGTGTGTGTGCATGTGTGTTCCATTGGATTTCTGTTCACTTTACAATCTGGCAGTATCAAAGTGTTCCATATGGCCACCAGAGTCATATTTAACACTTCTGTTATTGAAAAAAAGATCTGCATGTGGGTTCAAATGATAATTTCTATTTTCATAACAGTAGAGGCTGATGTATCTGTGCTTCCTTTATTTATGAAAATACATTTACCTTTTTAACTTATGGCATCTGGAAAAGCATTATTCAGCAAGGTGACTGGATTCTTATTGTTGGTTTGGAGTGTTTTGAAAATGTGACAGGTATAGGCTCTCAGCAATTGCTGACACATAGCTTTGGACATTGAAATCTGTTCTTAATTGAGAAAATATATGTTGGCCAGCATATTGGGATAGTTCCCTCCCATTTTGAAAAAATGCCATGGGATCTTTTAACTTCCATTTGGATGCTTCCCAGACATGGGCATAAGGGACTGTAACTGTTTATTTTCAAATAGTGTTTAAACTATTTCCAGGTTTTATAATTGAATTATATTGCTCTCACTGCCTCATTAGTGATGTAAATGATTCATACAAGATAGCTACTTTTTTTGTAATGAAATGCTAAATAGATATGACTGAAAATCAGTAGACTCTTGCTAGTAAATTGTAAATGCATTTTGACTAGGTCAACTTCTGTTTTTTTTAAATTTTAGTAACAAGCAATTCAATAACATCATAGCACATTTGATAAAAAACAGTGCTAAATGAAGTATCTTATTTTTAATGCAGAGATTATATATATAAAAATATATATTTGTTCCTAATCTAAATATTTTTCAGTAATTTTCATGGTTCAGCTCTGTAGCAGGTTAATAAAAGGCTACGTTTCACTCCCAACATTCCAGTGTTCTTGTTATAATACAAATGTACTAATAGTCTCATTTTTATGATTTAGGATGCAATCAGAGTGAATATTCAACCACATTGTCCCTTTCTACCCAAACATTACTGTTCAGAAGTTTCAACAGAAATTCCTTCCTATGATGGTACAAATAGTCAGTTGTGGTCAACAATTAAAGCTGGGCCATTACCAAGGGACTGAACAGCTAATTTTATGTAGAAAGCAGCAGTTCACAGTCAAGATTAGACAAAGCAGGTTAGAATTTTAACAGTATTTTATTTTTTTAAATTCAACTAGATAACCCCTGTGATGACTCCCAATTTAGGACAGACTCCTATAGCTGACCAAACTGAAATAATTTTGAACAGACAGATGATCTTTAAGGTGTCGAACTTTGGAAACATTTAAATTAGTTCTATTTTTTTCATGTGCTGTGAAGCTTCTCAAAGTCAATCTCTATTACCAGAATCTCTATGTTACCAGAAATCTGCAAACTGTATAAAAATTAATACTATAGGAACTATTATTCACTTGTAACCTTTAGACCATTTAATCACTCCTGTGCTGTATGAGCTGATTTCATTTTACCTGTGCACTCAAATAGAACTAATATGTTCAAGATACATAATATGTACTTGTGTAAGTTGACAGAAGTAGTTAAAATTGATACTAGGAAAACAGTGCACTGTATAACTTTTCAGTTCTAGTTAACAGCAAAAATTAGGTTACCTATATAATGTGAATCTTTAATGTTGAGTATCTCTGTATGACAGATTTTAAATACAGCAAATTCAAACACAAATGTGATATATTTGAGGTTATCCTGACATTCTCAGTATCACGTGGAATGCTAAATCTATTTGAGAAATGCAGCGATAGGATTAGAGTGGATATATAGTTTAGTTAAATAGCCAGATATTTTTAATTCTTAATTTTAATCTGATTTACACTCTTCAGTAGTGGAAAAGGCATTTTGAAAAGGAAAAACACCCATTTGTTTTTCAGAAGTCATATATGAAAGAGAAGATTCTAGGTGTTGCAGCCAGTTCAGTTAAGACAAACATATGCTGGAGCAAAGTAATTTGCTGACCTGACTCTTGAGTTTCTATCCAAACACATTTCTGCTGCTAATTGTTGATACTGAGTTCCACTTGCAGCACAGCATATTAGTGCATGCTCTGGCTTCCTGAGTGTTTTCCTAATTTCTGATGTATTTTCAAGGTGAAGTAGATGGATCTGGAAAAAAATGTGATTTTTTTCCCCCAGGAGATTTGGAAAACTGTGTATTTGTAGAATAGCAAATAATTTAGGGATTCTACTTCATGAACTTACGAGAACATTTCATGGTTATGCAATGAATGGGTACTCTGACAATGTGAATGGAAGGGATGGGGAGTTCCAAACATTTCAGCTATTACAGTAAGAGTTTGCCTGCATCTACCAACTCTTACATTTTTAGCCTGGGTTCACCATCTGTCACTGTAGAGCTTCTGGGGCTGCTCGTCTGGGATTTGTGCCAAGCTGAAGAAATATCTTTGGCTATGCTGCCTCATGTCCAGATATCTTGCAAAAATAGACCACTGCCTTTGGGAAGGTGGACATGACCAGAGTTTGAGCCATGGCTTTTTGACTTTTAGTGTTTATAACTGTCATGCCAGTGGAAAAAAGACCATGTGCTAATAATATGATGCAAACAATAAATGAAAATAAAGTTTAATCAGATATCTAACATTAATATTCAAATTAATAATCTGAATAAATGTCTGTCTGCCTCTTCCCATCTCCTGCTGCCCTCAAAAGTACCTATGCTTGTTTTACTTCTGGAATAAAAATGATTAAACCATAAAGAAATATTGTGTAAATACAATTTAAACTATAAAATGAGAACTAGCTTGGCTATCATAAGAATTTTTCCCCCTTAAAGTGGGGAAAATAATGGGAATTTTGTAAATAGAAACAATACTTCGAAAAACAAGAGAAGATATGATTGAATATAAGAATTATTAAAAACAGTATCTGGCTCAACATTAGTGAGCAGGGTTATGGAGCACATGTGATGATTGATCATCACTTCTGGATAGTATTCTTTTCTCTTCTGTATGTCCATGGCATAGATGTAATCAGTCAGATGTCCAGTTTAGCTAAAAGTTGATAAAGCACGTTTTTTATGTATTGGTCTTTGCATTAATTATGTGTGCAGCACATTTCTTATTTTTAGTGTCACTATGTTCGTGGTTGGTCACCTATTCAATAGAAATAAATTAATGAAATGAGAATATGAATTACCTTCTGTACTTTTGGGCTCTCTTATGTCCCTGTTGTGATAAGAGAAGAAGAATTCAGTATTGAGCAAATCTTCTTTCAGGTTGTGACCGGAAGATTTATACAAGACAATGAAATATGTTCAAACGATCTTTGTAGTATCTGAAAGATGTATTAGCCTAAGCCGTGGATCTTTATTTTTCAGGCAGTAAAATTATTGTAGAACAATTCTTTCTTACATGTTTCATAATAAATTCATTATTCAATGATAAGCTTAAAATGGACCTATTATATTAAAAGTGTGGTTTTAAACCAACTTTTCGAAAATCTTACAGATAGAATGTACTTTCCTGAAAACAGATGTGGATTTTCAAGGGCACATATCAGTCGTTTAAGCAGTTGCATGTCTGAACTAATAAAATTAAACTTTAATGCAAGTTGCAGTCAGTTGATTGAAATCCTTTTTAATTGAAAAATGAAATAATTAAGGAATATTTCTATTTTTCAAAACAGGAGTAATAAAATATAATAATCACAATAGTAATTATGTTCAGTGTAAAGATTTTTATAAAAACTTGAAACCAATAATGCTACTTTTTTTTTTCACTGGTAACATAAGCAGAGCATAAGCCTGTGAAAAGGATGACTTAACACAACTGTTGATGCACTTCAACTGAAACATCTTTATCAAGTTAATACAAGAAGCAGTCATGCCCTACTTGAATTACTCATTTATAATGGCTGAGCAGCAGCCTGGACGTGGACTTTGAAATCCTGGGAAAATACGATGCATGCATGCATCCAAATGTCTAGAGTCTTTAAAGCAGCTGTAAAATGTTGAAGTGAGATGTCAGCTACTAGCTGTTGTCTGCATTTTTAGTCTGAAAGGAAGTGTGATCATTTAATTGCTAACCAAGTTTAATATTATTATAGTTGTTACATCCTCAGTTCAAAACTTTTTTGTTTCTAGGGCTCTTGGAACATATAGGCCTGAAGAATCAGAATATTTTATCTGCTTTTTTGCATACTTTGATTGCACAGATGATTCCAACATTTTTTGAAGATCTTATTTACTTTGTTAAAATACATACATTTTTCTCTAACTTTTATTGTGCTTGTAATAAGGGAATAATAATCCCAAAGATGTGTAAAATATCAAAATAAAGCACATGTGTGGGTAGCAATTCCAAAATGGCTACCTTTGTGCTCAGTAAGGACATAAGAGTATAATAGCTGGTAAAAGCCATATATTAAAAGGATCTCTGTCTGTTTGCACTATTGAGATGTTGCTGTGTGCACAGTTTTTTGCAGATGATGGCATTGCCAGGTTCCTTGTCTTCACAGCTTGATTTCATGTTTTCTTTGAAAAGACAGACATATAGGAAATTAACTGTTCAACTTTAATTTTTCTTCAAATTCTTGCACAATTCCAAAGGGTGTGCATCCCATTATACTTGAAACAGAGATTTTTCATTAGAAATGCCAGGTGTTTCTCAAGTATCCTCACACTTCCCAAGCTACCAGCACAGAAGTAAACACTCTTCTTTTTACTGCAGGAATTGTACAAGTTCCTATCACAAGAAGTGAGTGAGAGCAGGAAAATCCAGTTTTTCATGTTGGAACATCTGTAAGGCAGTGTGAACTTTGTGTTGCACTTTGGAGACAGATGATAAAGTCCATATTGTATCTATCCAGGGATATTCATAATCATCTTACAGCAGTTGGTGAGACTGCAAGGGTGCTTAATTAAGGATCATTCAGGAATTGGTCAAGTAGCTTTTTTCTTCTTTCTGTTACAAGTAGAATTAAGATGACTTGCACTTTGTCTGTTTCCTGGAAAAATCACTATCTCAAAATCATGATGGAAGGAGAATCTGTTTTCTACACAATGGCAGCAAATTAAGCCACCAACTCAGAGATTGTGCTGTCCTTCTTGGTACTGGGAAAATGGAGAGGTGAGAATAATCCACCTTAAAGGTAAGAAGTAGGGTGGTTAAAAGTCTTCACTTATTTTTTTTCCAAGGCAGCCCTAGTAGAGTTACTGGGTATAGCTCTTATGAAAGCACTTTAAACTAGATTTGAAGGAGGAAAGGAATAAAACCAGGCTTACTACAGATAAACCTGGGGGCAGTATGCCACTGTCTGAGGGATGCTGTGATAGCAAGGTCCTTTGGTCTGCCACCTCAGTGGAGGTAGGGGATGGAAATCCATGCAGCAGCAAAGACGCAAGGGTTATTGAATTTTTAGAAACTATGGAAGCACCTGAGAATGATTACATAGGAATTAGGGCTTGTCGTCCCCAAAAGGCAGTAATGAATAGTCCAACTGAAGTGCATTTACACCAATGCACACAGCATGGGCATCAAACAGGAGGAGCTGGAAGGCATTGTGCAGCAGGAAAACTGTGATGTAATTGCCATCATGGAAACATGGTGGAATGATGCGTACAACTGGAGCGCTGCAATGGATTGCTGTAAACCCTCCACAAGGGATAGGCAAGGAAGGAGAAGTGTTGGAGTAGCTCTGGATGTTGGGGAGTGTTTTGATTGTCTAGAGATTAATGATGGTGACAGTAGGGTGAGTGTTTAAGAGTCAGAGAGAAGGGCGACAAGGCCTTGGTGGGAGTCTGCTATACACCTCCCAAGCAGTATGAAGAGGCAGATAAAATATTCTATTAGCAGCTGGGAGAAGTCGCACAATAGCTGGCCCTTGTTCTCATGGGGGACTTCAACTTACCAGATGTCTGCTGGAAATGCAATACAATGGAGAGGAAACAGCCTAGGAGGTTCCTGGAGTGTGGAAGTTAACTTCTTGACACAGCTGGTGGGCAAGCAAACTATGAAAGGCAGAGGCTGGACCTGCTGTTTGTGAACAGGGATGGGCTGGTGTGTGATGTGGTGGTTGAAGG
Source organism: Corvus kubaryi (assembly GCF_017639235.1). Classification (NCBI taxonomy): domain Eukaryota; kingdom Metazoa; phylum Chordata; class Aves; order Passeriformes; family Corvidae; genus Corvus; species Corvus kubaryi. The sequence goes on from NW_024581127.1 coordinate 14,996,822, forward strand.
CCTCTTGGGCCCAGTAATCACAAAATGACAGAATTTTTGGTTCTTGAAGAAGTAAGGGGGGTGGGGGAGCTGCAGATCTGCTACTTTGGACTTCCAAGAGCATACTTGGGCCTGCTTAGGAGATGGGTTGAAGGAGTTCCTTGGGAGACAGTCCTGAGGGACAAAGGAGTTCAGGAAGGCTGAGCAGAACTAAAGAGGAAATCTTAAAGGTATAGCAGGCTGTACTCATGTGCTGAGAAAGTTGAGCTGACGAGGAAGTATCTGACATGGCTGAACAGAAAGCTTTGGCTGGAAATCAGGAAAAAAAAGAAGAGCTTATGACCTTTGGAAGAAGGAGTGGAAAACTCACAAGGACTGCAAAGATGTTGTGAGGTAATAAAGGGAGAAAATTAGAAGGGCCAAAGCCCAATTAAAACTTAATCTGGCTACTGCCATGAAAGACAATGAAAAATGTTTCTGTAAATACATCAGCAACAAAATCCATTATTGGATGCCAGGGCAAACATAGTGGCAAAAGATGAGGAAAAAGCTGGGGTACTTAATGTCTTAATGCCTTAGTCTTTAATGACAAGACCAGTTGTCTTTAATGACCAAGACCTTCCTGTCCTGGAAGACAGGGTTGGGCACAGAATGAAGGCCCCGTAATCCAAGGGGGAATAGTCAATGACCTGCCATACAATTTAGACATACACAGGTCTGTGGAGCTAGATGAAGTCCATCCAAGGGTGCTTGGGGGGGGCTGGCAGAAGAGCTCACTGAGCCATCTTCAATCATTTACCAGTGGTCCTGGCTAACTGGGGAGGTCCCAAGTGACTGGGAATTGGCACTAGTGACCCCCATCTATAAGATGGCGAGAAGGAGGATTTGGGGAACTACAGGCCTGTCATCCTTACCTTCGTGCTGGGCAATGTTATGCAGCAGATCATCTTGAGTGTCATTATATAGCACATGCAGGACAATACAGAGGGATCAGGTCCAGCCAGTGTGAGATTAGGAAAGGCAGGTCTTGCTTTCCCAACCTGATCTCCTTCAATGACAGGGTGACCTGCCTAATGAATGAGGGAAAGGCTGTGAATGTTGTCTACCTGTGCGTTAGTAAAGTCTTTGATACCATTTCCCACAGCACACTTTTGGAGAAACTGGATTTTCATGGTGTGGTTGAGCGTATTCTTTACTAGGTAGGAAAACTGGCTGGTTGGCCAGGCCCTGAGAGTGGTGGTGAATGAAACTAAATCCATTTGGTAACTGGTCACTAATGGGGTTCCCCAGGGCTTAGTGTTTGGGCCAGTCCTGCTTCATATCTTTATCAATGATTTGGACAAGGGGATTGAGTGGACCTTCCGTCAGTTTGCAGAGGACATCAAGTTGGGTGGGAGTGTTGATCTGCAGGATGGTGGGAAGGTCTGCAGAGGCATCTAGACAGGCTGGATTGATGGGCTGAGACCAACGGTATGAGGTTAGACAAGGCAAAGGGGAGGATCCTGCACTTGTGTTATAACAACCCCATGCAGTGCTTCAGACTTCAGGCAGAGTGGCTGGAAGGCGGCCCTGAGGAAAAGGACCTGGGGGTGCTGGTCAGCAGTGGCTAGATGCGAGCCAGTCAGTGTGTGCTCAGATTACCAAGAAGGCCAGTGGCACTTGACCTGGAAGTGTCTGGCCAGCAGGACCAGGGCAGTGATTGTCCCCCTATACAGGGCACTGGTGAGGCCTCACCTCAAGTACTGTGTCCAGTTCTGGGCCTCTTAATTCAGGAAGGACATTGCGGTGCTGGTGCTTGTCCAGAGAAGGGTAATGGAGCTGATGAAGGATCTAGAGGGTAAGTCATAGTAGGAGCGGATGAAGCAGCTGGGGTTGTTAAGCCTTAGAGAAGAGGAGGCTCAGGGGAAACCTTATTTCTCTCTACAACTGCCTGAAAGGAGTTTGTAGCCAGGAGGTTGATCTCTTCTCACAGGTAACAAGCAATAGGACAAGAGGAAATGGCTCCAAGTTGTGCTAGAGGAGGTTTCAGTTGGTTATTAGGAAAAATTTATTCACTGAAAAGGTGGTCAGTCATTGGAATAGGCTGCCCAGGGAAGTGGTTGAGTCACTGTCCCTGACAGCATTTAAAAACATCTAGACGTGATATTTAGCTACATGGTTTAGTGGTAGATTTGGCAGTGCCAGGTTGATGGTTGAACTCTGACCTTAAAAGCCTTTTACAGCCTAAACGATTCTATGATTCTATATAACCAGGGAGGACAATATTTTATCTTACACTGTTTTGTAAAGTGGAGCATTTCGGATGGGTTTGCATTGCTGTTTTCCACTGAGATTCTCTATTGAGCTGCTGCAAGTATATGATGGAGGGATGTTTGCAGTAAGAATGCACCAAGCCTTTTCTGTGGCTTGGCTCTGCTTGGATATAGCTGCCATGGATTTTCACCCCTTCTCAGATGGCAGCAGCTCAGCTAGCTCCAGTAAAAGGTTTCTCTATATTGAGATGTGAATTAACTCAAGTAAGTTACTCCAGAATACTTGCACTTGAGAGCAAAGAAATTGGTAATGAAGAAGCATAGTTGTACAAAAGTAGCATGAGGTAATGCTAAGGGAACAAGATGTTTTTCATTCATTTTCCGTGAGGTCCCCCATAGTGAAACACTTGCAAATGAATGCTGCTATATTGGGAGCCAGTACAACTTAGACTCAGTTACAGCAGCATTTTGGACCTGGCTTTGAGGAAATAAAGCAACATCCGAGTTCCTGCCATGCTTATCAACATGGGGAAAGCAAAGTTCTTCCACTTTTGTGTAGTAGAGGTACCTCTGCATGTTCCTTTTCCTTAATTCTCTTGCTAGGGGTGGTTATTGGCTCATACATATCAGCCAGCGTGGAGGACTGCTGTTTGTGTGTTCCTGAGCCTTGGACCTAGTCTTTGTGGATATTTGGTTGGGGTTTGCACCTCACAGGGCTGTGACTCTCACCACCATTGGAACATCAGAAGCCTTTCTAGGATTGCTGCTTCAGAGAAATAGAAACAGAGTAGCAAATAATAATTAAAAAAAAAAATTAAAAGGTAAGAAAGTGAAACTAACCCAGCTTGCAGTCCTACTTATTTCCATTTTTCAGAGAATTTTGTTTTCTTTAGAGACAAAGCCCTCTTTTTACCCTTCATTTCTTAAACTGGAATGCCATGATAAGAATTTGAAAGGGCCAGAGTCAATTTCTTAATTAGGGTTGGAAAAAGTGGGAATATAATTACTTACCAGACAGCTGGTATAATTTTCCTAAACATTTTCATGTTTAGCTATACTTGTATATAAGTACAAAGAGAGAAAAAAATATCTATTCTCATTCTATTGGTGAATAAGATATTCTGGGTATTGTTGAGGTTTGGGAGGAAAGCTTAGAAAAGTGATGGTGTAATCCATGGTGCATTGTGTGACGTAGCCCTATAAATATATTGGAGAGCTACAACTTGAGAGAAAATATAAATCTTTTTAGCTCTAGATGTTCTTGTTTCCCAGAGGATTACTAGTGGAACAGGAGGACAAATTCTTTAATTCCTTTATCCATAAGTCAGTCCCTTTGGAAAATCTCCAGTTGGTTCTTCATACCCCAGGAAGAATGATAGCCAAACACTTGTTGTTTTTTGACAAATTCTACCTAGTTGCTGTCAGTACCAGGGCAATGTGATCAACATTTTTTTAGAGAAATGCAGACAAACTCTCCTTAATATATGTGGGATAGAAGATACAGTGTGTGTACATATAATGGGGGGGGGGGGGGTGTGTGTGTGTGTGTATACATATATTAGTGTGTATATATATATATATATAAAAAAGTATATATACATGTCTTTTAGTATATATGTGTAGTGAATTTTTCCTGTTAATTTCCAGTAATTTTCCTTCATAAGACATAAGATAATAATAAAATACCTTATGATCTTATAGATTTTTTGTGCTTCTTTTGGGAACTCCACCTGGCCTTGTCCTGTCACGAGTATTCATGTGCAGCACTTTTGAATGAACTTTGCATGCCAAATTATTTTTTACGTAATAGATCTTTTAGTTTATATTAACCAGTATGAATGCCATCAACACAACTTTAGAGAAAATCAGTATTTTTAGCATTATATGGCTTCTTTACTAAATTCTTACTGTGCTTTTATAAATTAAATTATCTTCAAACAAATAGGCTGTATCTAATAAAGTACATTATCCCACTAGAAATTCTGAACAAAAGATATTGTGTGGCAACTTGAAATATGACCAAGGCAGCTATCATTGCTGCTTTTAGTAGTTTCAGAATAACATTACACCTACTTAGAGCAGCAGAATGTGCCTTGTATGTCAGTGTGCCAATGCAAATAATATTCAGACTTTCTACTATGTTTCTTCTGTGAAGTGCAGTTTAATATTTAGTTACTGATAGTGCCCATTATTATTGTTATGCTTTGGATCAAGGAAAAGATAAAATAGTCCAAATTACAAAGCATCCAATAGCTTGAATTTTCTGCCCAAGGAATAACAAGAAGTAGCAGACTGAAGTTCAAATTTATATGGTGAATAAGTTTGAGTAGTTTTCTGTGCCATTAGCGGAACAAATTAAACTTTTGCTGCTTGAGTGCATATACCTAAACAGTGTAGTGTGGGAGGATTATCAGCCAGTTAGTCTTATTGGTTTATTGGCAGTAGAGCAGATTTAAACGAAATTTTCCCATGGCAGAAGTACTGTATCAGCAATCCCAGAAGTTTTCCTAAGAAATTTATGAAGTGGTATGAAAGTAAATTACTGAAGAGCCATCAAAGCAAGTATGTTATTAATTGACAATTTATTGACTTCATCCTTACTGCTAGTTAAAAGAAAAAAAAAGGATTAGGATTCCCACTACACTTTGAAAGCTGCGTGAGGTCTTTGTACGACATTTCAGTTAACCTGTAATTAATTAACTTAATTTAACAAGTATTAGTAAAAGAGTAAAAGCACACTTATTGTGATGGATCTATAAAAATAGTCATAAGATCAATGTAAATAAGTAATGGAAAGTGTGAATCTGGGTCTGGTTAGGGCAGAGTGTAACGCCAATTATCTTTGATCTTCTGAGAAACTTAGTCCTTGCTCAAGGAAATCTCTCATAAGCATCACTGACTAATTGCTAAAGAACTGCTGGGTCTTTACCCTTCAGCTTATGGTCAAAAATACATTGCTGTTTATTGTACTGGACCATTTTTCTGTGCCTAGCTTCAATACACTTAATTCAAACAAACTGCACTTGATTTTGTTGTTATTTTACCTATATTAAAAGAGTAGAATAGTGATTACAATAGAAAGAGGTGATCTTCTGTTTATTCCAATTTCTTCTATTAACTTGCTGCTTCTGGCTAATTATTTAACTCTCTGTTTATCATTTCATCTGCAAAAATGTATGTTACCATACATGTGAAATGTTATGGGAAATGCCATAAGAATATTTTCAGACTTTGAGTTGGAAGGTATTACATGAAGACTGGAATTTTGTAGTGATGGTAGTTAGGTATTAGTGAGTATGCTGTAGGTTTTATAAACATCTAATATTTGATATAGGAATTTAATTCCTACTAATATTATGTAGAAGTGGAGGTCTCCTTAAACTTAAAAAAAACCAATCTAAAGCCGTTTTTTCCAGATCATTCATGTACATTTTAAATTTAGAGCTTTTAAAATGTCACTCTTAATTAGACATGTAGATTTATTGTCAGGAATATTTTTTCCTATTACTAATAATCCGTAAAGCCAACTGCATGTAAAATGCATGAATTCTCTCCTTTTCTGCCTCTTTCTGACACCTGTGAACTTTTTGGTTGTTTTCAATGACTGGTAAATTGTTTTCCAGGTAGGAGGGAGAATGCTTGACTTTGACTCACAGTCTAATTTCTTGAGAAAATACCATTGTGTGCAATGTGTCAACAATAGAAGCTATTGCAGAATATTTTTCTTCGCTATCAGATTTTTTGGCCAATTTACCCCTGAAAGCAGTCTCCTGGAAATCTGCTTAATCAGTAATACTGTTTTGAAAACAAACATTTTGTAAGGATCTGTCCTTTTTCATTAACAGCTGCGAACATTATAAATAAATCTAAGTCTTTTTTTTTTTTCCAGTCACTCATGATATGCTTCCTTTCTTTGCTTTTGTCAGTTTTACCTACTTTGTTCATGGTACTTCAACTTTGATCTAGGCTAATTGCCATTAAATTCACACCACTCACTGACTTGGCAAGCCAGAGCAAGTTAATGCTATTCATCATCAGGAGACCAGTTACTTTCTTCTGTCCCCTCTAGGCATGTGCTTGTTTGTTTAACAGCAAAATGATTTGAGCAGTTTTACATATGCTGCTCCTACATTTTCCATATGAAAGTCAATAGCACAGCAGAATTCTACAACTGAAAGTTTTTAAATAGGTTTATTGCTTAAGATATAGGTATAATAAATTTTTTTTTCCTTGCTGCTTCAGATGCTGTTTCTATCCCACAGCGAGATTTCACAGGAGGAATTTGGAGCTTGTCCTTGGGTCAAGGAAGGATTTTTGTCTGTTTGATGCTTCTTCACTTTTCAGAATACAGAATGTTTTTGCCTGCTAAAACTATTAAAATACATTTAAATGAGACAAATACAGGCTTTTTTCTAGGGCTGGTTTTCCCCTCCTCAAATGTCACAGGCTGTCTGATCTTTGGAGAGGAAAAGACAGAATCTCCCAAATCAGTGTCTGTCTTGACCTTGCTCATTGTCTTTGCTGGGCTGATGTGTTAGCTTCTGGGTACTGCATAATTTACCAGTATTAATGCTGATAGGAAGGAATTATTTTATTAAATAAGCATAGTTACTATTTTTAAGCATTTAAAATATTAAAATTATATTTTAAATATTAAATCATTCTGATGAAGCAAGTGTATTATATAAATTTCATATCTATGAGCTTGGTTTTTTTCTCCAAAAGTAGGAGGATTACTTTCAGTGGAAAATGGGATAGTGGTTATTTTTAACCCCCTTGTGCAATACTACCCTCAAGAGTCATTTATTGACCAATAATAGTTCGTCTTCCCCGAGAATGTAATGAATTGAGGCAAGCTGTAACATCTAACACATTAATAATAAGATAAGAATAATTAAAAGTATGAAGTAGATTTTTATAATATGTGGAGTTAAATTGACTCTATTTGGAGCTGATGAAAAACTCGTTTGGCAGCATTATTGCTAAATCCTCCTGAAGGCAGCTTGGGAGATAATAATAGTAGTTCAAGCCTTTGCTGGTGTGTTTCTTGAATCTTTCATAACTTTTTGACCTTCATTAATAATAATTTTTCTGCACCATGTAGTTTTGATATAATCACCTCTGTTTAAAAAAAAAGAGGGGGAAATACATTTGAAAATTCAGAACATATTTTTGATTGTAGAAAAAAATATACCAATGCTGCTTCCTGCTCCCCTCCCATTCAAATTGAAATTTCTGATTTGATCAAAATTATTTGAGGTTTTTTTTTTTTTTTTTTAAAATGAGCATCTGTACTTTGAGTTATTTTCATTTTGTTTTGGTTACTTATTGTTCATTGTTTCCAGTTACTGGTACCATCTAGTGTTTCTAGTGTTTTTCAGTGTCTGTCTTAAACCTGCAAAATTAATGTTACTGGGATATTCTTTTAATTTTTATCTTCTTAGACTTCAATGAATGATGCTCACATCACTGTGTGGAACAATTGAACAGTCTAATGCAAAGTTTTTGAATTTTTATAATGAAGATAAATTATTTCTTCATGTCAAAGATAAGTAATGAATAAAATGGAAAGGGAAAAAAAATGTAACACTGGTCTGATGGGAAAAATGAAGGATAGAACTGAATTTGGAACAGGGCCCAGCAAAAGCAATTGGACAACAATTCTCATTTGGGAAGTACTGAAAATCAACAGTGTTGTGGTGAGCTTCTTCCAGCTGCAGTGCCATCCTTTTCTGTTAGTGGGATAAATGTGAGGGTTTGGTACCTGGTCCACTTTGGTTCTTGCACTTCTTTTTCTGGATAGTAGCAGTCTTAAGAATCAGTTTTAACAGAAATGCTTCATGGTACCATCATTGTTCAAACAAGTTCGCACCACAACAGATTGCCTGTCAAGTGCAGGATGACAATCAAAGCAGAGCTCAGCCAGGTGCCAGAAGCAATGTAGCCAACTGTGGAAGTATCAACCTCACCTGCACTGACTCGCTCTCTTGCTTCTAACATCCCACACTAATAAGAAAAAAATGATGCTCACAACAGTTCTGTCAAGTGAATATGTTGGAAATTGTGGTGTGAGAGCATGAATAGTAGCCTTAATGTTTAAATATTTCAAACTACTGTGCAGATGTTGTGTTCAGGATTGTTTTGGGTCCTTAGGGTCCTTCATCTCATTTTGGAATGATGTGGTGTAAAAGCTTGTTGTTTGTTTGGTTTGGTTTATGTGATACAGTTTTCCCATAAGACTTGTATTAATGTTCAGGAAGCAAGATTTAAATAAGAGACTGTTTCTTGTTTTAGTAAAGTTTGAATTCTTTCTCCAGAAGAATAAAATGTGATGTGAGACAGTTAAATACAGTAAAAAATGAAGTAAGCTGTCCAAGCTGAACTCACTGGACCACCCAGGTCTTGGACCACCCAAGGGACCAACAACAAGCAATTGCCTGAAAGAGGTGGCCTTTTGCTGGAGGTCGAACAAGTTGTATTGCAGAGCTTGGATATATTCGGTAGTGATTTCTTACTGCAGTTGGCTGCCTACTGGAGATGGCCATTATTCTGTATTCCCACTGTATCAGTAATGTCCCTGTAAAAATGGCATTTCTTATTTACTTCTGACCTTAACAATTTTTTTTTGTCTTTTAGGACAAAAGTAAAATTAGCGGCTTAGTGATGTGTTTCTGCTAAGTAGAGATTTCAAGTGTAGAGTTGTGTAGTGTTATATATAAATAAGATTTTTGAATGGGGGGATATTTGGTGTCATTGCAATGAGAATTAAATTGGAAGCACTCATGTAAGTAATTCTTACTTGAACAACCTTCATTATGCTTCTATTCATGATAAATGCTACAATATGAAACCAGATAATTCAGTGTTAGAATTGCTATGTTCGTAAGATTAAATGGCCTTTGGAAAATGTAGAAAATCTCTTAATTTGAAGTTATTCCAAGTGGCAGGTTTTGTCCTTGAATCCACAGTAAAATGATGTATATGAGTGTGTAAATATTTTCTGTTATTAAAAATAGACATTGAATTAAAATTTCCTGTGGCAATCATAATTTCAAGATGGTTTCCCATTCTGTTCTTTTTAAAATTTGCTAGATAAAGTGTAAGTCATCTAACTTAACCACCCCAAATCAGCATTTTTATGTATATGCTTTTGCAGCAATAGTTTTATTCTAGTGATGGTAACTTAAAGATAGAAAGGATACAAGGAAGGTTTGCTGAAATGTAATTAACTGTTATGTGAGGTAAAAATCCCTCCATCATGTATCAGTAAAATCTTCTATTCCTGCAATCTTGTTTTAGTAGCTAGAGAAAATATTTAAAAGTACACAGCTGTACCTTATGCAAACCTTCTCTTAAGTATATAGCTTTATTTCTTCAGCATTCTTTTTGATTGTTTTATTTAACGTCTAATTATCTGATTTTTCTTTTAATCCTTTCTTAAAACCAGAATAAAGGTAGCATCTAATTTCTCCTTTTTGCAAGCTGGGTGAAGCCCTGGCTAATTAATTTCACTCCTGTTAGAGGAGTGAAATTTATTTTATGGCTGTTAATCCACATACTTTTGTAATATTTTTTCAATCTAAAATGAATACAAACATTGTTATGACCCTGTTGAAAGACACAAAAAACTCCTGTGGCTTTGCAAGATAGGAAGAAGCTTTTGAATAAGGAGGACTTCAATTAAAGCCCTCTAGGCAGGGCTAAATGTTGTACTTGTGTGTTATTGTGGGGATATATACATGTTTACACTAATTTTGATCTGTGTATTAATAATAGTTTAATTCTCAAATTATTATTATTCATATAAAAGTTTCACAACTACTGCGTTGCAGTTTCACAGAATGGTTTGGGTTGGAAGGGACGTTGAAGATCATCAGGTTCCAGCCTCACCTTCCACTGAACCAGTTTGCTCAAAGCCCATTCAGTCTGACCCTTCTTTATTTAATGATGTTAAATAATGATGGGGCAGACCCCAGAAAAACATACCCAGACTGGTTTTTTAAATATTAATTTATGTATATGGAGTATGAGAATATAGATAGACTTGAGTCATCCACATCATGAAATGCATTACATGTGCCAATGTAATAATAATTTTAAGTCAGCTTTGTTTGACAAAACATCAGTTCACATGTCCTACAAGCCATAAAGCCTTCTCCTTTTACCACTTTATAGTCAACTGAGTAAAACAAACAAGTTCTGAGATAAAATAGTATATTAATTTTTTAAAATTTCATTTAATAAACAATATGATGAAATAGTAACAGTGATGAAGGAAGTGGTCAGTATTATTTATAGGTATAGAGATAAGCCTTGCATTCTTATTACTAGCCTTTCTAATTTTTCTCCAGTTCTCTAATGCTAATAAGTCATTGCAAATCCATGTAAACAGACTCCCGATGAACAGTTTTACTGAGGGGAATGTTCTCGGCAGGGCTTTGTTAACCTGATGTTCTGTGGTTTTGCCTCGTAAAACTAGCAAAGGGCTCTCTGCATGGAATGTTAATGGGGTGAAGTAATGAATGCAGGATGGGATGTAAGATTCAAACATGCATAAAGTTGGGGGTTTGGAGGAGATCCTTGCAGACAGTAGCGAAGATAAAAGCATTGGAATTTTTTTTTGTTTGTTTTAAGCCAACAGTTGGATCTCTGCTGGAAATCTGGCTTTGAAATAAGAACGTAAGAAAAGAATTAGAAATTAAGCTACATAAATTTATTTTAATTTGGTCTTGGTGAAAGAAACAAGTTGAGGGTCATCCCTGAGGTTTTAACACAGTTTTAAAAACTATTCCTCTTTCAAAACATCCTTCTGACTTACATGCTTTTTAGTTCTGCATCAAGAGATTTTCTCTTAAGGGGTAGGTTGCTTGTGCTGTACTTTTGCTTTCTTTTCAAAAGTGTATTTTGAGAAACATGCAACTGAACTATTTCAGTTCCTGGAATTTGTAATTGCTTTTGTGGGGAAAATGTATTCAGTGCTTTGTATTCCTTATATACTTGATTCCTGAGGAATCAAGCAGTTGAAATTTTTGTACAAGTGCAGTGCTAATTAGTTACATTGTTCAGGCACGACCTGATCTTGATTTTGTTGTCCAGTGAATGGAAACATCTATGGATGAGTTGGTTTTGCTCTGTCTGAGTGATGTTTGTTGGTTGAGGGCCCAGATTAGGTCTGGTGAGGCAGGTGTATTTATTTCTGTTACAATAAAGCCCACCCATAACTGTTAGTCTGAGGATGTTGATCAGATCATCTCTCCTTAATGACTTGGTCATTTCATCCTCTCACTACTCAGTGTGCAAGTTCTGCTACATCAGAATGGCTAACCTGAAGGGCTTTAACCTTTCCCTGTAAATTTATTAGAAACATGACAGCAAGAGATGATGTGTAACTGTGATTTGAAACAGATCATCTTTTTTTTTTTCGGCGAGGGGATGTACTTTTTTTTTCCACAAGACAATTTCTAATTTCTTATTTAAATACAGACAGGCCAGTTGCGTAAGATTTCACTATATGGAATAAAAAGTAGTGATGCTGCAGAGAATGGATACAGCTTGTTTTGGGAATAACTGCTTCTCCAGATTTGAGGAAATAAAAATGATCGCTAAACATTGACAGTTGAGGGTATGATAAACTGAGCACTGTGAGAACTGCTTACTAGGTAATTTTAAAAGTAGATAATCTCAGCTGTTCGATAGTAGATGAGACCTGATCAAACTCAAATTTGCCTATTTGCTGGCATTTGCATTCACACATTTGCATTTATGTTAAAAGAAATAATGGAGGTGGATCAAGCTAGATTATTACTCTCAATTTTTACCAAGTTTTGAGAAAACAATTTTGTAGCACTGGAAAAAATACAGGTGTTGGGTTTTTCTGGGGGTAGGGCTAAAGAAGAAGAAGGGTTGAAAGAGAGACGGTATAGCCTTTGTAGTACTAGCATTGCTGACTGATACCAGTTATAGATAAATTATGGAATATATATATGGAGTACAGTAAAAATGGTCATGAGAGAAAGTGGAATGTGAGATGCTTACCTCTATCAGTCAAATGTTAGAATGAACAGTAGCACAATAAATATGTTGTAATGATTTACGTGGGCTTATACAATTTACCTGTTTTAAATAATGAAGTGTCTTAGTTTACTCTTAAAAAGGTAGTTAAGAGATAGCTTTATAAACTGTGTATATTGATAAGGAAACAGGCTTTTGAAGCTTTTCAGAATCAAATAAGATTGAACTGTGATTATAGAACAATTTAAACTCAAGAGCTGTGTATTGTAATTATCAGAACAATTTATGAAGGGTGATCAATGTGTTCTCTAATACTTGTAATGATAAAACCAGATGTGGGCTTTTTTAGAGGTTATGTTCAAGTACAACAGCTATGTTTGAAGGCTAACTGAAGAAAGTTCTGCTGCCTGCTTTTCAGTAGAATTAATTAATTAAGTGGATGGATCTTGACGCATTGCTGTCTCTCACTTAGTACATGGTACTAAAAGATTTCTGTGGTAGAAATTCTGTTTGGTATGTTAGCAAATAATGAGCCAGTACTCCTCTTCCTCAGAGTTTTTTGCTAACTTCTTGATCTGTAGAATTCTGTAGTACTTGCTATGAAGAAAAACCTTGAAAAGAGTAATGTGCAACTTTATGTCGATGATTGTCTTGGACATTGTTTGATATATTAAATACAAGCAAGATATGTAGTGAAGACTAAAATTGCAACTGACCCCACTCTTGTAGGCATTCAGTTGTGCTATCAGTAAGATGCACAATGCTTGTTTCTGGTCATTCGGGTTACTTCAAAAGGTAGGGGTTTTTTTTCCTGTTTGATAGCAAAAGTTAGAAGAGGTTTTTTAATATAAGGCTTGAAATATTTGAATTTTAACCATCTGTTGAATATGTTGCGTATTGGTTCATGGAACAGTGATTGCATTGCAATGATGGCACCCATCACTGCATGTGTCTCCATGGATAAGGGCCTTTGTCAGTGCCTAATGAAGACAGAGAATTTGGATGAGAAGTTGGCTGAAAGCAAGACAGATGAGTTGATGGCAGGGGTTGGAGAGAAGCAGCCTGGAGGAACATGTTATTCTTTGATGGAATGCAACCAATATTAATTCTTGGAGCACAGAATGTTTATTGACTAGGTGCTCATTAGGCCAAACTAGTTTAGTTTTTGTTCTTTCCTCCACCAAAGAAAGGGAAAGCTGGTTTAACGGGACAACTTTTGATGACAATTATATAACAGCATAATAGTTTTGGAAATTAGGAGTGTGTAGTGGCAGTTCCAAGTATTTTAGAGCCAGGTCTTAGAATCACAAGCTAAAAATCAGAGTATTCTTATGATTATTCCATTTTTCTTTAGTTAATTTTCTTTTTTGTGCTTGTGTATTTTAAATATAAATGAATTCTCAGTCGTTGAAATGTGGAATGAGTCTTTAATCAAGTTCACTTTTACTTTGTGATTATAAAATGTGGGACACTGAACCTCCTTGTAACTTCAATATAGTGGTGCATCAAGTGTCTGTTGGGGCTTTAGTTTGCAAGATTGCTTAATTAGAATATTTTTATTACTTATGATAATTTATCCTTATAATTGTCTTTTAATGTAATTTTGAAGTAAAACTTTAGCTAGTTAGTCTTAAATGACAACTATGAATGGAATAAGCAGATATAGATCATGCATTTTGCCATCTCTTAAAGAATTACTCCATGCGCTGCTTGAAGAAAAGCAAAGAATAATGATTACAGATGAAACTTTGAGAGATTCTGCTTCACATTTTTTTGGGAAGGCTTATTTATTGTTTGAATTATGCCAAAACATAAGAAAAATATAAATTGCATAACTTAAATCGCATATCAGAGGGTCAGTGATATTTCAGTTTTTCAAAACAGAATCACAGAATGTAAGTTGCTGCATGAGTATGACAAAGGCAGACAATATTTATATATTTACTTCTACCTCACTGGAATGAAAGAAGTTGCTTTTGACTGGTAAGACATATAAACCTTCAGTTAATATGACTTTTTAATGTCTGTCCGGGGTTGAAAGTTGTGTAGTCTGGTTTAAAACTGGATGATAAAGCTCGTTGTGAGAATAGAAGCCTGGAAGCAGAAGTCAGCCAAAAGTTGATTAATGGCTAGTAGTCACATTTAATTCAGTTCTAAGTGTGGTATTTACTAATAAAGCCACTTTGGCAAATCTTCAGTGATTTGAGGTAGAAGTTTCACTCACATGAAATTTAACAGGTGATTGTGATAGTGTTGCATCATTTGTGAAAAGAGCAGCTTGTAAATCTGTTCCATTTGAAAAAAATCAGAATAAAATACATATAACTTGACTCTTAAGCAGTGTTAAAATACCTCCACTCTGTCAAGTTTAGGGTTCTTGGTTCACAATCTCCATTGGCATCAGCATGTGTTTGACCCTCACCAAAGTCGTGGGAAGCTTGTAGAAGTCTTATAGCTCACACACTCTCCTGAGCACTAGGACTTGGAGAAGACCCAGAGAAGTCCCTACATATGCACTCCAAGACTCAGGAATGAATTATTTTCCAAGAAACTAAACATTGGTTCTTTGGCTGTTTGTAGCAAGAGCCTTTCTTTAGTATTTTTAAACTTTTCAACAGGGTTGTTTTATGCCAATACTAGTAAAAGTTGTATTTGTTTGCTGAAAAGGTCATGAACCTAGTAGGATTTGGGGTCAGAACAGAGCATAGGAAGTCTAATGTTAGTAGGGATTGGATGGCTAGCCCAACAAAAGCCAGATTAGTCTGCATGTGATGCCAGGAACCTCATAAAAGGAGTGTTTTCAGTATTTTACTTTTTTCTACTGTGCTGTCCCCTTCTGCTCCTTTAAGCCCAGATCACGATTATTTTTACCTGACGGGTATCACATATACCTTTTAAAAAGAAAATAAATGCATTAGAAGAAGAGTTTGGGCTAGCAAGAAACTTGCAGAAACTGTCAAGTTGTAGGAAGCAAACACTGAAAATTAATAATCTGAATCCTCAAGCTTGGGGAGTTAGAATAAAGTTGTGAGAAATATTTCATGTTGTGACTGACATTTGAAGAGTTTAATGTATTTAGGTTATTTATACAGATCTGCTCCAATGTTTTGTTTAAAAGAGCGTGAGTTTCTGGAAGGCATTTGTTGCTTAATCACATGAACTATGATTGTGGTATCATAGGAGCAAAATTATCATTCTTCCATAAATATTTAATATTAAAATGTGGATTAGAAAAATTTCTCAGCTGCTTTTCTTTATCCTTTTAGCAAAGCAGAGATTCCATGAAATGTCTTTCAAAATTTTGGTTTATTTTTGCTTGTTTTGTTTTTAGTACACTGCAAAGGAAAAGATGCAGGAAATTAGAACTGAAACAATTATTTTTTAGATTGTTAGAATTCAGGGACTCTTCTCACATACGTCATGTTTGACAGAGAATTTAAGTTAAAGCTTAGACCTAATGTACTGATTTGTAGGTTCTTTTTCCCTTTTATTTACTGGAAAAATCCTAAATGTTTCTTAAGATAGAGAGTTCTTCTCTACCACAATCCCATAATTCAAGTATTAAGTAAGTAGGAATAGTTGGGTTCTGTGAAGCTGTTATCACTCTTAATACTGTGTGGCTGCTGCTGAAAAGGTCAGCTAGCTGCTGGTTGATTTGCACTTTCTGGCTTCATTTGATAACCCAAATCGGAATAGTTCTACTTCCTTAAAATGTCAAAGACCTAGATCTGTCTTCACCTGATAAAGAACAGGCATTAGGGCTTAAGAACTGTCACTACAATCTCATTAGGTTATGCTGCTGATTTATAGATTTGTCTGTGGCACAGCTCCTTGACAGCTATGTCCTTTGTTAACACCTTTCTTATCAAGCTTTGCTTTCTACTTTTTCTACTGCTTATTTATTTGTTTCTTCTTCTGTGAGGTCTGGCAAAGTATTTGGCTTTTTGTTGCTGTGTGGAGGAATGCAATCAATAGCTGCAGCAATGGCAAAAGCAGGGTGAGGGCAGTGCTTTAAATTGGTGACAGGAGAGCAAGTTTTGGGTAGAGTGAGAAGTTTGTTTTACTTTGCCACAATTAGAAAGTGATTGCATCCTCCTGAGCGCAACACTAGACATTATTGTCTTGAGAGGTCTCCTCAGGAGTTGTTTAGTTGGTTCATTTGAACAGATTGTTACTTCAGGCTGCTTGTGCTCTTGCAGGACTGATGCAGAGACTCCCGTGTACATGTGGTAAAGAAGACAGTGAAAGGAGAATGATCTAAAAATAAATGAAGTTCTCTAGTAACAGTCTTACTGTCACAAAGAGAAATGTTTTATGCAATTGAAATACTGGTTTTTTGGAAAGGGGAGAAAAAGGAAGTTGCATTTAGCTGGTTGGGAAGCCTCTGATGCAATTACTGTGTGTACTAGAAGTGCAGACTGTAGGGCAGGCTCCTTTCAATGTTTTTGCAATACTGGGAAATGACAGTTGTAGAATGGTTGGGATTGGAAGGGACCTAAAAGATCATCTTGTTCCAGTCCCCCTGCCGTGGGCAGAGACATCTTCTGCTAGACCAAGTTGCTCAAAGCCCCATCCAGCCTGGCCTTGAACACTTCCAGGGATGGGCCATCCACAACTTCTCTGGGCAACCTGTTCAGTGTCTCACCGCATTCAGAGCAAAGAATTCCCTTCTTATACCTAATCTAAACTCTTTTAAAATTTGAATCCATTTCTTCTTGTCCTCTCTCTACGTACTCTTGTAAAAAGTGCCATGCCATCTTTCTTGTAGGCTTCCCTCAGGAACTGGAAGGCTATAATTGGGTCACCCTGAATCCTTCTCTTCTCCAGGCTGAACAATCCCAATTCTCTCAGCATTTCCTTGTATGAGAAGTGCTCCATCCCCCTAATCATCCTGGTGTCCCTCCTCTGGACTTGCTGCAACAGGTCCATGTCCTTCCTCTGCTGGGGACCCCAGGGCTGGATGCTGCACTGCAGGTAGGGTCTCAGCAGAGCCGAGCAGAGGGGCAGAATCCCTTCCCTTGTCCTGCTGCCCTCGCTGCTTTGGATTCAGCCCAGGACATGTTTGGCTTTCTGGGGTGCAAGTGCACTTTGCTGGGTCATGTCCAGCCTCTCACCCACCAACACCCCTAATTCTTTTTGAAAGGGCTGCTCTGGATCTGTTCATCTGCAGCCTTTGTTGATAACCGGGGGTTGCCCCAACCCATGTGCAGCACCAGCACTTGGTCTCGTTAAACCTCCTGAGATTCCCATGGACCCACTTCCCAAGCTTGTCCAGGTCCCTCTGGATAGATCCTGTTCTTCAGGCATATCAACAGCACCACTCAGCTTGGTGTCATCTGCAAATTTGCTGAGGGTGCACTCAATCCCTTCATCTACATCATTAATGAAGATATTGAGTAACACTGGTCCTAATACCACTTGTCACTGATACCCACTAGGGCTCAGAGCCACTGACCACTATCCTCTGGTTGCACTTTCTTACCCATCTAACAGTTCACTCATCAAATCCTTCTCTCTCTAACTTGGAGGGCAGGATGTCAAAGGCTTTACAGAAGTCCAGATAAATAACACCTGTAGCCCTTGCCGTGTCCATTGATGTATTTATTCCATCATGGAAGGGCACTAGGTTGGTCAGGCAGGACTTGCCCGTGGTGAAGCTGTACTGGCTGTCCCGTCTTCTCCATGTGCCTTAGTACAGCTTGTAGGAGGATCTGTCCCATGCTCTTCCCAGGCACAGAAGTGAGTTTGACAGGTCAGTAGTTCCCAGGGGGTCCTCCTTTCTGCCCTTTCTAAAGATGGGTACAATGTTTCCCTTTCTCTGGTCAATCGGGACTTCAC
Source organism: Corvus kubaryi (assembly GCF_017639235.1). Lineage (NCBI taxonomy): Eukaryota > Metazoa > Chordata > Aves > Passeriformes > Corvidae > Corvus > Corvus kubaryi. Next base: position 15,014,902 of record NW_024581127.1, read on the forward strand.
CTGACTGCCATGACTTTTTGAGTATCATGAGGCTTGGCAGCTACATCAGCCAGTTCCCTCAGGACCCTCATCAGGTCCCACAGACTTATGTACATTCAGGTTATAATTATTTATTTTTTTAAAAATTAGATTTATCATAAATGATGCAAAACCTGATTACATTAATGCAACAGGCTACTTTCCCTGACCACGGCTTTTATTGGAAAAGGATAGGGATGCTGAACATAACTTCCTGTAAAATTTTTATTTGATCGCTGGAAGTATAAACCTTCACCCTGTTTTGTCTTAAGTAGCAATGACAACAGATTCTTAATTATAATGGTATTGGAAAGCACTGTTACAAACTGCAAGGGGATTTCAAACTTCCCATCTATTATTTTGCTGAATTGCTCTGAAAGTTAATTCACTGTGATAATGGAAAACTCAACAATTATTAACTCTCTATATGTATAAACCTAAACATGTTTTTCAGTCAACTAGTGTTTCATGAGATTGCAACTAGTGAGTATTTTTTTGATAGTAATAGTATTTGAAAGATGTATTTAGGTTTGTCCACTGCCAACGAGATGTTCAAATGGCAAAAAAAAGATCATTTTCTTTGAAATGGCAGACTGGCCAATCTCTTAAGTGCCTTGTTTTCAGTAATTTCTTTATTCTCCTTAGATTGTCACTGTGCATTGCATTTCCCCATCTCCACTGAAACTCCTCCTCAAAAGCTCTTCTTTTGTGAACCTGTCAGCTGTCACAGAAGCAAGAATTGGAAAAGGGTATGTTAGGTCACCCAGTCAGCCTCGCTGCTGGTGTAGTGAGGAGAGGTCAACAAACAGGGGTGGTTCAGTCTCCCCTGATATATTTTCAAGTAGCTACTGGCACATTCAATGTAAAGCCCAGCAGTCACCTGTGTTTTCTGCTAAGTACTAATGGACTTGGTCCACATAACCATGGTGTTTCAAACATCACATTATGAAAAAGTTTTGGTTTTATTACTGAATCTGAGATCTTTGAAGGAAACTAAATGTTGATGGTAGGAAGCCGGTATCTGTGAAGATGTAGATAATGTATATATAGTGTGTATGAATGCGTTCCTGTTGCTAAGGCAGGAAGGTCCATACGTGGTATTTGAGGAGACAGGAGTAGTGTCCTACAGCTGCTTGATACCTACGATGATGGCCACCCTGACCACAAAAAAATTAAATAAATAAAGCAATCTGGGGTGCCCTGAAAGGAAATCAAGCCTAAATAAAGAAATTATATGATACATAATTATCTGACATGAGTAATGGATTTCATCTGTAAAACTGAAGCCTGTAAAGGCTCTGCTCTACAGATAAAATGCAATCTGAACTGGTAGTTTGGTGCAGGTGAAATCTTTTCATGTCTTTTGGGATATATGTAATTGTTTAACTATGTAATACAAAACAGGTGGATACTAGACTGATTTAACAGGGGGTGATGAAGAGATAGAGGAGACAAAAAGTTTCACCAAGTACATATATGCCCATATGTATGCATGTATATAGGTATGTATATCCAGGTCCTATTTTCTCTCTATCCTGAACTTTTTATTGGATATTTCATTTGAAGAGAATAATCAGGTCAGTATGTAATACCATAGCTTTGTTGTTGGGCTTAGCTGATCTAATTAGTTGTCAGTGAAAAGGCGATGCTCTTGTTATTCTGAATGTTATAGGTGCTGTGGTTATGAGCACACAGATTGCTTACATCCACAGTCAGTATCAGACCAGTCTTAAGCTGACTTAAATGCATATGTGATGTGACCTGATTGGATAATTAGCACAATTAAAGATAGTTTGATCCTATCCCTTTGAGAGAGTGGAAACCCTCCATGCCTTCTAAAATAAATAGGAGTGTCTGACAAAAATCAGAGGCAAAAAAGTCATGCTATGTTCCACTCAGTTTAGGCTGTAAATTTTATAATAGCCTGATTTACAGCCTGTGGAGTTCAGGATTGATTTATTTGCTGCAGTGTGCTTACAATTGTTGTTAAACTCTGACTATGCTGTCATTTAGGTAACAGCAAGCTTTTCAACCCAGTAGGGAAAAATGGATAATGTGTGTTAGTTTCGTGTAGTCAGGGAACTAGATTCCATGACTTAAAAAGTAAATGTGCTAAAGTATTTTATTTTTACATTTTTACTTTTTTTCCTCGATTTTTCTTTTTTCTTTTTCTTTTTTTTCCTTAGTCCTGGCAACAGCTTCCAACAGAAACACAAGAACAGTACCTGGAAACTGTTTTTACATTGTTCTGTTAGTAAAGGAGAACAGAGTATCTTCTTGATTTAGGTGGAGAGCTTAGTGCCCCTGAGTTTTTACCAGGAACCTCCTACGCATACAAGGATTAATACGTATTGAGATTTCTTTCTTTCAGGCTGAACTTGTGCACCAGGGATGTTTCATGTTTGCTTTTCAAAACCAAAATCTTTCAGCACGTCTTTTCATAAGTAGAATTAGAATTGCTAGTGTCAAATCCAAAATGTTTATCTGTGAAATCCTGATTGAATAGGACAAACAAATGTCTGGGGAAAGATTTTATCTGATACAGTAGCTTTGTAGTCTAGATCTCTGTGGGTATTCTGGTCAGAAGTGCAGTTAAGACAGTTGTTAGCATTCTCTCTCTTTGTACAGGTTCTTAGAATTAACAACCAACATCTTTCTCATATGGCCAGAAAAATCCATATGCCTTAAGAGGAAACTCCCTGTTAGTTCCAAATTATGAGGAAAGCTGATATCTTTGCAGCCATAAAGGCAGGTTCATGTGTAATGCACCCCACAATTCCCCCAGCTGTCGGCTGGCATGACAGCAATCAACATAATCACTAGACATGCTCTGTGGCTCTGACCCTTTCCTGCCCTTTATATAGGAAAGTGTCTGTTCCATGAGCTAATGATCAGACACAGATAATAAGGCTTTCCTTACCCCAGAAAACTACTTCAAGGCTGTCATGCTCTTCTAAGTAAGGAGAGCCCTTTAGCCCTAATACAGCCCCTGCTTCCCTCAAAAGTTACAGAGCTTTGAAACTTCACCGCTGCTTTAAAAACTGCTAGTCAAGCGTTGTTTGACCAGTTACTCCAGAAGTGACATCAGGCTATTGCATCTTCAAAATTACTAGCTGGCTCCAATACATAGTTATGGTCAAAGCCTTCTCTCATCCTGTCAGCCATTTTCATTTCTTCTAACTTTTAAAAGGATTATGCATTACAGTCATTGCATAACATGGCCACTTGTAGTTATTTCTGTAGTACAGGAAGAAACTGTGATTTGCTGCTAATTTTCCTTTTAATTTATTGCTGAACTCACAGACATTCTGATAAGTCCTTAAAAGAAAAAAAAAAGGCAAATATAAGCTATCATTATAATCAAATATCAATTCACTTTTTATGGGGATTTAATTACATCTAAGAAGTTGTGGTACTGCATGTCATTTTGCAGACCTCATTAGAATTTTTCAAATCTGGATTTCAAACTTTGGCTTCTGAATCTTGCGTAGGGAAGTAAATTATTCTCATTTTCAAAGTTGCTGGGAGCTCAGCAGGCACATCTTGTTGATACCAAAATGTTTTATGCAATTGCCTCAGACTTGTATCAACTACTGTATTACTTTGTAGAATATGTCTGCATGTTTCCCAGTGTAGAGGGACTTCAGTGGTGTTTGGGATTTCGTGTCCTGAGATGAAATTAATATTTACAAATAACTGTGATTTTCATTCACAAAATCATTCTTGAACTCAGATTATTTTTTATTTTACAGTTCAAAGTACTCTTATTTTCAGTTCTTTCCTGTTTCCTTCTGCTCTATGGATTTTGTGAGAATAAACAGAAGTAGAATCTGTAAATATATGTTTGTGAGATGTTTATGAATAGTGCCTGGATGAGCTGCTGGAGAGGATGGCGTAGGTTGTGAAGTGGTGAGAAAGCTGGCCTTTGGAAATTCAGAGTGACGGAAAAATAGGTTTGCCTTCATTGAAGGGTCATAGGAATGGCTGTTTTCATCCTGCAATGCACATGCACAGTTGGAGGCAAGGAGGCTTCCACTCAGTTTTGCAGAATTAGATGCAAATGCCATAGCCTTTGCACCTTAAGTGATGGTGTTTAGGTTATGCTGGGGTTTATGGTAATCATATGATTCTTACTGAGTAGACTCAAAAGTGTTACACCCCCTTGGATGATGGCATTTAGAGCCAACTGAACGTCATTATTAACATTTTATAACCTAGTTATGTAATCTCCATCTCCAAGTAGCTGTAACAGTGGTTTGGAGTTGTGTTGATATGATTAACTTAATTTCTGAGGTTTTTTCTCTGTTTTAGTTATTAAGTAGTTGTCATTGAATGAACCTTCAACACAAAAGAAACTTTGTATTTATTTCTTTTGATTGCTTTGGGACATTACAGTGCCTTGCAACTTGTGCTAACTTCTGGATTTCCATACTTGTGTGTGGTATGAAGGCTGCTGCACTGCGGAGGGCCTGTTTTCACACAGGTGCAGCTCCAACCTTTTTACCACAAAAGATTGAAAGCTGTTGTGTTGGGAAAGTCGGAAGGCTCTTTGGAGGACTGCAGTGGGAAGTTTTAGTGGGGGGAATAGGGTAATGACCACTGTATGTTTGGCATATTTTCTGGGTTTTGATTTTTGTTGGGTGATTTTCCACGGAACATTGTAAACATTTATGCTTCTGTAGCTCATTCCTGCTGTCTTTCTTCTAATAAATTATGGAGCTGTTTGCTGTGTTCCTACAGCCTTTCACCTAACACTGAATGACTTCTTCCCTGTAAATTACCAGTATATTCAGGAAGCCATTGAATAACTGGTGGTGATTTAATCTGGTTTTGTGGAAAGGTTGGGAAACAACTCCCTTTTTGCAGAGGCACTGATGAGGGTGGGTTTTTGTAGCTAGTTTGGCAAAGTCTGCCTAAGGGCTACAGAATGAAGGTTGTAAGGACATTCATCTGGGTGTCTGGCTGGCCTCTTGATTCAGGCCAACTTCAGTTCAAGGCAGGAGTTGCTGCTCTGAGTGTCCAGGCAGGGGTTATCCCACCAAGATTCCAGCTGCTCCATGGAGGTGGATGGAAGCTGCCCTGATACAATAATTTACATTGAGGTTAAATTCTAATCCAGGGAGTGTTACTCTGGTGAGAATCCATAATACCTGGTTTAGTATCTTGTGTCTTCAAACATTATGGACAAATGAATTCCCATCTGATGCTTATCTTGGGCCGGTGCTGCGCTGTAGGTATTGCTTTAGATTGAGCAACTACAATGTAAAAATAATAGCAGATTATTGATAATATGGGTGATTAAAACCACCAACAAATAGATTTAGGCTCTGGTTGAGATTTTTAGTATTGTATTGAGAACCTTGTGTTTAAGGAATTGTCTGTGAACAAATTAATTAAGGTGACTGCTTTAAGGTGTTATATTTTCTTTAACATTACTGCCCCCATATGGATATAGCCAGAACACACAGTGGAGGTAGGGAAGTCATTTTGTATAATAAAGCAGTTTTGGGGTGGTTTTTGTCAACTCTGAGCTCTTAGAGTTCAACTTACTTTTACTTGCTTGGTAATCAAACAGAGCAACTATGGAAAGCTAGTTGCTGATGCCCTTAAACAGATAACTTGAAAAGAAATGCACTTTTAGAGTAATTATAACTCATAGTTTTGCAAATGCACCTGTAATCCACAGGTTTTCTCGAAATTCGTCTTACTGCCAAATAGAGATTCAACACTTAAACTTTATTTGTAAGTGAATTCTTATGTGAGTGTAGCTGCAAACTTTTAAAATCCATTTGAATATTTTAAAATATTAAATGTTACCTCTAACTTTTGAATAAAGTTGTGTAGCTGGTACATGCAAGTGAATTAAAGGTGATTTTTGTTAAAGCTCAGCATGGTTATCTGGAAGAAATACATATTCTCATTTAGTTTATGTAACTGTCACCTAAGTTAATTTTATTGCTAGAGTTAACTGGTTTCTGTGAGAAAGTACTGAAAAAAAAAAAGGAACTCATCTTTTTTTCCGTAACTTTGTGTGGTTCACTGTAAAGTACTAAATTTTCAGTCCTGAACTGGTTGGATTGAAAGTTTATTTTTAACAAGCCCCATGCAGTAAAATCCAAAAATAAGGAATTAATAAAGGTTTGCTATTGCCACAGCAGCATTTTTTTAAATGGCCATTTCCAGGCAACTAGGGGAACAGTTAAAACTTTTTTTAATCAGCTAAAGTGTTACAGTGTTGAGTGTTCTTTATTTATTCCAAGTAGCTCATTCAGTAAATTCTTCGAATGTCCCAAAGGGCTCTGTGTGGAAAGGATGTTTACGAGTTTAAAGTCAGTGTTATAGTTACACTATATGCTTGCTTAATGCCAGTTTGTTTTAAACACGCTCATGTAGGTTAGCATTTGTAACATTAACTTCATTAAGCACAGCAACAACACTTGGTAATCTTTAAAATATGGCCAGTAGTGATTTGATTTCTTTTATTTTGATGAAAAAATGTTTTCTGATTTCTTCTGCATTTTGAGACCATTAAAATGATACCAAACAACAATTTTTGCTGCATACAGCATATCCTCCCCATCAAGGAAGTCTTTCATTCTCTTCAGCTGTATGTGTGTAATTTGATAAAACTCATTTTTCAAATGAAAAGACATGAACTTGCCTCTGAAGTGTGAATTTATTTTGGATAGTGTTTGTTCATTGTCTGTAGGAAAAAGAATGGGGGATATGTAGGCATTTACATACTTTTGTATCTAAAGTAGACCTTTGTAAATACTACTGAATTATCATTTCAGTAACTCATTAATTTTTCAGATCTATTGTAAGATTGAGGCTTTCATTTGCAATATTGGAATTAAACTAGCCCAAAATAACATGAAGACCAAATGAAAAAAGGAATTACAAATGTCCCCTTAATGTAAGAATAGCAAGCTCTGCATGATTATCTGTTAGGAATTGAAGTGTTCGTTCTGTTGTAATGTGTAGCAATTTGCCTTTCAAGCAGGCAGTGCTGCAAAGCGGCACAGAGAGCAGCAAGTCGTGTGCGTGACAGCGTACGCTGCTGTTCTCTGTGAGGAACAGAAGAAGAATGGAAACATTTTAAGCTATGGGAAATGAAACAGAAGCTCAGCAACATATCATTCATGCCCTAATAATCTATTGATAATTAGCATATAATATGGTTTAACAGGAGTGATAGTATTTTAGGAAAGAAATTCGGTTAAAAGAATGTTTACTTCTGACCCCACTTTGCAGCCAGATGAGAATTAAAGTCATGCTCCTTGGTAATGCATCTGCTGCTCTTCTGTGCCATTTTAGGGCAGACGTAAAAGCCAATTGCACAGGAGATAGTAGTAAAATGACTACAGAGAAAAATTAGCTGACATAGAATGGAGTGGAAGAACAGCTGTTGTAGTGGAGCTGAGTGACACACTCCTTGTCTTGTGCCATATTTTCCTTAAGGGAAAAAGCAAGATCCACATGGTCTGAGTTAACTGACTGCTCTGTAACATCATTCCAGTGAATTGCTGAAGTGAGAATACAAAATATGTAGAAGGTTCTTGTTCTATTACCTTAGCATTTGTTGAAATAAAAAAAACCAAACAAACCAAAACAACAAAATACTGTCTTATAATTTTGTTCACTTTCCCTTTCCTGAATTTCCTGTTTCTGAATTTCTTTTCATTTATGTTTTAGTTAAATCTGTTCAACAGAAGAATATATTTGAAAGGCTATTTTCACATTTGGCTTACAGCATCAAAGTGTATGTAGGACCTCAAACCTACTTTATTGACAATTTTTGTATGAATTTGAAATAGCAATAATGCCAACCTAGTATGAACTTTATAGATGATAATTTACTATATGAGACCTATATTTAAAGATTGCCATAAAACTTCAGTTACCGAAACTGAGTTACAAATCAGATTACTCTAAAGTATCTGTCACACTGTAAAAGTAAATGGTACCTTCAAAAAATAAATTGTATTGCAGATTCAGAAAACTCAGCATAGTCACGAAACAAAACCAAAAGGGTAAGTGTAGGACAACATGTCTCTAAGAGTATGGGGTATGTCAGTGGGTCAAAAATGAAAATATTACATGTTCTTGAGGGGCTGGCTACATTTGAAGAAAAAAAAGATGCCAATGAGAATAAAGATATTTGGTATGTTAGGAATAACATGGACTTGCAGAAGAACATGAGACAGATGGAAGCTATTGGATAACAAAATGGATGGAAGGAAGGTTAAAACTCAGAATAACTGGTTAGAGTTAAAAAGATGAAACACAAGTGATTATATCAGTATATAAAGAACATAAATTAGTTACGCCTTAAGAGCATATTTTTAAGCTTTGATTTGGGATTTCTAACCTGTAGACGTTGCCATATGGCTAAGTATTTTGAGTGGGTTTTGAATACCTAATTTTCAGTAAGACCAGCAATATTGCCAGAGCTTCCCATGCTATCATTTTTCATTGATTCTCCCAAACTTATCAATGGACCAAAAGATAGTGTCAGGCTGCTCCATTTAGTTAATTTCAGTCGTATTACTCTACCGTGTTCTTGTGGGAACTTACCATGTTCTTGTGGGAGAATCTCTTAGTAATTTTAAAAGAAAAAAAGAAGGCCGCCAAGCAAGCAAGAAAACTCATGCTTATTCTGTTGTCCTCTAAAACTGCTGTATTTACCACTGTCTTCTTTAGTGTCACCAAAGGACCAACAACTTGCAACAAGTATATCAGACACAATGTGTATTGGTGCTTTTTCATCCCCAAATGCAGATACAGCTTTTATTCACTCCAACAAAGTAAATGTTGTAGCAGAAATTTTGCAGCACAGTACACATATATGCAGATAGAATGTGTTCCTTTGTAGTTCCTCAGCAGAGGTGACAGAGTCCTCCTCCTTTATATCTGGAGCTTTGGTAGGGCACCGTAGGGTCCGTTTTTCTGCCCGTTTAACACCGCTAAATTTGACCCGAATCACCAGAGGGCACTGCTGGGTCTCTTTACAGGCCCATAGTGTCCGTCTATGCCTGGGAGCGAGTTGATGATTATAGAGGAAGCTATAGTTTTTCATAGCTTATTCTCTGATAATGCCTTTTTTCCTTCTTGACCCAATAAAAGATCTAGAAAGGAAATGATAGAAGATGCATCTACTGAGTTTGGGTGTGAGTTTGTTTCTTCCCCCTCTCCCTTCCATTTTGCCAAGTCAGCATGTCTCATGCATTCTTTCTTCAGGCACCTAAGGTATAATTCATGGGCTGTCATTTAGGATCCACAGTATCCTGGTAATCAGTAATCATGGACTTCTGTGTGTCAACTCGATGCTTCCATTGGACAATATGAAAACTGTGATGCCTGTAAAAAAAAATATATATATTTGTAAAGGGAGACTATGGCTTCTCTCAGTATTTAAAATCTAATTTATCAATTTACACTATATGCTGACTTAGTAATGACAGAATAATGAGGGAAAGGTTCTTCAAAAAACACCAAATATTTGATTCTTCAGCTTAGAGAAAATGTACAAACATTTTGCAGCAATGGAAAATACTTTAAAGACATTCAGAGCTGTACGCTGCTTCTGAATGTGGCAGTAGTGACAGAAAAATAAACTTTGATATAATACTCATGTATATTACATTTGAACTTTATTATTTGACTCTGCTATACTGAAGCTTGAGTACCATGAAGTTTGTGGCTAGAATAAATGATTTTTTCTAATTCACAGTGGGATATCTAACATGATAGAATTCTTGCATATCCTGTGGAAGTTAGTTTGTATCTTCCCTTCAAACACCTATCTGGGGGTAGGGCTGGTTTGGGGTAATCTGCCACTGGCGTTTTGCAGGCGGCGTATCAGTTATGGGTGTGTCAGCACAAGAAGGCTGCTGGTACTCAAGAGGGAAAGATCCTGCCCAATTACTCTGTGCCAGCCAGCATTCCCTGATGGAGCTGGGGGCTTGGGAGTTGAAGGCATAGCCAGACCAACTGGGGAGGATGGGCTAGTTCTGGCAGAAGGTGCTGGGAACTGTGTGTATTAGTTTTTCAAGTGGCATCTGTGGGGGATTCTCATCCCTTTCCTGAATGCGATGATCCTTGTGACAAAAGTCTTTGCTAAGACTCTGCATATCCTGTGGGAATGGGGATATATATATATAATTCTGGAGGAGTGTTTTAAATAGAGTTATCTCTTAAGTTATAAAAAACAGAGAATCAAAAGAAAGTCTATATCTCAGCATTTCTAGATATTACAGCAATGCTGGTATCTCTTACATTAAAAATCTGTCTGTAGAATATGTTAGAGGAGTTAATGCTAAGTGGTTTTGTGATATTGTGAAGAAACTATTGTTCTGCTATAGGATAATACAAGACTGAATGAATTTGTGGATTTTTATTAGTAAATAGGGTAAGGATTATCCCCATAGTGTTATTATAATCACAATGTTTCATTGTAGAAAATGTGCTGCACATGAAATACCTGTTGTTCAAAACATCAGTTTTAAAATACTTTTTTTCAGTGCCTGTAACTGGTTCACTAGCCACTACAGCTGGGGAGCATAAGATATGGGCACAACTACAAAAAGATTAGATCCACAGATGATCTATTCATTAATTTGCTTTATTCTGCTTAAGTGAAAAAGTCATATCTAATAAGGAAGTGTACAGTAGGTTCTTTTGATGTTAAAAGTGCTCATCTTTCATGTTTGAGAACCTTTTTTTACCTTGATTTTTAAGCAAAATTAGTGTTCATTACATTGTGGTCTGACAAAAAATACATGTTTAAAACAGATTATTTTTAAGTGGTGTATTACCTTTCTACCATACTTCCGAGGCAACAACTTTCATGCACTATCTGTTTTATATTTAGAAATATTTGACTTGGTTGCAGCTTATGAATACACACCTAGGATAGATGCAGAAAAGTCACAGTTTAAGTGAGGTTAATCTTGCCATCCACGTTTACTTTTAATTGTCATCTTTTGAAATTGGATACATTTGCTTTCTCACAACTCAGTTTCATTCACATTTAAATACTGCTTTTGTGTTTTCTTTCACTCTTTCTGTGCTTCTGTGATTGAATTAGAACTATCAGAGTATTTCTTTTTTATAGCTATTAGAATTATTTCAAATATGGAACATCTTTTTCTTAGTGTCTGGGAGTTTTAATAAAGTTCAGGTTCAGCCTGTTTTAGTCAAGTATTCACTGAAATCTCTTATCCTGCTCTTCTATAGCTGAATGTATTGACAAACGAGAAGAACTAGACTATTCAAAAATACAAATCCTTTAGACTGTTAAATAATCTTTCTTGTAAGTTTGTAAGCACACTACAAATTGTTAAAACAAAAAAATCATAATTCAGCTTGTGATAAAGATCTGGTGCTGTGCAGGAAGATGTTCTGAATTGGGTGGTTGTGTGAAAAGGATTAATGTAGAATTTGGCATAAAATCATCTGTGTTAGAATATGTAAGGGTGTTAGGAACAGGTGCTTTTAATGAAATAACTGAGGATGCTGTCAGGTCTTCCGAGGTTTGACAGATGCAGGCACTAATGTAAACATGCTCTCATGACCACCAAGCAGTCCAAGCAGCACGATGCGGTGCCTGCTTACTCAGTGAACTTTGCTAATTTCGTGGCAATCCAGACAGGAGCATTCCAGCTGACAGTACAAGAATTCAGAGCAAATTCTGTTAAATAATGTGCTTCCAATATGCCTGTAACTGTAGCAGATTGCTGTTGTGAGTCTCCCTAAAGGCATACTGTAAACACAACTGGATTGACATGAATAGAAGTTATTTTCCATAAATTAAGGAGGTACTCAAGTTAGTGTGTAAAAACAATGGGATATTCCTAGCTACCAAGGACATGAAATTATTTTCCAACAAATTCTCTGGATTATAAGAGAAGACGAAAATTCTTTTCTTTACACATATCTGTAAAATAAGAACATGAAATCAAAAACTTCCAAGGTTGTCATATTTACTATTCATCTGCTTTTCTCCTGGACTGGAAAGAGCTAAGTAAACAGAGTTATTCTGAGCTATCTTGTCACGTTCTTCAGTTGGACAGTGTTTAGCATGTAGCTTGTCATTCCGGAGATAGCTGAGCATAGACTAATATCTACTGAAAATTTGTGTGTGTTTTAATAGCCTTTGGATTTGGTATAAATTTACATAAAAGGAGAAAGCAGCTGCACAGCAACAGTATTAAAGCAGATAAAGTTTATTCCACATGAAATTCATGATGTGATAAGGAGAAAGAAGCAACTGAAACACAGCAGGTGTGTTAGTGCTTCTTTTGTTAGCAGTGTTTATCAACTGGTGTCCTCTTAAACCCATGACTTAGTGAAGCTTTAAAATTACTTAGTCCATAAACTAAGAGTTTTGTTTGAATGAAAACTGCATATTTTAAATGCATATACTTCAGTCACTTTTAAACGGCCTTTAAATGTTCTCACAATTCTTCCCCACTCAAAATCCCAACCCAAATGCCAAGTATCCACTTAGTATCACAAAATATAAAGCTGTAAACAGGCACAGGACTTTATAAACATCTGTATTTTATTCCAGAATTCTGTTTTTTACATGCAGTGTTAGAATCATAATAAAGGACTATGAGGTTAATGAGCTGGGGAAGAAGCAGCTGGTCAGAATTACTTCCCTTAATTACTAGAAAAGATGATGTAAAATCCTCTAGGTTTCTTTTCTCTTCCCGGTACAGAAACACCATAGTATGCTTGCTGTTATGTTCACCCCTTGGTTTTAGAACTGGCACCTCTCCAGCCTCAGCACAGAGATACAGCTCTGAGATATCTGGATTAGCAAATGATTTGTTTAGATAGTGCTATGGTTACATGGTAGGGACCCCATAGGGCCCCAACATGTGGTGTCAGGCAGAAAATTTAAAATTGCAGGGCGTATCTAAAGCATAGCTATAAGTAAGTGTTCCTTTTAATGTTTCATTACTTAGAACTCTATTCACTTATTTTCTTACTCTTTTTATCTGATTGCATTTCTTTTTTATTAGTTTTAATAGTCTGACTTGTGCACGAATAAAAGCAGGAAAACTTGATCTAAATAGTTTTTACAGGTATGTTTTTTGCTGATCTGTAAATATGACGCAAGAGCACATACCACTCTTTTGGAGCACATCCCCAAAAGATCTGCTTAGAAAATTAGTATTCTGAAGACAACATGATATACTGTTAGCCATCTGCAGTAATACTTGCTTTGTAAATAAACTCCGTGTTCTGATAATGCTTGTGCAGATGTTTTATACAGTTTACTTAACACTTTTTTTGCTAAAAATCTTAAATGAGGTTTGCAAAATCATGAAGCTGCAGTGTTGAGCTTACTGTCAAAATAATACGAAAGGTTACGTGTTTCTGTTTATTTGTAACATCTCTAGCAGAAGACACTGTAAAAATGTGAAAGCTGGTTTCACTTAAAAATCAGTTTTTCAAGACAACATATTTAAAAACTCCCACTGTGACCTAAATGTATGACAGCAGCTTTCTACACTTCTCCTAGTTAAGAGATGCAGTTTTATAATTTTCCCTACCTGTGTTTTTCCAGTGCCCATATTGGCGAAGTTTATGTACTTTTAAAACACCATAGTAATTTTTTAAAGTAACTAGACAGTGCAGTTTATATTATGAAGGAAGAGAACCATTCATTCAAGCCCAAAAGTGAAAGTAAAATTCCTGTTCTCCATCTAGCTAAGCATTTAAAAGATTGATTTAATTAAACAAAATTTTGGATTTATTAATCAAAATGTATGGAATCAATTAAAATTTACCTTGTTTCAATTTTTGTAAAAAGCTTAGCAGAGGTGGAAGAGGTTAAAAATTGATTTGAAAATAAGTATGTTTACATAATACAATGAATGCTATAATACATATTATCCATAGTTAATATAATACAGATTTTCTATAGTTCAAGAATATTAGTTAGCCTGTCTTAGATCCACATGAATGGCATTCATAACACCATGTCTTAACACCATGTAAAAATGCCTTTTTCAGCTTAAAAGAAAACTAGGTTATATAGTAGTTTTTTCAGTTTTTTGCATGCATCATGTTTAGCACTTCTGAATCTTTATAAACATTTATCTTAACAGCTGACCTTAATTGTATGTTCCAAATTCACAAAATAATGGTATTGAGAAGAATAGTTTCTACATCAACTAAATGATGATTTTGTAAAAATAGTAAATGTCAAATAACCATCTACCCCGTTCACTGCTGGTAGAAATTAACTGCACAAACTTTGGCTTTGTTTGCAGTTTTGCGCATTAATTTCTGATATGAAAAAACAAAGTTACTTTTTCTGCTGGCTGCGTTGGAGGCTCACAGAATTGTTTCAGGAAAAGAAAAAAGCAATTTTTATAATAAACTAGTTTGGCAATCTGGATATCTTTTAGGATATTCTGAATGTTATCATTCATTTTTTTTTTTAAAAACAATATGTCAGGACGCATGTAATGTAGACACGTAGTTTTGTATTTAATGTAGACATGACTGAATCTGGGATTAATAGTCTAATAATTGTCTATTTTTAGATTTTGTTTCTTTACAAGAAGATTATACAAAGGAAAGCTATTCATTCTGATGAGTTTACTAGCATCCCAGATGAATGTTAGAGAAGTTACAGACAAAACTCCAAGTGAGGAATCCAGACTGTGCTCTGTGCACTGAATATGTTCATAGGTAAATTCAATCAGAATTCTGGAGAATTTCACAATATGCAGCAACAGGGCATTTTTTTTCTTGGTATTTATGCTGTGTGGGCATTTTTCAGTTAATAGTACACTGTATATCTTGAAAAGAACCTCCAATATGTCATGTAGTTAACTTGAAATCTTCTTTCTGAAATCTCTTGACACTGCAACACATTGTCAAGACTTTTTGAAGCTGGCTCCCCTGTTGTAGGTGTGAATAGAATTATTTCTGCATTTGGGATGTCAGTTAGTCCTTGCCTGTTCATGTCTTGGTACAACCATTTCAGTGTACGTGGAGATGCTTGTCTGTCCTCTCTCCTTTCTTATGTGCAGGTTTCGTAAGTTGATGGAGGAGTTTTGGTTTTACATGATAGGTGTAATTCTATCAAAGTGCTACTGTAAATCTCAAAATCAAATTATCTTTAATGGACTTGTGGGATTTCATTCAAATTTGGAATGAAGTTAATATGATATTAATAAGTGTACCTCTAAAATGTAAATGGCCTTATTTATGTAAACTGAGTACACATTTGATGAAATATCTTTTTAATGTGTGTCTGCTGTAATTCACAAATACTTTTGAAAGCATTGCCTATTCAGATAGCAACTGCAAAAAGGACCAAGATTGACTGTCCTTTAGGAAATTTGCCCATTTTATGTTCATGGTATGTAAGACTAGTATATCTTTCCCACTGAGTAACCAAGCACTACAGATTTTATATTTTTCAAAGTTGTTGTTTGTTTTAAAGAAAACATTTGCTTTCAACTTGAGCCCTGTGTATCAAGTTTCTGTTGAAGTGCACATATTAAAAAAAGAAAAGAAAAAAAAGTTTATGGCTGAACTGCTCGTGTAACTTTACCTACCTTGCAGTGTCATGACTTCAACAGTATACAAACTGTGGCTATTTTTATTCAGGCTCATTGTTTGGCCACTCATTTATATGCTATTTATTTCAGTCTTGAATCACTGGTATAGAGCATAAAGTCTTAAGCAATAGAAAGGAATATATTAATTAATTAGGACTTCCTATTTGGAAGATATATAGTTTTTTGTTCTTCCTTTACTTACATTACTGCTACAGAAAAGCATAACCTTATGTGGAATTTCTACTGTAAATCTTGCTTGCCTTTCTAAATTACTTTTGTTTTCCTCAGCCTCTGTGCCTGTGGGTGCATTGTTAATTGAGCACCTCAGAAATTACGTGGAATCATCTATGTGCTCTCTGTTGCCTCTGAGAAGCTGTAATGTTTAAGAAAAAAGGAAACAGAAACCACAACTGTATATTGTTCAAATTACTTTTAAAAGGAGGCACATGAGGCATCTACTGCTGAAAACGTTTCAGTTTTATAACTTAAAGTGAAAGACCAGTTGGTATCCATAGTCACAACATTACGAATGTTCAACTGCTAAAGAAGGAATGAAAATAGCTCCCTTGGTGCCCTGTTGCCATAGGGGAAGAATCCTGTTGCAATTCCCAGAAGCATACTGCAGTAAGAAATTGCAAAATACAGTTTTGGCAGATGATAGTGAGGTGTTTGTAAATGCAGAAGCTGAACTGTATTAAGAAGCTTCTTGGCAGTTTTCGGCGAATTTGCTGGTTTTAGTTTAAAATCCATATTTTAAAAGTATATAACTGAAGGTTGTATTGAAAATCACTTAGAAGGAGATATATTGAGGCATTTCTCATTTTAACTAGATTATTAGTTCCCAATCCTCCTATAATGTTGTGTCATAGTCAAAGAAAAGGTGTGGTAGCACTCTACCAATCCAGCCATATAGAGAGGGAGGATGCAATTCTTTTACCAGTGTGGTTATGTATATTGTGGTGCACAGTTAACTGCCTAAAGGTCATAGAAATAATAATCTGTAAATGTAGTAAAGCTTCGCTCTGCTGTTTTTCATAGTAGAAAACTTGAGAGAGATTATTAGGCATTCTCACAGCTTAGGTAAGAATAATACATTTGGGTCATGACTGATATTATTCTCTGCATTCATAGAGGTGATGGTATGTAGTCCTCTCTTCCCTGCTGGCTCTTGGGTGATATCAAGTATTTCAGCAAATACCTATTTCCCCTGATTTCAGAGCCTTGGAGCAGACCTCAGCTATTTTCTGCCTATTATATCTGATATAGATATATAGTCTATATATAGAATGGTTCTGAATGACTAATTCTTTCAAACCTAGCCTATTTAAGATAGCTTTGAGACATCTGCTCTGTCAAAATATTATTCCCCTCACTCACTCGCAAGAGGTCTCTGTCCATTGACGCGTTTTCTCAGTGGCTTGCCTCTCCATGGCCTTTCGGCCTTCAGCTGAAGCTCTCTATGCAGAAATTTGCATGGACTTTGGAGGGGTTTTTTAATAAGCTGTTTTGCAGAATTGTCTACAGTGATTAGAATTTATTTGTTGCATGCATGGAGACTCTGGTATCTTCATCAGTAACGTCTGTGTAAACTGCCTGTAAAGTGCAGCTTCTGGTGGTACTTACAGAATTGCATTCACACATACCTAGAATAATGCAGCGATAAAAACCTACAAATAATATTGCCTTTAGAAGAGGTTCTGGCATTGCAGCTTGTCTCTGAGGTCCACATCCAGGTGGTTTGGACACGGAGATTTTCAAAACCCATTTGCTTTGAGTTGACTACAGTAAATAGGCAATCATTTAAAAATGATGAAAAGAAAATCATTTAACCAGTACATGTGTATACTTTTTATTTCTGTGCTTTCTGCTCTGGGATTTGGAGAATGTATAATGCATTTGGCATGGAGCATTCAGGATAAATACTGAATAAATGGTATTGTGAAACAGAAGTTTGCAGGTTTGAATGCTTAAAACTGAACCTTTTGGCTGACTGGAGCTGGGTGCAGTTTTCAGAGAATTTGCTGGTTTTAGTTTAAAATCCATATTTCAGTTCTCTGTACACAATGCATTTATGCAGTGGCATAGAGGATATTTTCTGTTTATTGTGTGTTCCTTCCTTCCTACTGAACGTTGGTCTAACACTTTCCTAGAATAAAAAGAAATGTTGTTTTCTTAGGCAAAGTAGTCAGCTCAGTTATCATTTACATGTGAAGATATGAGGCAACAATACCAGTAGGAAAAGTGTGCTTATCTGTATTGAGTCAGGTGGGATATTTGGGAGTTCCTGCGTCAGCACTGTTTGTGGTTACTCTGGATAACTGAGCAGAGCTGGTCACCACACTGATGTTTGGCTTGGGCAGCTCAGGTCCCTGCAAGGCTCTGCCTTTTTCCATAGTGCAAATTACCATGTTTGCCTATGCCTGTTTCTTTTCTCCTAAATAATTCACCCTATCTCAGACCAGTGACAGGACTTGAGGAAATGGCAGGAAGCTGAGGCGGGGTGGGGGGAGTTAGAGTAGATGTCAGGAAAAGATTCTTCACCCAGAGGGTGGTTGGGCACTGGAACAGCTCCCCAGGGAAGTGGTCACAGCACCAAGCCTGACAGAGTTTAAGAAGTGTCTGGACAATGTTCTCACCTGCATGATGTGATTCTTGGGGTGTCGTGTGCCAGTCAGGAGTTGGATTTGATGATCCTTGTGGGTCCCTTCCAGCTCAGCATGTTCTGTGATTTATTTATTTAATTTTCTCTCTTATCCCTTCTAGATAGACTAGTTTCTTTAAAAACCTATGATTAAACAATGTGTGCAATTTTTGTAGGGTAGATTACATAACTAAATCTGCTTTGTACTTGTTGATTCTCTAGAACACCAGGTTGGAGCCATAGTATTTCTTATTTTATCACTGAAGTTTTCACAATTTTTTTGCAGAATAGAATATCATCCAAAAGTAATACTAGACTCCTGAGATTAGAAAAAGAGATTTGTTGCTTGACTCCTCTGATTTCTAGTTTCAGTCCATTAAATAAAGGAATTAGCAAAATTCTTGATAAAACATCCATATGAAGATTTTGTTTCGAATCTTCTTGAGAATGTGTGTTTTCAGTAGTTCATTAATTCCTTGGAATGACTGTGTTTTACGAATGAGACTAAAAATCTTTGTAACATGAAAAAATGGCCACAACAGCCTTTAAAATGGGACTGAGGAGGTCTCAGCCAGGGCAAACAAAAAATTAGGAAAATTGCCACATAGTTGCTTCAGAGCTTCAAACAACTTCTTTCTTTAATGGAATGTAGTCTCCTCATGATCCATAGGAGTAACTGTAAGTGGTACTTGTTCCATACAGAGAATGGAAAGGAACAGCCTTGACATTGCAACATGTATCTGAATTCATTTGTCAGAGAGCTAAATAAGCTAAAATTCTCAAGCCTTTGTTAGCATTTTGAAAACCTGGTCAGGAATGATCAAGTCTAAGGACTGAGAGTGAGATTGACCATCAGATTTATAATAGGGACTAGTAGATAGTTTTCTAGTGGAACTTCAGGAAGAAAAGACAAAGGGATCAGATTTTGGTAGAAACCTTTGTAAACTGCTAGTTTGTGTTACTGGGTTTGTGAATACCTGCTTTCATAGCACGGTGTCCATTAACAGCCTCTGCTTTGAGTCAGTTTGGGCCACCCTGCAGTGTCTGACTGGAAACAGCTCTCTGGGCAACTCAGATGTTATATTTCTCCATATTCTTTTATGAATAAAACAAACTGTTCTAAACACTTCATATTTTCAAAAGCATTCAAATTTTCTTTACTTGCTGACAGTATGGTTTTGAAGTCCTTATAGTATATCCTTGCTTTCTGTCTGTTTAGTCCTTTCTGTCAGTTGAATTTAGAGTTCCTCACTTTCCTTTTATTTACAGAATAGTAAGTGTGATGGTTAAATATATAAACAGGACCTAAAAGTGAACAGGAGGAAATGATACTTAAAGGAGACATTCTTGCAATAAAACCGTAGAATTAAAGAAGAGGCGCTATGCAGCTCAGCATAGGAACATTGCCATTACATTTTCATAGAGATGATTCAGTAATCATTTAAATTAAGCTGATATTTCTGTATACTACAGCTGCCTACACATTTTCTTTTTTTCTTGATCTTTACTGCCTATTAAACCGTTTCCCTGAATCCACATCACCATATTCTCTAAAGGAAATTAAAGTTTTGCTCAAATGATTTTGGAAAACAAAGTAGCCTTTCAGGATAACTTTTTTTTTTGTTTCAAAAACACGCAGCACACAAGTTAAATATTAATATTCTAGCATTTTTGTGAAAACTTTCATCTCGGCATGTCACAAAGTTTTTAGTCAGTAAGAAAGACAAAATGCTAAATGGACTTAGTTCCATTCTTAACATCAAGATCATAAGAAATAACTGAAGGTTGTTGTCCATACCTTGATGTGATATGGCTTGCTTCAGATTCTTTTGCAGAAATATGTCTTCTTGTACATTGAAAAATGATGCCTTACATACAGCGCTTTGTGTTAACCAGTGTATCCAGGAGTTTTGTGTTTTGCCTCATTATGTTTTATCTTTGAGTATACTTCTATATCATAATTCTATTATTCAGCATTTGTGCACATTTGAGTATATATATAGACAAAGACAGGATATTGTTTTCTTTAAAAGATGATGCCTTATCAGAACATTCAACTGAAATTAGGCCTGTCTGGTTTAGTTATGATTAACACAAGATGGACTTCTGCATTTATTTTTTTCTATTAGCTACAGTAGGCACTTAGCTGTGGCACATAATTTTAACATCTGAAGTTTATCTCTGGGTCCTGCTGTGTGATTTAATAATTGCAGTTCTCTGCTTTACTTTCTCTATTTTTGAAATAAAAATAATTATGTTGACCTCTTCGTTTTAAAAGTTGTTTTCTGCTATAAGCCTCAGTAGGAGTTAGAAGGTCACAATAGCCATAGAAGTACATTCTTACTGAAAGTTTCTGAATATCAAAAGCTATTTTAATTTAAAAAAATAAAAAATAGTGCTAAAATATCGTGGGGTATGTATTCTTGGGCAAAGAATAACTTGTATGAGGGAACTGTGATATTACACACCAAAGTGCCTTAGTTTATGGGAAAGTGTTAGCCCACTACTTTCGTTTTAGTGAAATATTCTAATATTGGTCTAAGCAACTAAACTAATTGATCTCAGAGTTATTTTAAGCACTTGGTGAATGTAAAACTCTGTGCAAGTACAGTAGACTTGGAGTTTTTTTCTGAGATAAAATTGGGATAATGTTTACATCTGTAGGCATTCAAGTCAACCTTGAGTAGAGACATGCAGACATATACTTCAATAGTTAGGCAAAATGTATTAACTTACTGTAGCAGCTATAATGTAAAAATAATTTTTCACAGTCACATAAACTTTGATGAGGCTTGAAGTATCTGTTTCAGTTGTCTGACTCAGCAATTCAGGATGAAATGCAGGACAGTGTCTCTTAGATAAGCTGATTATTTTGCAAGCTGATTGTTTTGCAAGACAATCGTATTGACTTTGCCCTTGGTGTTCCAAACTAGACCAAAGTTGTTTGATTATTTTTATGCTGTGTAACTGCAATTTCTAAATCTTCAGCTGTCATTCTTCATTTTGGGATGTTACTGAAAATGGCTGTCGTGCCACAGGATAACTAATTGTTAAAGCTTGTTTGGAATGTGGGTAAGTGAGCCACAGCAGTACTGGCAGTGAGCAGAGTAGTAAAGAGGAGTCTTTTTCCCTTAAGATATTTTCACATTTAGGGATTTACAATGCATCTGCTTTGAGTCAGCTAGCAGAAAGAATTAGTTACCTATATAGTTTTATAAAATAGAACTCTTCACTTAGGTGTCAGATCGACATTTTTACAGTATGCCTTAGTGAAAATGCCCTTCAAAACAGTAAGAAAAAAAGTAAAAAAAAAAACTTTCTTCTTTCAGGTATCATTTAAAATAAAGAGATACTAAATTAATGTTGCTAACTCAACCTGTTAGCATCTACGTATCATTCATGTGTCCTGAGACATTTAGGAGTCATGAGTGCTCAGTGCTAAAATAATTCATGGTGCAGTTTATATAGCAAGATGATGTAATATTTTTTAAATTAGTTACAAAAAATATACAAAGCTTGTCAGAATTAGGTGTTATTGTGGGTCATTCAATTTGTTCATATTTGTGATCCCTCCGTTACAGAAAATGTACATCATCTCAAACTTGAGTTTCCTGTACAGGTTTTTCAGTTCATTTTATAGGGGGATTTCTGAAATGCCTTGCTGAAAGTTTTTACTGGAAATAACATGAAGGTGTGTTTGGATACTGCTTACCCACAGAGCAGAATTTGGAAAAAAATCTGCCAGGGGGGTCCTTTACTGTTGCAAAAATTCATTTTCAGGTGCATAAATCACAAGAATATTTATTGTCTGTTCTTCTTAGTAATTTTTTTCCTCCAAATTGTTAGGAGTGACTCAGTAATGCAGTTTACTCTTTCACCAGGTTTGTGCATCTCCAAAAAGCATTTTTTGCCAAGGGTTGCCGCCTCCCTTCTCCTTCCCAAAGTGCTCATTCACTTCCACATTCCTCTTTCACTGTCCTGCTTCCTTCATCCTTTTCTTGTGTCTCTTTGATATTTGAGGCCCTTTCCTGTTCTTTAGTGATGACTGAGCATTCCTCATCTCCACAACTCTACTGCTGAACTCTTCTGTATTTCATCTATCCTGTCTTTACCTCTACCCTCTGTTCTTTCCAGCTGTGTCCTCAGGGTGGGTGCCCTCTTCCACCTCACCAGAAGTGTACCACATTCCCTTTTTTCACCACTTGTCTTTTTCCCCCGAGTTTCTATGGAGAGAGCCCCAGGCTAGTGACCCCTCTCCTCCCTGCTTTTCCAGCAGCTTATGCTCAGCACTCCAAGTGGGAGGAGGTGGCAGCAGAGCCAACCCAAGCAGGAGGCCCCAGTTATCTTCTGCAGGCTCCCATCCCTTGGGAAGGAAAGTGCTGTTGTTGCAGCTGTCATCATCCAAGGAGTCTCGTCAGGAAGCTCATCCACAGGATGAGAGTGCCAAGCATTGCTGTGCTCTGCTGCCTTCTGTTCGTCGTCCTCCTCTGCCTGCCTGCAGCCTCCCCATCTTTTGTTCCTTCAGGAGAGAGTGGGAATTAGTGAAGGAAGGAAATTATTTGCCCAAGCTGAGCCTGGCAAATGACACCATGACTCAGGAAATTCTCAAACATTAAAGATTACACGGTGTTGGGTCCATACTTGTTTTTCAAATCTGTTACTAGATAGATGTAATAGATAACTCTGGCCAGAACTGAGAACTGGAAAGGAAACCCTAGTATGCTATGGGACTAAGGTCTGTTTTTTTCTGAAATGTAAATTTAATTAAAAGGAGAAAAGGGGAGGGGAAGAAAAGAAAGTTCTCCACAATCTTAATGAAATCCAGGGAACTCAAGCATTGCATTTTGACGGAAACAGAATAGCAATTAATTTTTTTTTTAGGCATATGAGGAGTCTGCTGCCAGCTTCAAGCTTGATCCTCAAATCAGTGAGAGCTTCTTTAAAAACTGGGGAGGATTCTTATTTCTTGGCATGAAAACAGGAGGCAAATCTGAGAAACTTTTTTTACTAGGTATTGATTTTGAAGAAAGCTGTTACACAGAAAACAACTTTACATAGGTGATTAAACTGCCCTTAAATACGGTGGCTGAGTAGCAAACACAGCAGTAAATTTCAGTAATTTAGTGTGACAGAAGTGGCTTAGGAAGCTGAAGTTACCTGACAGTCAAATTGAAAGACAAATTTTGTAGCTGCTTATCTGAGTACTTCTACTGGGTTTTTTTGTTTGCTTGTTTTTATTTTTTTTTATATCCCAGATACAAGCTATCAAAAGGCAACTGGAAAAATGTTTACTCTTTGTGCGGCCTTACTGAAGAATTTTATGGGATTGTGCTAGTGTTGACTTAATTGAAGGGAAAAGAGAGTTTCAGTTCAAAGCTTGACTTAATTGTATTGAACTTCCTAGTTGTAGCTATTTTTTTTCAGTAATCAAGAAACTATGTTAAGTTATTAGAAAGTTGTGCTACAGTAACACTGTATTTTTCTTTTCAGATGTCTGCTAGAAATGCAGGATTTTCTGTTGACTTTGCCTGTAGGCTGACTTTATGCTGCACTCATTGGGAGGTCTGTCTCCCACTTGTCATATCACATATATATTAAACCTTTCATTAAGTACTGCTGACAACAGGCGATGTCTCTTCAAGATGCAGGACTCTTTTACTTTGGCATATAAGTATCTTATAAAAGATAATGATTGTAGCATATATTTTATCAATCCTCTGTTGCCTTCTGCTTCCTTTTTCTGGTTTCCTGCACATCCTGCCACAATGGATCTGCTCTTACTTGTGTGTTACCCCTTCATGCTTGACATTGGCTTTTCCTTTAACTGCAGATTTATTTCTAAGGTTTATTACTGACATTTAAAACCTTCAGCTCACATGGACTAGTCTGTGTATAGGAGTTCCTCACAGTGTGTGTTCCAGCTCCAAGCCTGTGCTAGGCAGATGATTTATCTTTGTGTACTTCTTGATGGCCATTTTCCCATTGTGCTTATCAGGCTTTGCTTGTGTCACCCCAGGTTGGTGGGTCCTCTGCCACTTGGAATTCAGCTGGTTTTAAAATTTTTTTATATACAATAAACTCATAACTTACATTTTTAAAATTAATTTCCCATTTATAATTTTTCTGATGTGTCTTTTGAGGCACATGTTTTTACTGTTTTTTGGAAAGTACATTGAATTGTGTGTCAAGCTTTCTGAATGTATTTGAATTTATTATTAAATTCAGATTGCTGCATAATTACATTATATACCATAGAGTAAATGTAGTATATATTGCTTTAGGAACTATGATTCTTGGTATTATAGAACTACTGTAATTCTGTGGAATTTGGTGTTGGGATCTTCCAGTAACCAGGATTTAGTTTTAAATTTATTTTGTTATTTATTTAATTATTTCATTTATTAATTTGTAGTAAAATTGCAAAGCTTATGTGAAAAGATAACTGCCTACTACTACTTGCCTCACTTCTTCAATAGAAGAATTCTTCTGAATTGTACAGCTCTGTAATTATGTTCTGCTGCAATAGATACATTATCATTATTATACACTATTAGAAAAAAAGCCTCACCAATGTATCATCAGATTTTTAATGCAGGTTTAATGGAGATAGTGCTTCATAAATTAGGTTTTAGTGTGCATGGTTTGATGTATATGCTAATGTTTTTGGGTACTGAGATAGTTTTTCTCCTTTTTTGAGCCTTAACATTTTCCATGTAAGTTTTTCTTCACAAATGTAAGGAAACTAGAAGTTTACTTTTAAGAAATAAAGTAGCCCTGTCTTGTC
Source organism: Corvus kubaryi (assembly GCF_017639235.1). Lineage (NCBI taxonomy): Eukaryota > Metazoa > Chordata > Aves > Passeriformes > Corvidae > Corvus > Corvus kubaryi. Next base: position 15,039,935 of record NW_024581127.1, read on the forward strand.
CTAGGTCTTAGAAGGTGAGATTTAAAGAAAATAAGATGTATATAATAAAGCTTAGGAAAATCCTAAGAGCTCACAGTACAGAAGCTGCCAGTGTTGTCAGAGTTAAAAAATTTGCCTTATTTTGCCTAACTCATCCTCTAAAAAATATTCACGACCATTATTACATGAAAAATGTTTGTCCTGAGCTTTGGACAGAGCACTAGTGTAAAGTAGGCTTGCCTTTATTAAAAGAACTCACTGTCCTAGACCATGGGGTTTTTTTAATTGAGGTTGTGGGGAGTCATGCATTATATTCTTCCCTTTCTGTCAAGGGTCTTTTTGACTCATTTTTTGCAGAGTTTTAATGTTGGCTGAGAATTTGAGGGTTCTGTGTATTCAGTTACACAAGCAATTTTGTGGAAACAAGCATTTTTCTTGACAAAAATTATTAAGCAAAATCAAAATGCAAGTTGCTGCAATTCTTTGATGTGTACATTTCCCTAACACTGGTAGTGCTGGTAAGTTTCTCACTTTGAGTAAGTTATTGACATTTATGCTTTAAGTATTATTGTTTATTATATATGTAAATCCAAGCCAAAAAAAAGTCTGCATTAAAGATGATTTGTGTGCAAGAAAACTGAATATATATAAGGAGATTCTTGAGAAGGTAGTTTACAGTTTTTTTCTCTTTTCTATGGTGTGCAGGTGCTGTTCTCTTGTCCAGTGTACAAGGGTTAGCAATTAATGTTGATCCAGTCCTGTATACTTGGCTCATCTACCAGCCTCAGAAACGAGTTAGTAGACACATTCAGCAGGTATGTATTTTTGAAGGAAAAGAGATGGGGAGAGGGGAAGCTTTCACTTCTATATATCCTGGTAGTGCATTTTTCCAAGTATTTGTTGTTTGTTACCTCTTCTGTGTAGTTTTTTGCACGCACTATTGATCTTATTTTGAATTATTTAAAATGTTAAGTTGGCATATTAAAAGTTTAATTTCACAATTTTTTCATTTTTAATTAAAAGAACAAAGAAAGTGGGTTTGTGTTCACCATTTAGGATCATTATTTTGCAACTAATTTTAACTACTGAGACATCATAAGCCTGTGTCTGAATAGTACATCATATTTTAAATATTGGGATGGTCTATCAAATAATTGCATAACTGGTTGTAAAGTCAGCATTCTTATTAAACCCCATTTTAAAAGGAGATGAACCATACAGTTCATAACTTGACAGAAGTGAACACTGTAGCAGATTCTGTATCATGTCAAAATACATATTTGCATATGAAGTGCTTGAAAAAGAAGAAGCTAAGGCTGTGGGTCTGTGTGGTGCAATGGTTTCTTTGACATATTCTTAACCCTAATTTTCATGCCACATACTCCTGACCTGAAAAGAACAATGGTTTTGCCTTAAACTAGACTTACTTATAACTGTTATTTGGCAGAATTTCCTGGAACTTAAATTTGCTATAACTGATCAGACTGGTGGTTTATGTCATGTGATGTTCTGTCTCACAAGTGGTCATTTATTAAGTGATAAGTGTAAAAATCTTTCGATATTTGTCTCATAACTATAGAATACTGTGCATGTCAGAGAAGTTTCATTCTGGGCCCCTGAAAAGGGAGGATAAACATGACTTGTAAACATTTGTTTCTTTTGTGTAAATGACCTTGCTGGGTAGTAGTTGTCAAACATTAATTTGAGTCCCATTAAGCTCATTCTGCACCAGCATCTGAAAAACTTCACTGTGATAGTGAAGTTTTATTACTGTTTTAATAAATTTACTCTGCTTTAAATGTATTGAGTTATTCTTCATTCCTGCATCATAACTGGAGCAGCACAACATTTCCTGGTATATCTCTTCTGCAAAACAAACCATTTTTCTACTTCTTACTGTTACGTAGCCTTCCAAAATGTAATCGATCCTGCTTATCCTGCTTATTTCAAATGTTTGTATGAAAGTGTCTTTAACATCACTGTATTTAATCAGCTGTTAGTTGATGCTTTCTCTTTTGATACTGGGTGACTAGATGGGTTAAGTGACTGCATTAGGAAACTTGTTTGTCCCAGGTTTGCATCATCAGTGGAAACATTTTTAGCCAGATTTTGTTTAAGTATTTATTTTGTAACTTGTGTCATTACCTTATACAGTCTTCTAAATTTTTTCATGATTAAAATTACTGTATCACAATTCTAATGTTATTAGCATTTAGAATGTCTTAGAAATTTGAAATTATTTTAAATATGAGTTTATAAACCCAACTGTCAATGTCATACTATTTTCATCATTAACATAACTGTGGTAATGGACGGCATGTAATAATATGAATTAAAGTGTCTGTAGCAGTCATGAAGAAACTTTATTTGAAAAGAAAACTATACCTGTATTAAATTAGCCTTAACCACAGATGTTTTCTTTATGTAATGCTATAATTATCCTAGAATAAGGACTCTAGTCAAAGTTAGGCCTTGTGCATTATTTTTTGGAAAAACTCAGCTTGTTACCACAGTCTAATTAATATAACCAAACAAAAATGCTCTATAAAGCCTTCCTAATTTTTGAACATTTAACAGAATAGCCAAAAGATATGATGCTTTCAAGCAAAAGTTATGGTCAAAATGTTATTGATTGGTAAAGTTCTTTTCTTCCTCTATTTTAACTGTCAGTCTTATACAATTGCAACAGAAAAAAAAGAAAATACTTTCTTTAGAAGTTCTTTGTATGATTCAGAGATCTTAAGATATTTTAAGTTTTAATGTCTACTTAATACAATGGTTTTGCTCTGTCATTTTGAGTAAGTCAAAGTTGTGACTTCTATCTGAGAACACAGATTTAGAAAACCTTTCAGTATATTTGGCTCTTGTGTATACATTTAACTCATAATGTTAGTACTTGATACAATAAGTTAAATGAAAATATTAATTTATTTCAGGGTACAACTATAGTCATGTAAACTTCTGATTGCATAAAAGACAGGACTGGGATTGTCTGGCTCCCCACAGGAAGGGGACACCTTTACATATGAACTTCTTCATATTTGCCTTTTAACTATTATTCTGGGATTTTAGGTTTAGGTTTATAATGCCAATTTGGTGGTACATGTATTTTTTATCTACTGAAATCCTCACCGTGTCTGTTATAACTGGTTTTATCTGAAAGCATGAAAAGTTAGAAATACGGAACATAACAAGCTGCAGTTTTACAAAACTCATAACATTTCAATGTCTTTTTCATAAAGCCATGCTATGTCTTCTTTAAGATTAATATGATGAAGCCACTAAGAAATGTAATTCTCTTTGGCCTCACTGAGATTTTATTCAGCTGGAACAGAACAATGACTGACTGCTGTGCTGGGATGTGGGGGTACATGCAGCCCAGTGAGGATCACCTTTCTTCATTTATTACTGTTGTCCTACTGCTAGCCAAAGCTCTGTTGGCATCTTGCTGCCCAGCAGCTAATAACTGTAGAACTGGTGCAATAACTGAGGCCAGTATATTCATGTTCATTTTTAAGAATACTTTAGTCTGTACGGATGGTTTTTGTAAAATGAGCTGTAAGTGTAGCGACACTCAGTGTGGGAGCAGTTTGTGCACCAGTTGCTTATCTGCTTAAACCCCTTGCGTTTTTTTAGTCTGAGTGCCCTGTTGAAAAGGTAAATTCTTTATAAATGCCCTATGAAAGGTTAATTTGAACAGAATTTGACAAAGATACCACTACAGAGTGACTTCTTGTACTCATGCTGTTTATAGCTTGTTAACAATGCCTCCCAAATAAAAAGCAAAATAAAGCCAATTTTAAAGGCCTTGTTTCCAGTAATTTAATATTTTATTTTGACATTTTTGGAAGATTTTCTTCAGGTGAGTCTTGTGGAAGCAAGGCCTTGTTTCTAGTAATTTTTAGGTATTCTTTAATATTTTATTATGACTATTTTTTAAGAATTTTTCAACTGTGGCTTTAATTTTGTAAACCAATGCTGTTTTTCATATATGTGCTCTCTTGTAAAAGCCCATACTTAGCTTTACAAGATAAAACTTGGAAGTTTCTTTTCCTTGATAAGGAGCCTTAGCCATACTTTGATATGGGACAGTCAGTATGTGTGATACTTTTTGCAATAAATTTATCAATGATTGCGTGCCATCTTTCTCAAATGCACATTACTGTAAAGCCTTTGTAACTTGTCAATACTTTTCTTACAGTATTGATTTCTGTGAGGTAAGATGCGTAATTTTAGGGAAAGACTGAATTACCAGAAATATGCACACATAGATGTGTAATATAAATCTGTATTGCTCATATTTTTGTCAGTTTTTTTTGGCTGTTCCATACATGTGCATGTGTCACTACATAGTTTAAGGAGCATTTCAGTAACAGAATAGATCTAAACCCAAGAGGTCAGGTTGAACTATTAGTCATATATACTAAGTCACTCATTCCAGATTCATCATGCTTTAAAAACACTGGAATGTAATACACCTACCTGATTTCAGAATCCAGATTTCTCCCTCTTCTCATGAACATCTGCACTTTGGAAGACTGTATCCCGATTCAAACCCAAGAATTTTTTGTCAGCTGTGTAGGTAGATTAAAAAGTCAGTCATTAACAATTCAATTTAATATTTTTTTTCTTCAACTCTGCTTTTTCTCTGCTCATTTTCTTTTTTCTCTACCATTATCTTAGGAATTTTACTATGTTATAAAATCCTTTCACAGCTTTATGGAAAGTTCATTGTGAACTGAAGGTAATATCAGTCTTGATGTGTGTACTTCAGGTGGTACTTCATTCACAAGTCTGCACCAGAGATCTCCCTGGAATTTTTGACTAAGATGAAGTAATTTTATCATCTTGACTTGATCAGTAGACTCTTGTAGAACAAGTCGAGCCTTTAAATTGTTCAGTCTAAGAATGACTTTTGGAATATTGCACATCCTTGATGCTTTAAGAGCCAAGTGCTTCTGATAATGAATGGCAATGAATGAATGACACAATGTAAGAGGAAGTTTCATTACCCAAACTTAGTATTTTTCCATGTTGCAGCAAAGTTGGCTGTTGAGGGCAGAGCTGTGCTGCCTCGTTTTTCTCTTTTACCTTGATAAATAGCTGGAAAGGCTTTGATAAAACAAGCGTGTTTCTACAGTAAACATAATTATCCTCTTGGTGTGCAGAGACTTCTCAAATTGTAATAGATTTTGATTTCTGGTATTGCTTGCAGGTCAGAAGCACCGTGTTTATCCCTATCAGGTTCCGTCACCTCTTACCCCATGGAAAGCATTTAAGTTTCTGAAGGATACAGAAATGAAGTTGCTGCTTGCTTCAAGAACTAAAGCTACATGAAACTCAAACCTTGTATCTTCTGCTTTCAGAGGCCCCTTGAAACTGGTGATGGAATGCTTTCATCAGTTGGTGAAAATGAGGGGTTTCTTGGCTGACATCAGTCCATCGCATAGGTTTGGAAACATTACAGCTAATCAGTGATCAGTCTTTTATCTCAGCAGAACACTTTCCCAATACCTGAAATGCATACCTGAAGCAGTCATAGAATTTCATCTGAATTAGCAAGTTCACCTGCCAGGAAAGAAGGTGGTTTTGTGAACCCCAGGGGTTAAGCAAGCCTAGTCTTTTTATTTAGCAATTAACTTTAATTAATGCAATTTTATTAATTCATTTCATTTTAATTGGGAACTAGGCCTAATGCCTTGCTTTGTTTGAACTCTCTGAAAAAATTTAGGTGTATTAGTAATCTTAGAAATCAGAACACTTAGATGTAACTTGGTAGTCAAGCAGTGATTGCAATTTCATGTCATTAGAACTTGCTGCAAGGTACACAGGGTGGATCCTCCTGGCAGTCACAGCTCATTCTGGTACAGTTTGGACAGTCCTGTAAGCAAGGGTAAATATTCTTCTCTGAGCTAGATAGTGATTGCATGAAAGTGATCTTAGATGTTCAATAAACACCATATCTTGAGCAGAACTGCTCTCTCTCCCCACTCCAAAGACTTTGTTTATTTTTCTTCCTTGCTGGTTGCAAGCTCCTGCACATGTAAACATTGGGCTGTGTACATGCAGCATCCACCATATGGGATAACTGGGTTTAGTACCATCTCAAAGACAGCAGCCTATGTCTGGGCTGAGGCTTTTGAATTTGACATTTCACAAGCCAGTGATAATATTTAGGTTCCTATCTTGGAATATTCTTTTGCCTTTGGTTTGATATTAGGGAGGTGACTGTATAGGCATCCCTCAAATGAAAGTTACTTGTCTGCTCAGTTGTTCAAGTTTTCTGTAAAACTTATATCTCATGTTCCTAGATCTGCCTTCAGTCTCTTCAGTCTCACACTTGTGGGAAATTATAATTCAGAAATAAAATATTTAATTACAAAAAGTCCCAAGAAAAATAAAATATTAATTCACCTAAGGCAAATTAGTCCTCTTTATAGTATATTTTAGCTTTAGTTAGCTGGCATGTCTCCACATAAATCGGGAAATACTTTGGCCCATTGTATTTTTGACAAGTTTTTTTTTAGCTATTATTTTTCCAAGCCTTTCTCTGGTTTTAGATCTTTATCATTTCTAAAGTTGACCACATAGTATGAAGTAAAGAAAAAAAAAGTATCTGTTGATCTATTTGCATGCTTAAGTGTGTGTGTGTTTTGTGTACACATACTTAATATGGTGTGTAATGTCAGATTATTTGTGCCTATAAAAATTAAATTAAGAAAAGGATTGCTTGTCTGTTGTTTTTCAGCCACTGCTTAAAAACCTAATTGTAATAATTACATTTGAAAAGTAGTAAGCTTTCTTATTTTGAATTCCATGCATTTTTATTATTTTAGTATTCTGTATATAATTGCATTGCATTCTTGCATTGATAGAACCGTCAGTATTCTAGAACAGGATCTGATTTTGACTTTGTGTCGACAAAACAGCCTCATATAAATGCTGCTGTAGTTTCAGAACTTTGTTACATGCTTTTTATCTTCTATAACACTACCAATTAGTAACCATAAAGCTTAATCCCAAGTAGGTGTATTTAAGCTTTACTACATACTTTATTGCTGGCTTTTTGGATTCCAAAATTTTGGATTTTTGATGGAATGCTTATGATAACACTAGCCTGCAATGTCTCCTTTCCCATCAGATTCATCTTCTCCTACAGCTGTGGGGCTCTTGTCATCTGCTATTTCCCAAGCCACAATTTCCTAATCAGTTTGTGGCTAAACCCCAAATCTTGATGATCCTTTTCCATATAGTTCAACACTGATCTTTCATCTTCTGGATTCTTTTAACCAGAAATCTTTTGCCAAAAACCTGACAAGATTGTACTGGGCGTCATCAGCAGCAACATCAGGCTTGATTTCAGTGAGCAAAGATAAAACAGCTGTTTTATTGTCCAGATCAGCACTCAATATTCAGTCATAATTTTTTCCAGCTTTATCTGGCTGTGATAGCCTTGATGTTTTTCACTCTTTGACTAGTAGTGTAACTTATTATATTTTGCTGATCCATTTCTTCAGTGGTTCAGAAATAGATACAGCTTCTTCAGGCGGTATTTCCATCCTGTTGTCTTTCGTACTGTCCTGTAGTGTCTGCATTCATTCTTCCATAATTCTTGCTTCACTTTGGCAAGTCAGTGTTCTTGCAATGTTACATCCGGAATTGCCAAATCACAGCTCAACAGTTGCTGTCATGGGAAAGCTGCAGATGGCTATGCCTTATGAAAGGTTGTATCAGATAAATTGCAAGATTTTGAAAATAAGTGGTGTAAAATGTCTGATGAAAGTTTACAAAACTTCAAATCCTTTCCCTGTATGCAAGCGGGAAGTATTTCTGTGGTGTAAAGGTTGTCTTTTCAAAGCTGATGGGGGTTTTTGTTGGTGTTATAACTAGAGGGTATGCCAAGGTGGCATGTTACTGTATTCCAGAAAAGCTTTTTAGTGCTTTTGGAGACAAAGTTAATGACTGTACATATAGAGGGAGGAGGAGAGATGAGAGTTCTGTTTGTCATTGACATTAGTATTTTTCTATTAACTTTGCATACCACTGTATATATAAATTGATTGTTTTCACTGGAGTAGGATTAAATAGTTGATTGTCTTATTTTAATTTACTTTTATAGTGGAAAATGGTGAAGGCGTTTGGAAGTCATTCCCCTTCAATTAAGTGATTTTTCTGTTTGTTTTGGGGTTTTGTATGTGTGCACATATTGCACACTGCTTGATTCAATGATCTGTTTTCTATTGGAGAAAATTTACAAGCACATTGCCTGCCTCACACGAATTTGTTTCCCACAGAGATTCCTAATGCAATGTGTGAGGTTTCTCATTATGCAGTTATATGGATTACATTTTCACTCCAATATGAACAAAATTAAATTACACAAAAATTAAGATGCGTGTAATCCTAATGTCTGATCTTTAGAAAAAAACTTTGTCATCTTTAAATGATAACCCTCTGCAAAATCAGCGGTAGAAGTATTGGGCTTTTGTCAACTGGGATGCATCTGCAATTTACATAGCAGCTGATGTTACAGCAAAATGTTAAGTGCCAACTGTATAGCAACATGGAAGATCGAATTGTTTTTAATAATTTTGTCTTTTCTAGCTTGCATTAATGAAAGAGTAACAACAAAGCCAATAGACTCTTTTCATTTGTTCCAGAACCCATGTGGATTAATACACATCACTCTTTCCTAATCTTAAAATAAGGATGCAGTCCTTCAAACTTGGTTTTAATGTCTTTAGTTTTGTATAGCAGTTTCCCATTTTGAGCAGTTTCTCATTTATTGATATTCTTGAAAGACAAAACAATTCAAAATCAGTAGCAGTCAGTTAAATCTTATATTTAAAATTTTTAGAAGAAGCACAATAATGTGGAAATATCCATACATCCTATATTTTGAAGTTTATTGAAGGTTAATAAATTCCTTTGGGTCTTCATAACTGGCTAAAATTTTCCAGTTTCCATTAAACATTTAGATAATTATTTTACTTCAGTCATCAGCCAGGTTTATTCATATGATTTTTTGTTGGCTAACAACCATGGTACTCTAAGTTAGTTTTATTTCACTTTTTTGTTTTCATAGAGCTTTTCCTCAGACTAACAGGACTGAAATAAAGAACTACAAGTGCAAGTCTGAATGTAGCATTTCATTTCAATTTGTTTTCAAAATATTTGTGCTCCAATCAGTGTTTCAAGTTGTCTTCTATACATTTCAAAATACGTCGTTTAAAACAGGTTTCTCCTGACAGTGCCATAATTCAATATTAATGTGTTTTGGTTTTTAGTGGTTCATGAGGTGCTTCTTTTTCTAGCAGTCTGTAGGAGCTGTTCCGCTTGGTGTGTCGATAACTCGAAAGAAAGAGGATGAAGCATCAGTTGGAAGTGCACCTTTGGCAAGGCAGCAGTCAAATCAAGCCTCTGAGTATGCCAGCAGTCCTGTCAAAACAAAAACAGTAACAGGTATATCACTTAATTGAAACTATCCATTGTGCATCTGCAGCCTTCCTCACTTACATGCCTCCACAACTGAACAGCGTCAGCTGTGCAAGTACTGTGGAAAAACTTCCAGCTTTAGAGAAATTAAAACCTTTAACATTAAAACTAATCAAATGTATAATTTTCAAATACATGTATATTCTCATTTTTGTTTCGGGCTCTCTTTGGGGCCCTTATAGTCTCACATAACACATTTTGTAAAATGAGATAATGGAGATCTGCTTTCAATAGAATATCTGCTATTCACCTTGATATTTAGTCCATAATTTTGTCAGACTTCACACTGTGATTAATCTCTAATTTCAGTCAGTCTGTTTACATTGCTTAAAGTCTGGCATCTGTGGAAGTCAAGACTTGTGCATAAACAGTTAAAGTTCACTGTTTTCAAAATCAGTCACCCATAGAAAGTGCATTTGTTGGCACTTCTGCTTATGGAGTTCAAGAAATTATTTATTTTAGGAGTATTTTCTGGCCACTTAAGAATCTAAAGTGAAACTTCATTATCACTAATCAAGATGATTTTTTTTTTTAAATTTCTAGTGTGTTTATTCATATGGTACTGTCAGCAAGTAGTAAAGTAGGTGATCATCCAAAAAAAATTACTATCCAGCTGAGACTTTTAGTGATCCTTCTGAAATACACTGAACAAATTCTCTTTTCCTTTGCATTGATGTTTATTTTCAGATTATCATGAAGCACTTCAAGATGTTGTCTGCTGAAACTAAGATTGCAGTCTTGTTCAATAATTGTCGAGTTAAATGTTATTTTGTGATTAAAAGGGGCTAACTCAGAAAATCTATTTGCTGAATATTAGTGGGTTGTCATGTTGTCACTGGTAGTAAGACAGCAGATTAATGTCGACGACTTCCATTTCATTCATGAATATCCTTCATTTTTACCATTTATCCATTTATTTTTACAATTCATCTATGCATTTACTGTATTCTTGCCTGTGATGAAATGACTGTACCAGGCATATTCTTCTTTTAACAGTATTTATCATCTGTTCTGCTTTATCAACATCATAAATTATATGATTTGCTTCTTCTTGATGTTAATTCTACTTGTGCCTGCAAAGCACAAAGGTGTAATTCACTAGAAAAACTTGCGTTATTTTGAACATTTGACATTCAAACCCAGCTATTTGCATGAATAGATTCTAGATTTATTTTTTCTTCATTTATTTAACCAGTTTATAAAAAGCAGGCATGTAGTTTGCAGAAATAGCTTTGTACTTGGATTTTGAAAATTAGTGTCCCAGTCTGGTACCTGCTCAGCGCAGTAGCCATTTTAGTTCTTTAGTGTTTGTTATTCCTCACTTTGAGTATTATCTTCTCTGATCACACCAGAATATAAAAGAAAATATTATTGTTCAAAATCTAGAAATGCCATGGATGCCAGTTTTTCTTTTTGGGGGCAGGGTTGTGTGTATGAGAAATAATAAAATGAAATTATAAATTTTAAAAAATGTTATAAAAGCAAAAGAGGGGTTTCTGTGCATCTTAACTTCTTTCACCTTTTTAGTTTGAAGTCAATATCAAGATCTGTTTTCAGTTACTGACAACACACATTGCTGCAAAAATGAAAAGTTCATTTGTAGATTTCATTTGTTATCTGCCACTTGCTTTACTCATTCAATTTATCCAATAAGTTTAGCCTAGATGCTGACGATTTTTCGAAACTAAGTAGATATTTGGCTTCTCTATTAATAATTTTGCAGCATAGAGTTTGATACTATAGAAATGAGAGGTGATGATACTAATTCTCTCAAGAGAGAACATTGACTAAGCATTTTCTTTTTTTGGAATTAGAAGCGGTCTTCTAAAGAAGAGATTATTGAATTTGGTTTCATTAATTTTCAACTTAAAATTGTTGAAAAAAAGCACTGTTTTTTCAAGTGAATCTATATATACATATCAGAGGGTCTACTGGGGGGTTTATTTTTAAGAGGCAGTGTGCCTGACACTACTGTGTTGAAGGTCAGCCTGTTGTCATGGTTTAACCCCAGCCAGCAAAGCAGCCGCTCGCTCATTCCCCCAGCAATAGGATTGTGGAGAGACTTGGAAGGGTAAAAGCTGGAAAACTCGTGGGTTGAGATAAAGACAGTTTAATCCAGAAAGCAAAAGTCACACACACAAGCAAAGCAAAACAAGGAATTAATTCACTGCTTCCCATGGGCAGGGAGGTTTTCAGGCATCTCCAGGAGGGCAGGGCCCCATCAGGTGCAATGGTGACTTGGGAAGACAAACTCCATCACTCCCCTTCCACCTTCTCACAGCTTTACTGAGCATGATGTCATATGGACTGGAACATCCCTTTGGTCAGTTTGGCTCACTTGTCCTGGCTGTGTCTCCTCCCAACCTCCCATAAAAGCCCAGTCCCCTGCCACTGTGTCAGTACAAAAAGCAGAAAAGGCCTTGGCTCTGTGTAAGCCCTGCTCAGCAATAGCAAAAACATCACTATATTGTCAACCTATGTTCAGCACAAATTCAAAACACAGCCCTGTACTAGCCACCGTGAAGAAAATTAACTCTACCCCAGCCTAAACCCAGCACACCTGTGTTTTAAAATGTTTATGTATTTGTTATACTCTGGAGATAAAATGGCAGGTACAATATAGCAGAAATATTTGATATTTATGTGCAAAAATTATGACTAAAAATACAAAATTAATGTCAAAGAGGAAACGCCTTGTATAGTAATTAAATTAATTGAAGAGATGCTGTCTGCTTCAGTAGACCACACAGATTTCCCTTAATTAAAAAGAGTCATGTAATGCTGCAGTGCCATGCAGGCTTGTTCTGTGTATAGTCCCCTGAAACTTCATGTGATGTTGGAATCTTTTCCTGTAGAGTTTCCTCGTGCCAGGTTTGTAAAAACTGGCTTTGTAGTGGAAGATTCAGGGGACAGTAGAAGCTAACACATATTTTGTGTCTCTGAAATAAAAGATCTCTGATTACAAAGCTACCAGTTACAGAGGTTAGAAAAGATTGGATGCAAATGTGAAAGGTGAGATCCCGTTCTCAGAGAAGTTTCAGTGCATTCTTTCTTTCAAAATTTGTTTCTTTACAGCTGTATAATGTGTTAGAACATGATGAATGAGTGACCATAGTTTATTAAACTAAAAATAGAGTGCCTGTGATTCTTCTTCTTCTTTCTAATTTTTCTGGCTCACTCACTCCCACCATCTTTCAATTTATTTCCTCTCTGTTAATTTCACCTACTTTCTGTCTGAGTTTTCTTTCATTATTTGTGTCACCTTTTTATAACAGGAATACCACACTGATTATACATCTAGGATGTCTAATGTTACCAACTCTACAAAAGCATTCTAGATAAAGAGGCAGTGATCTTGTACAACTCGTCTTTATTAATCATCAGGGCTTTAGCTACACATGTTCTAAGTTGTCAGAAAACTGAGATCCTACATTGATAATGTGTACATATGCATGATCTTTGCAGATTGATTTATCTGAAAATCATGCTATTCAGGTTGTGATTTTGAATTAATTCTTTTCAGGTCTAGCATGATCTCAGCAGTCACTCCCTTGAGAACTGCTGGAAACCAACCCTATGTACTAAATTAATGCAGTTTGTAATCACAGCTGTAAAATTATTTAAAACGTTGATCTTGAGTTCAGTTTATTAGTTAATGGCTGCTGACACCTTGCCAAAAATGTAGCATGGGAAAAGAGCAAAACTACTATCTATATGGCATCTGTGAAAATCCAGGGTTACTGTTCTTAAGTCTCGAACTGTGGTTATTTATAAATCTCCTTAACCACAGTGGCTTCACAACCAGAGTAAGATAATGGAATATATTGTTTAAATCTGGTATGATGTGGCTGTGAACAAGTAAGGTGATAAAGAATATTGAAAAAAAAGGTTACTTCTGTTTGTCTGTCCACCCACTTTTCCTCCCATTCTCAGCAATTCAGCAGTTCCATGTTCAATGATTAGTGATCCAGAGACCTACAGCTGTGTATAGAGGTAGAGCTCTCATGTCTCGATAGAGGAAAAATTATTGCTATGTAAGTGTGTAATTGTGTAATATATGTAACATACTTATGCAGGAAGATAGTATGGGCTGCAGTAGATGAATAGGTCAATCCTTGAAAGCTGTCTTGGGCACACTACTGAATAGTGATTTAAGCCCAAGTGTCTGTTTTCACACATTCAGGATGTGTGCTTGTTCATTACTAAAATAATCTGTAATTTTCATTCATATTTATAAATTTTTTATAATTATTTTCACATTTTGTTTGAAAAATACAGCATTTTTCATGATCAAAGATGGAATTGAATATGGGGGTTTTGTAGTTTGGATTTTTTACTGCCTCCTGGTGAGGTCTTTTTTTAGCCATGACACTGAAATTTAATTTCACTAACATCTACCATGACATCCAACATTTATCAGGGTGGAAGTAACCATGATATTGCAGATACATATTTAATATTACCTTATGAGGTATAATCCAGTGACTATGGCATCTAATTTTTCAGTAACAGTGGGAAAGTAGCCTCACACATGCTCTTAGTATGAAGAATGCCTTTGATGAAGGAGGCTACTTTAGAGAGGTTGAAAAGGTCACTCAGAATCTTGAAAGCTGGCTTTTCTTACAGCCAGAGAACAGGTAGGTAAATGGAATTTAATGTATCTTCTAAGAAGTCGCGAACTTTCTGGTTGGAGTAAGCTCCATAACCTTTTATGAAAGCATCTGAAAACTGACTGCTTTGTCCCATGACTGAACATACACTTGTCAAACAAAATTTTGCTGATCCCTGTTATGCAATAGTGAGATGTTTGTTCATGGTACAGGTGGTGACTGCGTTTCAGCCCTGTCATGAGTGTACTTTAGGCCTGCAAAAGGAAGCAGATGTTTTTCATTGCTATGTCTAGCACCTGACTGCTCCATTTTATTGTCTGGTGGACAGATTGGAAGGGCATTTGCAAAAGAGAATGAAACAGTGGTGGGTTTGGGGCAACATTTTTCATAGACCAGGTCTGCACTTCACACACAGCAAACTGATCTTTTAATTCCACTACAAATTCAGTATTAGTTCCAAGTTCAAAGCTGAGAAGAGAATCCAGCCTTGTTTCCTTCTGCAGGAAGTGTAGATGTTTTGCATAAGAGTATGTGCATATGGAGAGAAATAAAGGATATAAAAGCATTGCATTTTGGAAAAATCTCTTGTTGTCTGCAACACATATTTTGTTCTTTGGAATTATGTTCTCACAGAGAAATAATTAAAGAGTTTGAAATATTTAAAAATGCTGTTACACCTAGTCCACTATTTGTATTTCAAGTAGATGGAGGATGGTGTAATAGCAAGAAAATTGAGACCTCTTGTCTTAGATAGCCTTTATGTTTTCTGTTCTGTAAAAATCACCTGAATTCTAATAAGGGCAGCACTCCTTTTGCCAATTTCTTGCTGGTTTACCCCTCTTACTTATTTTCCTAGAACTTGTAGAAACAGTATCTTTAAAATACTATGCTTTTGAATTTGACCAGCAAATACCTAAGGAGTTACAGGACAACTAAATGAATTGCATGCATTCGCAGAGAATATAGGATTGCATAAGCCTTCTTTCCATAAGAAACCAGGCAAAGAAAGATCCCCATCCTTCCTTTTAATCACTTCTTAACATTTGGTAGTGTAGATATAATAAAACTTAAGTTGCTTAAGTTAGATACTTACTATAACTGGAATTTCTTGGGGTTTATGGGAAGTGCTAGTAATTCGATTTTGAAAGCTTTACTGAATTCTTAAAATTTCTTCAAAGTATACATGGGATATTTCTGAACCACTATTAAATACTTCTACATAAAACTGAAGAAGGGACAAGGCTTTAAATTTAGACATGTCTCTATTTTATTTAGAACAGCTGATTCCAGACAAATTGATGTTTTTATTTGAAGTTTTGTCTTAAGTTAATAAAGTTTCTACTGAAAAGTTTCAGTGTAGCAGAATAGGACCTGTACATAGCAAAACTGGATGCAGTTACTGATTTTGTTTTTCTTAAAGTACAACTAGAATGTAGTTAGATTCCTGCTAAAATGAGCTGTTGGAATGCAAAAAAACTGGCAAATGTGAGGGAAATCTGGCTGGTAAGAAATCAATGGATTATCTGAAGTATTTGAATTAGTAGGTCACTATTTCTGCTCAATGAACTGAATGATTATCGTTTATTCATGCCTACTATGAAATGTATGACTGATGATTAATTTGGGAAGATGAATGAAATTAAATAGATGCTAAACAGGTTAAGTAAAATACTTGAAGGAATAAGTAAAATCAGGAATTTAAATCTGATGCACATTTACCTAGGGTGCCTGAAAATACTAGGATTTTTATAAATGGGCTTCAGTTCTTGGATTATTTAAAAGGAAGGTGTCCAGGCACAGGTGATTTATGGAAAGTTTTAAATGGCTGGACAGTCACGTATCTATATGGAAAATGAATTGTTCTGAGTTTTGTCAGCTAGTAAAACGTTTAACATTTTTGTTATGGTGGCATGATTTCTTCAGTTCACTGTGTGGATTTCAGAAACGTTAGTAACTCAAAGCCAATGTCATATATCAAACATTCTTTCTATATGAAGAAATTCAGTGTTGAGAGAGAGCAAATGGTTGTTTATTTTTAAATTATATTTATAATTCTAAGGAACTTTGTGTATTTTTAAAAAGGCAGAGTACTAGGCAGAATTCCACATTTATCAGAACTTACTGCAGATCCAAAAGCTGAAATTCTTACTTCATGGTATAAATTGTATTTGGAATGGTAACTGATATTAAGATAAATTCAGATGCGGACATTAGATATGAACACACAAATATCACATTTTTGTAATTACTAATATGGTAGCTCAATTTGGCCTCTGAATGGCTGGTTTTGATTTGTACAAAAGTGTCAGTCCTCTTTTATTTTTGTTCCCAGAACCGAATAGGTATTTTTTGCCAGAAACAGTGCAGCAATCATTAAAAATTTGGTGGGAGAAAATGCTGACCATAGGCATTCCCTAGCCAACATACACTTTCACACAGAAAGATCCTTTCTTGTTGCACAACATTAATATCACATTTGTCTTTGTTTATTGACACATGTTAAAAGCCTCTGTGTTTTAACACTTACTCTGCTGTTAACTCATTGGGTGACCACACAAATTCAGTCATTATACCTCTCTGCTGCCATTGTCCTGCATGTAAGGGACTCACTCTCATGCTTTGCCAGGGACTGTGTGGCTCAGTTATTATCTTGATAAAAAGTAATGTGTTATCTGCAGTGTTAGTAAAGTAGAATTCAAGAATGCTCAAAGGCCAGTAAAGAAATTATTTATGCAAAGACTACTCAGTATGCTGGCAAATATATTGCATATTTTTATAAGCTTAAAAGGACTTCCTGCTGTCATTTAAGTATTGCTTTTATTCTCAAGCATTCTGATGGAGAGTGCAAACTTCAAAAAGTAATTACCATAGTCGATTCTTAGGAAAAAAATATCAGTTATATGAATAATTCAAGTATCATTCATCCAGGAATGGAAGTGTGGGGAATAACTTGTCTTAAGACACCTCAAAATAAAATGTGAATATTTGCGAAAGACTTCTGAAGGGTACTGATGGTTCAGAAAATATTGGTAAATGCAGGTTTGAGCTTCTCAGCATGGTTTCAGTGAGCTGCTGCTTTGGAATTGAATGGTGGGAAAAATAGTGCATTAAGATAGGAAGTATTTTAACAAGATATTCCTCTGTGCTTTTGCAATTCCTTGTATATGTAAAATTTTTTAATATTAAATCACAGAATAAAATTATTTAATGGAAGTGTATTATATTTGGAACAGAATTTCTTTGGCTGTCATATATACTTACACAAAAGTGTGGATGATTTGTAATGCCTTCAAATATCTTTATAAACACATATGTTTAGTTCTATTGTGTTGCAAGTATAAAAATATAGAGACTTGTGAGGAAAATTGGAAGGCAAATGTATGGACAAACAAGCTTTTATGTAACAAGTTTCACTGAATTTTTACTTTTATTTAATATTATACACAAAACCAAAAACCTGCTGATTTACAAAAAGTTGCAGGTCTTTAGAAGGTGGTGGCTGTTTGGGGATTAATTAGGGGAGTAATTTTGGGGGTTTTTTACATATGAGGAAAACAATTCATCGTCTGTAATAAAAAAAAAAAATATATATATATATGTATATATGTATATATGTATCTGTAGGCCATTTTGATTTTTGGGGGGTTTTTTAAAGTTTGAATTTTCTCCTCCACTGTATTTTGATCTTATTTCTAGTCCTTTAGACCCCTTGATCAGTTCCTTAGGGTGTTGCATTTGTTGCAAACACTTTAGTATTTTTTATTTTGTTTTTTTATGGAAAGACGTATCTAATGCATGAAACTGAGTACCTGCTAAAGAAATCCCAATGAGTACTTTGACTCTCTGCAGACTGCTTCCAATTTTAGTAGAAGAAAAATCTTTCTAGAAAAAGAGCCATGTAGTAAGAGTGCACTTTCCTTGGATTGCTTTTTTCCTTTAATGTGTTTTGCTGTCATGGCCTCTCGGTAACTGTGGTCAGATTGCACCAGCATTTTCCTCAGCTTAGCTCCCTTCTGGTGTGTGAAAAGCTGTATGATAGATGATGTGATGTTGGAAGGAAAGCTTGCCCAGCTTGCTGAGGTCATGGGACAGACACATTTTGGGTACAGTCATGAAATCTGATGGAGGAGAGAGTCTTGCTGCCTGGGTGTCTGTCTGTGACCTGTCCTGAAGCAGGAGTGCTCTGAGCTTTTGAGCATCAGTGAAAGTGTGGGTTTGCCTGCAGCAGGATAACCTTTTCCAGCCAGAAAGAAGCTTCTGCCTTCTTAATGCGTGAGGTATCTGAGGCACACAGTGGGACTGGAGAAATGAGTCCATCTTGTGCCAGAGAGATTGAGACCTGATAGGCCTGTACCACATAGAAATCAGGAATAAGGCACCCCCCTTTAGTTTAATTGCTAGCTGTAAGGAGAAGAAAGCATGAGACCATCACTGACTACAGATTATCAGGAGTCCTCAACCCAGTAATGGAAGTCTCTGATGTGTGGGTTTTTTTGCATTGAATTATTTGAGGAAATGTCCATTTGTCCCATATCGCACATCAGAAGTTTTCTTTTCCCTTTTCTATTGCTTAAGTCACTGAATATTAATGGCACAGAGTAGTGTCATTTTCACAAAAGTTATTTTTATTTTCAAAACTTACGTATTTTCTGGATCAGACTTCTAAAAGAACTCATTCCCAGTAGGCTAAAAAAACACAAAGAAGGAGACATGTCTGTATAAGAAAGACACCTTTAACTAGAATTTATACCTCTAAGTCTTGCTTGGTGGAATCTCCTACAAAGTGACTACTTTAATAATTAATTTTGCAGGATTACCCCTTGGAACTCCCTTTGTACTTTAACCAGAAATTGTGAAATGAGTTATGAAAACTGCTCCTTCGATGAGTACTATTTTTTGAAAAAGTCTGTTCATTATCAATGTGTTCTGAAATTGGTAAGCGTGGAAGCTTCTGTGTGATTGAGGTGGTGTATATGTTTGCAAAAATATGAATTAAATAATAAAGGACTAAAATGTTCCTGTACACTGGTTTTCTTAAAAATTCAACTGGTGTAACCTGAAGCAGTCCCTGCTCTGGTGGTTTTTTTCCCCTCATCAATTTGGAAGTGTTTCATACAAATCATATGTTTTATCTAGCTGTTGCTGACTGGCACCTGGGTTCAACACAAGACTGATTACATTGCCAGGAAATGTTTTGAGGTTTTCAGTTCAGTAGTAGCTAAGTAGCATAATTATTTTAGGAAAATACCTTCATACTGAGACAGATGAGGCTGATCCAGTCTACATGTCTACTGTAGAGGACTAGCCAAACACTCATGGTAGCCACACCTGACAGTGTCTTAGCAAGTGTCATTTCCTGATGTCCTTGCCTGACAGGGAATTAAGACACTTCTTTCCCAGCATCCCTTCAGGCAAAACTCTGGAATTTACAGTACAGGAAAAAAAATGTACTACTTTCTTTTTTTCTCTTCAGGAGTTACTTGGTTGCTTGTTTCTTCCTTCCACTCTGATATACTTTTTATTCCTTTTCTATTTTCTATGATTTATGGTTGAATGATTCCTTATCTGTCTCTTAGATTTTGAGACTTTCTTTTTTTTTGATCTCTTGGTTGAGCATGAGGGGTCATAGTGAAGCTGGTTTTTATCATGGATATTTCTGGAATTTTGCAAGTTTGAATTACATGTTTATGAAGAAAAACAGGAGGTACTTCAGTGAGCTAGTTTTATTTTTAATTCACAGATTATTGTTTCTGGCTATTCCACTAACTGAGAGAGAATTAGCATTGTTTGTTTTCCTGCAAATAAAATATGGGAGATTGGAACAAAACCTAGCTTTAAATCCCACTCATGAGGGATGCGCTTGTTAAGCGATGTAGGATGTTGAGAATCCCTGCTGAATGGATTGGAGAATATGTAGGTTTACATTGTGTTTATCTACTCATCCTGAACTGAAGTATCCTACCTGTGAAATTCCCAGAGTCTCAGAGTGACTTCGTATGCCATTCTCACCCTTACCACCCTTGTGTTGTAGAGTTCTATGCTTCAATGACTCTTATTTTAATATTTCTTGGTGCTCAAGCTGTTCCTAATTTTTACCTTGTAGTGTATGTATAGTGTAGGGCCTGACTACACAGAATATGGTGTGAATTGAGGTGGGGTAATAAGTTAAAGGAGAGCAGCTATTCCTTGATTAATCTCTTTGTTTTAACTTAATCCATTCATAATGTGGATGGAAGACATACTGCATGGCATAAAACTGTCTGTGTGAGATGTTATAAAACAGCTATTGCACGCTGCTTCTCCAGATGGACAATTTACATGTTTGTCTCTTCAGAACAGCTGACAACAAACAGTCCTGAAATGTCATGCTTTTTACACTCTCACGATCCAGTTTTCATTCCTTATCCTTCTAACATATCCATAATTGGAGCCAGGAATCTCTGAGAGAAATAATTATACTGCAGCCGTAAAAATCCTCTTTCACTCTCTTGACCACCTCTCTTTCTGAGTCTTTGGATTCTGCATCAGTTTAATAAAGTGACCATTTCTCTTTAAGATGATTAAAAATACTATTTCTTGAGGGATTTTTTTCTGATAATGTTACTGAATTCTAGCCTTGAGGGGGGAAATGGCACAAATTAATTCTTCCAGTGACATTAACATTGCATACTCTTGGCAGAAATTCACTTCTTAGATGTTTCAGTTTTAAATCTTCGCCTGTTCCATTGCCTTACTGAAGAACCGGTGATGCATATCAAGGAGCATACATTTTTGCTTACCTTAGTTCAATTGATAGCCTAATTTTGTCTTAAGAATTTTTCTGTAATTTTCACGCCACAGATTTCTCCTAGCTGTAAAATTGGTAGACATAAATTGTCACACACTGATTTCAATTTAGTTTAAATTTAAGTCATGAAGTCTTCGTAATTTATTCCTGCAGTTTTGTCAGCTCGACAACATGTAGGCCAAAACTAGAAATGTTAAATAAGCTGACAATAATTCGGTGGGTATCCCAAAACACAAGGAGAAGGATATTCTGTAAAACATGTCAGAAGGAACTATACACCACTCACAGTCCTCTTTTGAAGTTCTAGTGTGCTTATATTTAATTTAATGTTTGTGTTATCTAAAATCTTTTCAAGTTCATGTTATTAAATAACTAACGATTTAAGGAAATGTCTCTTTTTATTAGAAAACATTGAATTTTGGTGAAATATTTCATACTTTATTACCTTAAAATTTGACAAAGTAAGAAAATAGTTTAATTTTTATGCCTTTTTTTGGAAGCATGCTCAAGTTTTTTAAGGGAATTTTTCAAAGAAAACAAATTAAAGGCTGTTATTTAATGTGGTCTGTAATTTCTTACAATTTTAGAAAGGTGAAACCTTTAGATGGCACTGGCAGCAATGTATGTGAAAACCCCTTGGATTTCGATTGCATCATCAAATAGGTTATCACACTTTGAAAACTGTCTTAATTTGTTTAAATCAAACATTCTTCTTATTATTTTCTTAGCAGTTCATGTTTAAAAAGTTGGAGCATTTAATTTTATTGCTTTGTATTTCTCACAAGGCTTAACCGGTACAGTTGTAGTGACAAGTTTAAAACTAATACAGACACATTATTATTATGTGCATAGTGAGATATACACAGTGAGAGAAAGACTCTTTTAGAATGTAAAGTAACTGTTTTTCTTTGCTATCAGTAAGTATATTATTTACTTAGATGTTCTTTTTGTAACTGAGTTTTTTTGTTTGCATTAGAATCTCGTCCTTTGTCACTCCCTATGAAAACCATGCTGAACTCATCTGAAAGCTGCAGAAGTCCTGAGGAAAGAATGAAGGAATTTATTGGAATAGTGTGGAATGCAGTTAAGTGCCTTACACTTCAGGTAAGATGAAAAGGAAGTGAAAAAACCCCTATGTGTTTCCAAACTTTATGATACTTTTAATGCATCCTAGTGCTTTTTATTAGAGGGATTTTAAAGGAGCTCCTAAGTTTTATTGTCTTATTTCAGTAGCTTCAAAGTCTGAGAGAATGAAAAATAAAGTAAGATTTTGGGTAAATTAAGCAAAGAATACTTTGGTTTTAAATATTAGGTTTTGAAATACTGTTTTGTACTTAAAGGGAAAGATCCTTCAAAAATTATATGAATAAAAATTGCTTGTCACACTTTTCTGTATTTAAAAACCAGCAGTCAGTTTTGCAGAATGCTTTCTTTTCTAAAACCATCTGAGGAAAGTGCATATGATAAATACTTTCCTGAGGTGTGTGATACAATTACTGTTGTTACACTGTGAAGGCTCAGTGGTTTACTTGCCTACTTTTTCATGAAGGACAAGTAGATGGCTGCTCGGATGAAAGCATTTTGGTTTATACTGCTCTAGATTGTAGCTGCTGATTAGTGAAAGCAGAGTTTTTGTGCATCAGTATAGATGCCACGTTACGAGTCCAATGTTAAAATTGCAAGAACAAATATTAGATGGCTTAGAAGTGCTAAAATCAGGACTGTGTTGTTCCCAGTACTTACCAAGTGCTTATTGAAAAATTATCCTAATTTAGAATTATTATAACCTGTGCCTCTTGAACCATACATTCTATGAGATCAGTATTTTATGGTACACCAGGATATAGTAGCAATTTCTTTTTTTTTTTTAATTAAATCACGAAATGCCAAAAAATTGTCTTTATTTCAACTTTTGGCAAGTTTTTTGTCTTTATTACAGAAAGTAATTGTTGAATGCCTGTTCCTTCTTGCTATCAAGAAATACATTTAATAATATACAGGCTTATCCCAGAATATGTCTGTCACCCCTCTTTTATGTAGAAAGTACTTAAAATTCACAGTTTTAGAAAGTTTGAAAGTTTTGCCTGAGCAAGAACTTTAGACTTGTCACCTGATTGCAGAACACAGTGAAGTTGAGGAGATGCTTTCCATTAAATCTATTTAGTTTTCAGCCTTCTCTTTCATCATTGTTTCATGAGTATTTTGCTTGTTTTCCTTTCTTTCTTAATATTCTCACCACTGTAGATTAAAATGTGTAGATAAGAGAGAGAATTTGTAATCTATTTGAAGGAAGCAGTGTATTTTTGTTATGTGTCTGGGTGGCACTTAGCACAGTGAGACTCCCTATATAAATGAGGCTTACAGTTTGAGTCATAATAAAAATAATAATATAACAAAGGGGGAAAACTGAATCAGGACTATGATACTTGGCTCATATGTTTTTCATGATACTCTTTTTTGTGAGCAACAAATGTTTTGACGAATGGTTAAAATGCCAACCATGAAGTTTATGTGTTACTAGATAGGAAAAAAAGGTAGTGTTTCTTTCTGTGGAGATGAAGACTGGTGGCAGTGATAGGCAAGGGTTTTCTCAAAGAGTAATTTGTAAATATATTGCTTCTCTGACCTAACATACAGAATAGAGCTCACACTGGCAGAGGTATGGGTACTTTTTCTGGTGCTCAAAGTTCTAGATTTATTTACTTTTTACAGGTTTTTTTTGGTGGAGTACTCATGGTTTCTATTTTCATGATTATGACCATGAAATGATAATTTTAGTTTTTCTCTGTGTTGAAATTAAACACCCCTATGAATTCATACAATAGCTTACACACTTTGTTTCATCCTTATGCTTTAATTGTACTTTGTAAAGTGTTTGCCAGTATCTTCCCAGAAGTCTATTACATGTTATCAGCAAAACATTTCAAGACTCCAAGGAAGCACTACAGGAAAGTTCAAGTATGTTCTTCCACATAAATGCGCAATAGTCCTTCCTTGTGAAATATGAAGGATTTATAGATATGTTTCCTGTTCTTTTTATTATTACTAGTAGTCCCTATGTCTAATTTATTTAAATATGTTTTTCAAGACACAAATGCCATATATATATATCTTGTTTCTTTCAATACCATCCAAAATGGGAAATCTGTGCAAAGCAATGTATAGAGGGTAAGAAAATGAGTATCATGACTCTGTTTTGAAATTCAAGTGTGTTATATTTATTTTATTATACATAATGTGCATTTTATTACAATTATATAACTATATTTGAATGTTAAATTCATACAGATTTTCTGTATTATTATTTGGCATGAAAAAGGGAAATTTCTAGAATAATTTGTCTGGTTAAATGCTGGAGCACTTAGATTCTGTGGCTTTTTTTCTAAAGCTAATTTTCATGTTCCTGGATCTTTTAGTAACATGATTGTAGGACAAAAAAGTCTGTAGTTGTCGTCAGATAAAACTGAACTTCATAACTTAAAATCATCAATGGATTATTCTTTTAGTGGAAGTTAGAGAAAGTAAATGTGTTTGGAACCAAAGTAACTGGAAAGTTTATTTTGGATCCAAAGTTGGTACTTGCTTAGGCCTAGCCCTGGCTTGCTTCTGATAGAATATTGCATGAAGATTTTTTGCACTGGAGTTGTGGTAACCTATTAGTATTTAAGGGAAAAGACTTTCATATTTAATTATAAAATGTTGGTTTATTATTTAGTTGTTGTAGGATTTTATATGCAGCCTTGAAGTCTTTTTGGCAGTTACACTGTGTAGGAGGGTAATACTCATTTTTCACATGTTCTTCATACTAATAGTTGCTAAAGTTGTGAAGCAGTATAAACACAATTCTTTTTAATTGGCTGTTAATGCTGAATTCCATTGAGAACAATGAAGGATCTGTATTAAAAGTAAATTAATTAATGAGTAATGTTGCAACGAGTGCCAACCACATAAGAATGTAATTGTTACATATAAAACTTAGGTATGTCACATGCCTTTAAATATCCCTGAATTTATTTGAAAAAAAATAAATCCTTTACCTGAAACTATTGAAAATTTTATTTTCTGTAACACAAATAACTTGTAAAAATTTCTGACGAAGTGAAACACTGATAGGTGAGAAAGGGAAGGACAGAATTGATAAGACTTCTGTTCTTTGAACGATGTTGTTATCCAGGGGTCAGGAAGAGATTCTGTGACTTGTAATTTAGCAGTTTCAGCTCTCAGCAGTTATTTGTCAATTATGACATAGGATTATTTCTTAAGTTGGTTACTTACCACAAACCAGCAATAATTTGAGTTTTCTGTAACTAAATAAAACCTTTTTAAAATGTTTAAAAGCTTTCTTAGAAAAGAACAGGAATACTATGAAGCACAATGACACTGTGTTTTAAGTGGTCAAAGAAAATGTATCTGATCCTTATTATGTCATTTTTATGTACAGGTAGCCTGCTCTCTTAGTTCTTTTGTGTTCTGCTTTCCATTTATAACGTTTTTACTTTGTCTACCTTCAAGACACGTATTTCTGTTCTCCCTTTAAAATTGTAAAAAACACTGCATGTCTGCCTCAACTGCAGATGGTCTAAGTGCAGAACGAATTTGGATGTTGGCAGCTGAGCTATGGTCTTATAATACTGGGTGCACCAGAACCTGCACATGAGATGTGTAAGCAGTGGTTCTTTGCAGTTTGGGGAGTCAGTGCAAGATGATACTCTGTACCCAGAAAAACATGTTACCTTTCTGCTGAGAGCTATGAGGGTTGCTGACTAATGCAGAGAGAGGCAACTTCCCTGGAGAGATACCCATATGCAAGTGTCACCTTGTGGCAAATCTTCAGTGCCTCTAATTGACATATGTGGCCGTAAAATGTGGGTTATGAAAGGGAATGTCCTTATGGTATCACTATCATGAAAGGCTGTAAAGACTTGAACAACCTGTCCCTCTTCATTGCACTTGTGGGGAGTCACTTGTTTTGTTTTCTTCCCTCCAACCTACCCTCCTCAGTTAGGAAGACTTAATTTTTCAGCAGTATTTATTTAACTCTCCTCTCTAATGAACAACATTCCTTTTCATAAAATAAGAATTAAAAATACTCCAGTAACTTAATCTTTTCCTTTTTATACAAGAGTCATTGGACATTTTTAGGCTTATATGTTTGTAAAAGTGTAGAGTGTAGAGTTATACTTTACATAATGTTTTACAAGTAGAAGGGAAAATAGTGCTTGCTTCATTGGTTTATCATTAGTGTACATTATTTAGCATGTATAGGCCTTGACATAATAGAAATGAAAATAGGGGGTGATCCTGTTTCAAGAATGTAATAATTCGTTCTCTTTAACACATGAATGTGTTCAGTATTGGCAAATGAACATGTTGCTACCAAAACTGAAATCAGATCCTTGAAACAGAAAGGATGTTGCCATGGAAAAATGAAGTAACACTCAGTGCAGCTGCGAAGCATTAATGAATAGGATATTTTTTTAAAAGATCATTTGTGTTTGGTGTGGCTTGGAGGGTCCCAACCAGATGGTTTCCATGAACAGGATCTGACCCTCAGCTTGAGGACTTCTTACTGGCAGATTACTTCATTTTCTTTCCCTTGGATTGTCAGATCCTTACATTAATGCAGGATTTACTGCTGCAGATTTATATTCAGTTACATAAATCAGTCACATCTTACATTAAATTCACAATTTTAGGCACACAGTTTAACGGTTATTTAAAAAGTGTAAGAAGATTTATATGATAGCTTTAATATATACTATTGATGTAGTTTAATTTTAAGAATTTGGATTACACATATTTTGAAACACTTTCCGATTGGTGAAGCAATCTGTAGTGCACATTCTCACTTTTGTCCAGCATATAATTCCATCATTTTAGGTGCACTCTTCCATTCCTTCACTGGAACTTGTGAATAGGCAAATTTCCGGATTCTGTGAATTAAATGTACATAAATTCCATTGAAGTTGGTAGTTGTGAAGCTACCTCTGAGAAGTTCAACAGGTGCAACTCAGTTTTGCACTTATTGGGCCCTTGTGCATTCGACTTGGTAATTTCTTGTGTGATTATAATAATTGCAAAATTTGCTCTAAAATGGGGACTTTTGCCATATATTCATTGTGTTGGGCTTTGAAATCCTGCAGTAATGTTTTGCAAAATTTGTTATTCATATAAAACTTCAAATGAAACACAGATAAGCAAACCATATCTGTAAGCAACTCTGTAATATTACATACCATCAATTCTTAACGAATCCGGATTTAGGATCCTGCTGACTGCACCAATTTGTCATGAATGAGTGATTTAGAACTTAAAGAATCATCATCAAAGGCATTAGCAAAGGTGATTTTAACATAAAGTCATAAAGGTGTAACTTGGTAAAGTTCAATAGCAAGGTTTGCT
The DNA here is from genome assembly GCF_017639235.1 of Corvus kubaryi. Classification (NCBI taxonomy): domain Eukaryota; kingdom Metazoa; phylum Chordata; class Aves; order Passeriformes; family Corvidae; genus Corvus; species Corvus kubaryi. Next base: position 15,067,208 of record NW_024581127.1, read on the forward strand.
CTATCATTTACTACATGGTTGAAACATACAAGGGAAAATGGAATTAGAATAAATTTGGCATTATTTACATGGAGGCCGAAGATGGAAAAGGATAAGGTAACCCAAACATTGAGTCATGAAATTCAGACCGGATTTCCTTGCTTGCCACACCCCTGATGCTTAGGTGCAGCTGGATCTGATCTGGACAACAGTTTATATCTAACAGAAGAAATACAGAGAGTAAGGAAGTCCTTCCATTGAGTCATGAGGTTCAGAGTAGACCCTCTTGCTTTCTAAACTGCTGATGGAGCTTAGGTCCAATCTTAGTCTCAACTTTGACAACAGTCTATCTAAAGGAATTACCTAACATGGATTTCATTAGTTTTATTTTAGCATGCTATCAGCAGCTTTCTGATGTTCTACTGCAAATAAGGGATCTCTCTGCCTTGGGTTACGGAAGGAACACTCAGTCTCAGATAAGGAATCCCAAACACTGGAAGGCATCCCAGCTCAAGGGGAGAGTCACTGGTGTGCAGTCTAGTTGCAATTTAGAGAAAGCTTGAATTGAACTCACCCAGAGATCTGTTGCTAGTAGAAAGGCCTCTCTGCCACTTGGAACAACCTTGAAAGGTGTCTCCCTGCAGCCATCCTGCCTGGCAGGGAGAACTCAAAGGCAGATCACTTAGGCTGTCATTGGCTTGTAGTCAAATTGCATGCAGTGGGAAGGGTGTGCAAGAGACTCCTTGTACCCACAGCTTTCTTTGTTCCTTGATAACTGAGTCTTGGAAAAAACACATTCAGGTGTTAAAACACATGATCAGGTGTGATGCTTGTTGGGTGACTCTGCTCTTTGAGGGTTTCCTGGAGGAGTTCTTGACCTGGCTACAGCTCAGGCCTTTACCTCATTTGGAGCTTGTACGGAGCTACTGCTGGTCCGGTTAAGGAGGCCAAGTGTATCCATCACACATATGGAGGCCTGATGCTATCATTTAAAGCCCACCAAAATTCATGATCCAAGTCCCATTCAGTTGCTTTAAAATGAATAACAAAGAGTTCCTTGTGTAAAAAAAGAATTTCCATCAGGAATTTAAAGGGGTGAAACTGTTGTGATTCTACTTCAGTATTCTTGATACAGTAAAGTAAAATAAACCAAATGGGATCCAAAGAACTTTTCTTTAGTACAAAGCTGTAGTGAACTGTAAACAAAGTGCAAAAACTCCACTGAGTATTGAGATCTCTTCTTGAGAGTGCTTTGTAAAACATGTCCTCTAGACCCTGTTGCTGGTAATGCGAAGTATAGTATCTCTTTAAGTTGGTGGAATTTTTGGATTATTATTACCACATGGTTCGTATATCCAGGCAGCATTTGATGTTAATCATCATAGATATGTATATATATATGCGTGTGTGTGTATGAAGAATGGGTGATTTTTTATAAACTGTTTACTCAGCAAATGCAGGGATAAAACAATAGTTATACTGATCATAAGTTCTTTTGTCATCTATTTATCATTATTTCATGATGGCTTGACCTGCAACCTATTACTAATAGACCAGAAAACGATCTAATGTGACACTGTAAAAATCTTTGCAAATTGACACAAAGACTAATTTTCCATTAAAAAAAAATCCAAATCTATTACATCTGTAACAATACACCCTAGCTTTTCATCCAGTATAAATAAAGTGCACTCTGCAACCTTGGATCAATAAACTACTTATCAAAGATGTAATTAACTTCATTTTACAACTCAAACAGTTCTAAATCCAGAAACAAACACAGACTTCGTGAACCAATGTATTTATTTTTGCAAAATTCTACTTATATTTTTCTGTAGTGAATTCTTGTCAGTTTGTCTAAGCAAAAGGGCACAAAAATGCTGAAAGAAAGATGAATATCTGTGTACTCACTAGGCTGGCAAAGTACTTACAGTGCCATGGAATTCTAGCTCTATTACAAATCACTACTGTGGTCTTGAAGGCCTAATAGCCTTCAGGGAAGAGTATGAAGTACAAATCTTGGTTATTGCTTTTAAGCTGTCTTAAACGATGTCACATCGAAAGAGTGTTATGTAAGTTTGCAGCAAACAAATGTTTTTATCACAGCTACAAATAATATCTTGTCCAACAATTTGTATGCTAGGCTTTTCCAAGCAATGTGAAGAAATGAACTGAATCACAGCTTGTATTTGCTTAACAAAGCATTCAAGTGTGCAGGCTGTTGGAGCCTTTCGATATCCAGGTGCCAGAATGGTACATGTAAGAGCCAAGGAAGACTAACAGTCCGTAGCTTACATCACCTCTGAGTTAACAAGATGTGATGAGTTCTTGGTTTGGACTTGCTCAGCCTCTCTAGAAGCCCCTAAGAAGATGTCAAAATGGTCAGACATGTTTCAGGGTAACAACATTGAAAATAAAGAAAAAAAAATATTATTTTGTATGAAACCATATGTGCTGCTTCTTATTTGCATTGAAAAGTGGATAAAAGCTGTATAAACTTTGTCAACTTTATTACTATCTCTTTGTTTATGTGTACACCTCTCTGTTTAAAACTCAGTCACTTTTTCTCTCATTTGTGTTTTTCCTATTTTTTCTAATGATTAACTTTTTTGTACTTGCTCAATACTGTTGACTAGTAAGTAAAGGCAGAATTTTCCCTGAAACAGTTCTTTATAGAAAGTAACAGCATATAAAATTTTGACTAGTTCTAGAGACTTAGCTGTTGCTAACAAAAGCTAATGAACAGCAAAAAGTGGAGGGCTTTCTCATTCAGAACATTTTCTGACTCAATTGCACTTTGTAAAAATCTGTTGAAATGTAGATATATGTGTGTTCACTTTACATGGCAACACCTTTCTGATGAATTTACACAGCAAAAACATCCTTCTTCTTTCTCCCCTCCTATAATCATAATTTAAGAGAAAATATTATTTTCCAGCATTTTGCTTCATCTTTTCTCTTAATTCAACTAAAAGTTTAGACTATTTTCAGTCAACTGTTATGCATTAATAACTTCAGATTTTGTACCAAGGTGAATACTCCACAGTGAGGGGGAAAATAATCTATTTCTGAGAATCTTTCTTGGCTTTGTCTTTTCAGCTTGAAGTGCAGTCTTGTTGTGTATTCCTTCCAAATGACAGCCTGCCTTCTCCAAGTACTATTGTGTCAGGTGACATTCCTGGCACTGTGCGAAACTGGTACCATGGGCAGGCCAGTATGCCTGGCACACTTGTCATCTGCTTGCCCCAGATAAAGATTATGAGTGCTGGACACAAACACATGGAACCATTGCAAGAAATCCCATTTGTTGTGCTGAGACCCATCCTGGAAGAAGGTAACGTGATGAGCTCAAAAAACCTTACTCTTTCGTTTCCATTTCTAAATGTTATAAAAATTATCTTCATTTTATTTTGAAAATGTCTGATTTTGTACTGCTTTTTTAGCAGAATGTTGTTATGTATTATTGATGTCTAGCGATCTTACTTACAAGGTCAGATCCATGGAAATCAACATGGAACTCATCATCAAAGAGCTACTTCTGTGATATGTTTTGTATATTTGAAACTAAAATAATTCAAAAGTTCAGTTTTTACCTTCAGTGGTTTTGTTATTCAAGTTGTGGTGTATATGATGATGAGGATTTTGACACAACAGGAAGTGACAGTAAATCATGAATTCCAAGACCAAATGGAGACAGGTTAGGAAAAACTGCTCATCCCACCAAGGTCTTGCGTGTAACATTCAGACTGGACATTAGTTAAACATTCTTCACTGAGAGGGTGGTTGGTCACTGGAACAAGCTTCACAGGAAAGTAATCATGGCACTAAGCCTGTCAGAGTTCTGGATGCATCCATACAATGCTTTTAGTCATATGATTTAATCTTAGGCAGTCCAGCAAGGAGCAGGGAGTTGCACTCAGTGATCCTTATGGGTCCCTCCCAACTTGAGATATTCTATGATTCAATATAAAATGAGAAAAGAAATTCGTAAGTATAGCAAACTGTCAAAAGAAAAGAATGAGACTTTAATGGTCATCCTGATAGGCAACAGTTGTGTTCTGTGTTGTGACTTAGGAATTGTAGCAAGGATTTTGTAGAGATTTGAAGAAAAAAATTGTAAAGGTTGAGGAAAAGTACAGTAGTTCTTATTTGAAAAGCTAATATTTGATAGGGGTTTGAGTTGTAGACCAGTTGAGGGAAGATTCAGCTTTTAACATTCTGCAACTGATTGAGAAATGAAAGGAGGAGATAAGCTGGTAAGGACCTAGCAAGTGAAAACAAGTTGCTTATGTTCAATATTTTTTACTGTGTTTTGTTTTTTTAATGGAGCCCTTAGAAATGATCAGAATAAATGGTAAATGGACTTGCAGCAGTGTTCTGAAGAAATACTGATGTAAAAATCTTGTTCTATATATATTTATATGAAAACTTGTGTACTGGAAATAGGTGAGGCAAATATTCTGAACCATCTTGAGCCTTGGGTTCCAGGTTTGTTTTAAGGACTTTGATGAGACCTAGGCTCACAACCCAAGTTATAGATTTCATGGAAATGCCAGTATTTGTGGTATACCTCCAGCCAGCAGCTCTGGCTGCACACAGCCCCTCACTCCTCCTCTCTGGTGGCCTGGAGGAGAGAATCAGGTCAAAAGTGAGAATGCTTAGGGTTTGAGATAAAGACAGCTTAATAGATAAAGTAAAAGCTGCAGGTGCAAGCAAAAGCAAAACAACAAATTAATTTGCTACTTCCCGTCAGTAGGCAGGTGTTCCAGCCTTTCTGTTTGGTTGGTTTCTTTGGTTATTTGGGGTCAGCTGTCCAGGCTGTGTCCCTTCCCAACTCCTCGTGCACCCTCACTTTCCTTGCTGGTGGAGCAGTGTGAGAAGCAGGAAACACCTTAAGCACTGTCCAGCAATAACTAGAACATACCCATACTATCCACAGTTTTCAGCACAAATCCAGAACAGTACCATACCAACTACTATAAAGAAAGTTAGGTCTATCCCAGACAAAACCAGGGCATTGGTGTACAGTTAGTTACCAATGTTAGTTCACTGTTCTATTCTCAAAATGTATTCTTTAGAAAGAATTCTTGCTGTTTCGTGTATTCATTCTAAGATGAAGAGAGGGAGATGCAGCAATTGTTCCATTGCTTTTGTGACAGCATTTTCTGAGAAAATTACTCTGTTTTCTGTGTACTTACTGCTGAAATATAAACAATTTAAAGGGCATGAAAAATTGAGTCAAAATCACATTCAAGAGCTAGTCCTGCTACTGCATCTGAAATTTGTTTGGATTTACAACATTGTGTTTCTTCTCCCTTTGGTCTGCCACTTACATTGGATTCTTCTTCTTTCTGTATTTTACCTTAAGTCATGGCAATGGAGATAAAACTGTAGTTTTTAGTATTGAAAGTCATATTAGAGGTGCTGCCAAATGAAAAGAAAAAAAGTTTAAAAGAAAGAGAGAAAGGTATATGTGTTTTTCCTAATAACTTTCAGTAGGAATGATCTAATTTGCTAAGCATAGTGACAGAGAGAAGATAAATTTAACCAAAGTCTTTTGTTTGTTTTAAACTGATGATGTAATTTAAACCATTTAAGAAAGTAAAAAGTCATTTGAATTTTGTCAGACCCAGATTTGAGGGAAAGATCCTAGTGAGAGAAAAGAATCCCCCTGGTTGGGATAAAGCCTATGGTAAGGAATTTATTTGTGTGTGGCTTTCTGCTCTGGGAGTAATGCCAAACAGAAGTTCTCACAATCTTGATATTTTTGATTCTCTGAAGGAGCCATTGCCTTCTCCCATGCCAAGACTCTCTCTTAAAGAGATTATTTCAAAGTTTTTTCAAAGCTTTAAAGTCACCTTCTTTGTTTCTTCCCCTGTAGAGGTAAATAATTTTTATGGACTTGTATTGTGAAAGTCTCTTAATTTGCCTTCTGTCTTTGAACAAGACTTCAGGGACACTGTTATTCTTCAGACATGCTACCATCTCTCAGAAATTATATTTAGTCAACATTGCTTTTCCATTGTTTGGATCATTCCTTCTTTATAAAGAGGCTATAAGTAAAAGGCTTTTTCATAAGGGTGTGTTGTTACTTTTAAGGAAGCTGTGTGCTCACTGATGTATTTTTCTTATTACATGAAAGACTAAAAGCGGAGAAAAAGGGACCATATTCCTACTGTCATTTGGGAATATTTCATCCTACTCAGATACTTACTGACCTCAAGATGTCAACATAATGTAAAAATAGCTTATACACTATCCCACAATCCCATTTTTCCATTTGTTTTCAGTGGTTTGCTGCATCTCTGAGGTAATTTTAGTTTGTAGGAATACTTTAAAGAACATTTAAAGTACTTTTACAGTACTTCCATTCAGAAACGTAATGTAGCTCAGTCATCCTAAATAACTAAGTAATCCATAAATGGATTTATCTATGTAAAGAATGAAATATTCCTTTGAACTTCCGTTGAATAACAAATACAATTAAGTAAGGTATTGAATCACATTGAGTATTATTTTAATAATAAATAAATAAAATTATCAGATAGAGATCCATGAGGTAGTGGTATTTACTGAAGATGTTAAAGTAGAATCACAAAATCTTAGAGCCTGGAAGGCCAGGTTGGAAATGACTTGAATGATCATCTGGTCCAAACTTGAATGGCAAAGGGACCTAAGATGGCATTATCCAACACCCTGCTCATTTGCTTCTTGAAAGCCTGCACTCTAAGGAGGCTGTTCTGGTTAATGATTGTTCTTACTGTAAAAACTTCCTTATATCAATATTAAATCTCTCCCAGTGCAACTTGTACCTGTTGCCCCTTGTCTTCTCTGTTTTGACACCTTGTAAAGAGGAGGACCTCTGTCCTATTTGTAACTGCCCTTTATGTAAAATAGTTACTGAGAAGAAAGTAAATAGTTAGAAACTCAGTTTGAGCAAAACTGAAATGTTTAGAGAGGTGCTTAGAGTGAGTTGTGACTTTCCGTGCACATCTAACTTCAAATACTTGACAATTCCTCTGTATAATCTCCAAGCTGCAACCTACAGCAATAGGATAAAATGTGGTAAATATAGTTGGACAACATATGTTGTTGTGGTTAGAACTTCTGGACTGCCAAGTGGTCTTCCAAAAGTCTAAACTCTTATAACAGGAAAACAAGTTGAAGACATGAAGGGAACTTTTGCTTCAGGTAAAGCACTGTTTTAGAGTAATGATGAAAATTTTTAGTATTGATGAAATTCTCCTGTGTTTAGAAGTTTACATTTTGAATTATATTAGTTAATGTTTTTAAAATAATATTAATTAATTATTAATATAATAATATTCCTCTTTGGGTTCATAGTAGTAAATTTTATTAATTTATCTTCGTAAAAATGTTTTCTTATGTCGGATACAGTAAGATACAGATCTTTAGGTAAGACACAGTAAAATACTTTTAGAAAGCAGTGTTCAACATATCTTAAAATTGCTGATACTGCTGGTAATCATACTCATATTTTCAGGTGGATAGCCACATACTGACAGTCATGTGAATCACTGTATTCCAAATATTTAAATTTGAAAGATGGCTTTTGTTGGTGAAATAAGACAGGTTATATATCTTCACAGAATTTTGTAATATATGTTTAAACTCAATATAATGTCAAGTGACTTACAGGGAAATAGGAAATTAGGGCTACATAGATTTCAACCTGAAAACAGAAGCTAAATATTTTAAGTAGAACAGCAGTATGTTGGCATTCTTAGAAGTTATCAGCTTGCATTAGATTTTAAAAAATGTTTACCTATAAATTTACAGAAATTATTTTTTCAGTTATTATATTTAAGATAAATATTTGGCATTAAAATAGTGTGCTGTTTCTCAGAAGGGTTTGTGTGTGACCTTAAAGATTATCTATTTCCAACCCCCCTGCCAAGGGCAGGGACTCTTCACTAGACCAGGTTGATCAGAGCCCGATCCATCCTGGCTGTGAGCACTTTCAGGGATGGGGCATCCACAACTTCTCTATGCAACCTGTTCCAGTGTCTTGCTACTCTTGTAGTGAATAATTTCTTTTTTATATCTAATCTAAATCTACCTTCTTTTGGTTTATTTGAGTTTATATTCAATGTCACCATCTGTAATAGTAATTACTATATTTAATTTACATTATGATAATGCCTTGTAAAATTAGTTCTCACATTTGAGAAGCTGGGATTATGCAGACATAGAACTACTTCCCTGTTGCATGATTGGGAGGATGTAGAAGTGACCTAACATGTAGTGATTGCAGTATCTTTTTATTAAACATTGCATGTCACATGAGAATGAGGGCTTTAGAAATGCACGTAAAGAGCCTGCAGTGTGGGTAGAGAAAGGGAAATGAAGACAGAGTAGTCAGGTTGCTTTTTAAGGATTGCAAGGGATACTACTATTAAGCCTGGGAATAGATCCCAGAGCACATGCATGATAAAGCTTTCATGATCTCTCTCCTACCATTACTAATTTTAAACAAACAAAATTCCTCTTTTGTAGAACTGTCAGCATCATATACACAGCATTGTGTACAAATACCGCATTTCCAATCTGGTTTTTTAAATAAAGATAAGTAGTACATAAAAATGAGAGCAAGTGTAACAATTATTAGTAGTTAAGTACATTTATCAATATTGTATGTCATGCATATGGAAAGTCTCATTATGAACATGAGTAATTAACTCTAGCAAAGAAACAAAGGGCATCAATAAGTACCAGAGAAAGCTCTAGCACACACCAAATTATTTATTTATATATTGGAAAAATAATTCAAAAATTCTGTAGGAAAGTAGTCTTTCCAAACTACTGCAAGTAGCAGATAAATGGTACATGGCAGTTCATTTAAAATTGTCCGATAGTTGGCTCAGTCAACTGCCAAATACCTGAAAGTGGTATTTATAAATTTAAGAAGTTATCAAAGCAGTGGAAATAAATAAATTTTCAAATACATATCAGTGATGATGCTCTAAGAAATTAAAAATAAAAATTTATGATAGTAGTAGGGCAGGAATTAACCAGAATCTTCACGGTAGTAGGGGTCTTTCATGTGTATATTTTATAGTATTTACATAATAGTTGTTGGGTGCACTATAGTGTCACTGAAGGCAATTCCAGTTTTTCCAATTTACTTAAAATATTTCAGAATTTCATCAATTAGGTGACAAAATAATAGTATATGTAGATGGGAAGGTTAGATGTAGAGAAAATTCTGCTAAATGCGGCACTGATTTTCCTTCCTACCAAGAAATCATCCTTTAAATTATGGGAAAATCCTATAAGCAATGTTGCTTTTGATGTTTAGATGCTTTGAAGTAATTTTTTTAATAGTTTCATAAAACAAATTTGCAAATGAATGAAGGTACATTTTTTTTTAAAAAACAAATAAGACATAGGTACAACAACAAAACAAGGATTTATCAGGTGCACAGTTCCAGTAGTGTTAGGACAGGCACATAGTGTATACGGAGCTGAATAAGAGGTAATTGATGACATCAGGGGGAATTTTATAGTTTTAAATTCACTGTATCTTTACTAGAGTGTTTTTTTCAACATACTGTGGTTTCTGTACATTGATAAAATTTTATCAGTGTTTTCCTTTTAAGGTATATCATGTGTGCAGTCTAGGAGAGCTACCATTCATTTTTTTCCTTAGATATTCCTTCTTTCTAATCCATGAAATATAAACTATCTTAATTTACTGTGGTGGTCACAGAGAAAAACAAAGTTCATATATAATAATTAGAAACTTGTCATTGGAGTTGGCTTTGCATTTAATTTTTTCCCATCTACTACAATTATTTTTTTGTCTTTTCTTGGCTATCTGAACTTGGAAAAAAGCACAAATTAACTGCTTCAAAACTTTTAATCTGTAAACCTTTCGAAAATATTTTCAAGTTACTTTGAACTGAATTCTTCAGTATGTAATAGCTTCAAAATAAACTACTGAAGTTTTCAGTTTGTTCTTAGGATGAGACACATAGGATTTTCTGATACATACTTCTGACTATATAAATTTATTGCTGAAGCCACCTGTGGAAGAAAAAATAGAAGTCTTACTATATTTATATATATATAAATATGGTAAAAAGATTTTGGAATGAAGCTTTCTTTTCATTTCAGATCCCTTCTAATTTCTTTAAATAATCACGGTTACCAGTTGGTGCTATTTCTTAGGTTATGATTTCTCAGCAGGACAGTACTGACTGTAGGTCACACCAGGCAGCAAACACACTCTTCATATATTATTTAAAAACACTGGTTTGAATTTTTTGTTGTCCCATGAGACCCAAGGGGCCTATCCCAGTGTACCTTTGTCTACCATTTTCTCCTCTGGTTCTCAAGACTTGCTCCCATGCTTCTGGGGTATTAGATTAATTTGGACTCTTCTTATCCAAGACTTAGGCCAAAATTTTGAAAAATGAAACCTCATACCAAATAACTTTCTGAATTTTCCTGTAGGAAGGAGAACTTTTCTCCTTCACTTTCTCCAGATGAATGTTCTCCATACAAAGATGAAGACTGTTTCAGGCATGGCTGAGGTTTGTGGATGCTCACCAGCCTGCTGTGTTTGAATCTGACACTGCATCCAGCTGCTTTTACATTACTTCATACTGGGACAGGCAGTTTCTCTTGGTAGATTGAAAATTCCCATGCTGGGCACACACTCTCTGTTGTTCAAGTTGTGACAAAAAGGCACAACTTCCTCAGTAGAAAATCTGATAAATGGGATGAAGACTTTCTTTAAAGAAAACAAAACTAAACAAAAGAAATCCCAAAGGCTCCCTGAAATATTATTGTGTTCTTAGACCGCTGAAGAGCAAAAGCCTGTATCTGTTTCAGGTAAAATTAGAATTATCCATATATCTTTCATTGCCTTATTTTCCTCACTTTTGAGTATTCTTTGGGTTTTGGTTCAGTGTTTCTCCCAGAGCCTAATTTTTTTTTCTCTGGGACCTGGTTATCATATGTGAGATTGTATTTGGTTTACATGGCAAGGTTTTGGTAGTGGGGTGGACTGCAGGGCTGACGTCTGTGAGAACATTCCAGAATCTTTTCTCATGTCCAACAGAGCCAGTTCCAACCGGCTCTAGATGGACTTTCCCAAGTTGAGTCTGTTCTGCCCATGAACAATAGCAGGTGAATTATTTCTCCCTGTCTTCCAGGCTTTTGTTATATTTTCTCTTCTAGTCCAGCGAGTAAGGGGAGTGATAACAGCAGCTGTAGTGGGTTTCTACACTCAGCCAGGGTCAACTCACCACAGGAATTCTGTTTCAAGTTCTCTAATCTGTGTGCTCAGTTTCCCTCAATTCTAGCTGGTAGAGCTGTGGAAAATTTCCCTTCACCAAAAGGAGTTCCTATTAGCCCTTTAAAGAACTACCTAAATAGTTCTGTGATCCTGCTTTGGAAACTTTTATGTTTCATCTATTGACAACCTGAAGAAAACTGATTGTACGGAAGCTGTAGGCATTTTGTTGTTCAGCTGTGCATTGCCAATTCCCTTGCTGATTATTCTTCATAATGATTCTTGGTAGGATGCCAGGAATGTCTCTGGGTAGGCTTCCTCCTAAATACAAGAAATCAAGCCCTAAGTGTATGTCCATAATAATTTGTTTTTATAAAATCCATCACCATTCTGTTCCTAAGAAGTTAAGTGAGACAGTGGAAAGAGCTGCACTGTGAGCATTGGGATAGGCTTCACTCTGTGGCATCACTGTGTTGAGGTACAACCTGTAGACTTTTTGAGGAAAGAATTCACGTTGTAAATAGGTATAAGTATATAGTAGAAGGAATTGCCTGTGAATTGCATCGATAATGCTGAAAAAAGTGGGGAGTGGTTTCTGGATATTCTTCACTTTGAGGAAAATGGTATGAAGCAGAAGAATTTCATTAAAGTTGTTCACAATTTGGAGTTAAAATTCCCAATGGATTTCAGTTTTTAGAAGTTGTAAAAAATTTATTGCTATTGTTTAGACTTTGAAGTATAACATGGAACTGATGGTTGAATTATATTTATGAGAGTTTGGGATCAATTTAATGGTTGTTGATTGCACTTGCTGACTTCTAAGGTGGTTTAGAATAAGGCCTTTGCTAGCTGTGTGAAATTATTACCCTACTTTTTATTAAGCAACTGTTTAACTGTTTTCCCTTCTTTTTAATCACTAGGTGATGCTTTTCCATGGACAATTAGTCTGCATCATTTCAGTATATATACTCTTCTTGGACAACAAATGACACTTAATTTAGTAGAACCAATGGGCTGTACTTCTACTTTAGCTGTGACTTCGCAGAAACTGCTTGCTTCAGGGCCAGAATCCAGACACTCGTTTGTCGTCTGCCTCCATGTTGACCTTGAATCCCTTGAAATAAAATGCTCCAATCCCCAGGTTGGTACATTTAATTGATTTATGAAAGGAAATTTAAAAAAACTTGATTTAAGTAAGACGGATCTGCATTTTCGTGAAGAGGGTCTCTATCTTAATTTTTTTTTTAACTGGGCCATCAAGATCAAGATGCTTAGATTGAGATTTGCTTTGAAGCTTTCTCAACTTTTGTAATTTAAACTCTTCTCCAAATGTAATAGCTGTAGTATAAATGCATCTTTTGGCTGATGGAGCTAAATGAATTGCAGATGTACCATTAAATGCTATGATACTGTTCTGCTGTCACTGTGGATTCTTATATTGAAGTGGTTTAATGTAATTTTTTTTGCTACATTTTCACAGAACTAACATGTCTTTGAACCTAATGTGTTTTTTAGGCAAGCAATGGTATCCTACAGTAAAGGGAAGAAAAAACAGATGAATGCATGTAAACAAAAGCTACCACCTCATTTGTGTTTATTAGAAGGAAAAGGTGTTCTTCGATTTTTCAGAAAGTACACCTAGTATTTTAATGACTTGGACCTAGTTTGATGTAGTTTCAAATAGAGTAGGTGTTTAATAATATTAAAAGTGGAATGGCATTGTTATAAGTGCAAGTCTTACCTAAATGTGAGTTGAGAACTAAAAAGAAAATTGAAAAAGACAATATTTTTCAAGCATTCCTATTAAAGTGTAATTGAGTAATTTGTTTTGCAAACTAAGAAAATATTTCCACTAAAAAATTGAAACTCTAAGCTCCATATAAATCATATTATGAGCATAATGACATGTTAAAGTGAAGTCATAGTATGGAATATTAGGTCAAATGTTGTTGTCTTAAAGGATGTCCTTGTACACTGTGATCTTATTAATTTACTGCAGTATTCTAATGACTGAAAAGATACAGACAAATTATTTGAGTCTGCTAAAGGTTCTTGACCTGTCTTTCCCCCTTTACATGTGCCTTACTTGTCCTTTCTGCTCTACTTATGCAAAAGGGAAGAAAAAAAAGCAATCAGTCTTCTTTAACCAGATGTCGAAGAACAGAAGATGAAAAATACAGTTACATAAACAGCATTTGATAGTTATAAATTCACAGTAGAGTAACTACGAAATTTGATTCCTTACAATGACAGGCTGTATTTTTTCTATAGATGACAGCCTTAAACTAGGTGAAATTTGGTGAATTTGTTAAATGGTAGCAAAGGTGAAGTATTATATTTATATGACTATTATGATTTAATATGAAACCATGTTCTGATGGTTGTAAAGTCTGTAGATACTTCCAGTGCGCAAAATTGCCAGGATATTGTCTTTGGTTGTAGTTTTCAATTTTGTCGTAATGTGTTATTTTTAAAGTATAAAATGCTGTAACATATTGAGCTTTACAGATTTTGCCAAGTAGTCAGTGGGGTCTTATTGAATTATATGTGGTTTTGCTGAGGAGGGGGTGGAAGCAGTGAGAGGGGGAAGCCTGTTTTATCAAATACTGGCAGTTATCCTTTTTGTCCTGCCATTTTTCTTCTCTTAAATAGCATGTTCTAAAATTAATTATTATATATTAACTGTTATGCTCAAAAATACTTAGAAAGGAGGGAGGCCTTACACTTACACTAGCTGTTCTCATATAATCAGAAATGTATTGGCAAATTATTGAGACTACACATTTGAAAACGGGCAACTAACGAGAGAAGTAGAAATCCTTCTATTTTAATCAGTAACAACCAATGGAGTGCATTAAAAATAACCAAAGATGCGACTTTATCTGAAGTTTTGAAATTTTATTTACATGTAGACAAGTGCCATCTTTTTTGTTTTAATGAGGTTTTATTCCGAGGCTTTTTGGTATTTTTTTACCTTTCAACATAACTCCATGAAAATCATCTCCCTCTAATGAAAGTGTGCATTTTTGTTTGATGAACTTATTTTGTCCCTAGTTTCAGAGCAGGATAGAGTATTTTGATCATACTACTTGGTTGGCTGGTTGCTGGTAATGTTCAGAGACATGGCTATTACTGTCTGAAATAGCTACTCTTTCAGAGTGGCTAGAAAGATTCTAGCCTGAGCAATTTAAAAAAATCTCCCTGACAAGATAAGTAATTATTAGCTTTAATGATTATGATTACTGCAACCCCAGTAAGATTTAAACCTTTCAGTGTTGGATTAACTGATGACAAACCTCTTCACCTTGCTGTATGAGCATATATGTAAACACAAGTTCCTTCTTTTGCATTACTTTGTGCCTTTAGGAACAGTAGCACAAATAATTTTCTGAAAGCCCTGCTTCATTAAAAACAAATATACCTTAAGTTATCCTTTGGTTTCTTCAAAAAAAATTGGGACATGGGGAAATTGCAAGCATGTATGATTTGGATATCTGCCTGTATTCTATTAAATTTCTAGAGATGACTTTTGCCAGCAAAGTGTCAACAGCAGTTAATGTTATATTAGTCAATCAATTGGGTGGATGCTACATTAGTTAGTTACATTCGGACATTAGTTGAGCTTCCTGCATTACATGGAAAAGACTCAGGAAAACTTTGAAATTAGAATTTGGTAATCTAAAGGTTACCAGTGCCTATCAGAGCGCTACAGACACAAAATACTTTCGAGTATAACTGAAAGAGCTCTTCATTACCGCTGGAGTTGTTCGTCTGTAGATTGCTCTGTGTATGAAGAAAAAAATGTACTGTGAAGTTTATCTCCTCTAAGGAAAATTCTGTCAAAAGATTATATGACCTGCTCTGTGTAAACCTGGAAACTTCAAAAGAAAATCCAAGATGAATTAAGAAGGTTTTTATAAAATTCCAGCATTTCACCTCTTAAGGAAGGACTGCAGCATGTACTTTGAGACTTCATCACACATTCTCACGCACAAAATCAAGTACTGTTTTCTATCAAATGTAGATTGACAACAGTATTTTTTTGCATCTGTTCTGCCCACATAAGAAGCCAGCTTCGTAGAGCAGAAGTGTCCTGAGGCTTAAAGTTCTTACAAATATGAGAATTTCAGTTTTTTATAATGGCAACTTGGGTATGGTATCCAGCTGTGAATCTGCTTATATATTATTTTCAGTTTTCTCTGACCTTTTTTTATACAGTATATTCCAGTATGTTGTCATACAAACTCCATGATTAATGCCTATTTACAAAAACTTGTGTAAATATCTTAGAACTTAGTCAAACAATGTGCAAGTTAAACAATGTGTTTCTGAATATTGGAATGACATATACCAGGAGACTATTGAGTTTGGTAGTGAACATTCTTCCAAAGGCAGATCAATTTCACATGCTGCATGCAATCATTATTTTAATACAATTTGAATGATTAATTTTGCATTGTTAATTTTTGATAAAGTTTGTTTGCCTTTTCCTAGAGACAGTATCTGTACATGTGAAATATACGATAAATTACCTTTGCTTAATTGTTAAAATTTCTATTAGTAAAAGTTTTACAAGACCATGTTGTTATGTTTTTGAGCTATGCACCATATGTTTACAGAAAGCAAAGATTATTTTTATCGAAGTCACTATACTGTAACTGATGTTTATTATTTTATTAGCAATGTAGTTGCTTATCAGAACATTATAAATGGTGAGAAGTTCAGTTCTGCTATATTACAAGTCTCTGTGGAGGACTTTGATAATTTTTCCTTCATCTCATTACGAAAAGCGTCATCCTAAGATTAAGTTTTATTTTGTCCCTTAGGTGCAGCTTCTGTACGAACTGGCTGAGATCACAAGTAAAGTTTGGAATAAAATTCAGAGGAAAGGAGTTCTACATCAATCTGTGTCTTCTGTCTATACTGAAACCATGACAGGACCTGCTCCTCCTAGTTCTCCAGTTAAAAGTAGCATTGGTACCATTCTACCAGATACCAGCACATACAGTCCATCTGCTGACATTGGTACCACTACAGAGGTATTTTTATTTCTTAAAAAAATTTGTTGATTGAGTTCTGACCTACAAAATGTGGTGGTGTGCAGTCAAGGAAGAATCAGAAAAATCAGAAAGAGTAGTAGAGTCCAGGTGGAAAGTAACTTTGCCCCAATAAACTAATGAAGAATACTTTATTAGTCATTTTGGCAGAACAAAAGAGAGAGAAAAACCATTTGCTGTATTGGGCCTATATTTATTATTTGTCTGTATTGTTTCTTTTTGAAGTGAGTGCATATTAGCTTGTGGCACAAAACTGTGGTTAGTGTGTTCAGGTCAAGAAGCATAAGCCGTTTTTCAAGTCCAGAATTAGTAGTGTTGTTTTGGAAATACCTGTGCTACTTGTGAGCCATTCCAAGTAGTGAGCCAGTCACTCTGATGCCTGGGTCAGTAGATAGCTGCTGTGTGTAAATTGTATTGGCAACCAGGAGAGGTACCTGGGCTGTGAAGGCTTCCAAGGTTGGCATTGTACCCAGCTGTGTGCTCACCCCACCTCCATCCAGCCACTGTTAAACCACAATGCCATCTATGAGCTACTCCTGAAGCTCAGTCCATTCGCCTCTCTCAGCTGTCCAAGTCTTAGAACTGCTTTTGTAGCTCAGTCACATGAGCATTTGGGTATGCATCTTCAGATATAAGATTGGCCACTCAGTTTTATGTATTTCTGCTTCCTTAATTTACAACACTGTGTAACTGCCAGGGGCAGTCTGGTACCTGATCATAATGTCCGTGTGTGCCTAAGACTATAAAATATTCGAGGCAGGGGGAGGAGTCCTGTGCTGTACTGAGGAAAGGAGGCTAATTCCTTTATCAGCATGAATGCAGTGTTAAAATTCATCCATGAGTATCATTAGCTGTAAGTCACCAGGTAGCTGGTAATAGAGTAGAATGGGTGGTCATAGGAAGCTGTACAACTGCACAGGCATAGCATTCGTGGTTTTCTTAGTGCCCGTCAGGTTTACTAGTTAAAGTAGTGAGTTAATCTTGTTTGTGCTACAGGAGAGAGTCAAAAATGTGTAAGATGAGTTGAAGGTATCCCAGGGTATCACATATTTGCAATTCTTTGTTTTTAACATAAATCTATTAGAATGTGGGGAGACTTTTCTGAATGACTGGGTTTCAGTCTCAGGAGAACCCCATCAACTTTAGAGACACCACATAGAACAGTTCTGAAATACAGGCAGATACACAATAATTTGAATTCTGAGTGCAATTACGAATTCAACATTTGGTCACGATTGGTTTAGCCCTATGTATAGTTTATATTAATTCCCAGGTTTGGGGAAAGTGAAATGGTGATTGCTAGTGCCTACTTTTTATATGCATCATACACACACACCCCCCAAAGAGGCAACTGATGTTAAAAGGTCTTTGAGCTAGAGTTTCATTTATTAAATTGTTCCACTAAAATGTTTCTGGATTATTTGAGTAGCCTTGGTTTTGGTGTATTTCTATGTGTGCATGATTGCAGTTGTGAAAAATTTTGCCATGGATACAGAATTAAAGGTAAGCAATAATAGTAAGAAAACAATGTGGTCACAAAAATAGTATTTTTCCACCTACTCACATCAAATCAATTTCTCATTGAAATCAGAAACCACCAGCTTTATAAATAACAATTTGGTTTTGATCCTCTATATGGACAGCAGTATTTGGAGTACATGCTGTACTTGGAGCATTAATTGAAACTATTCAGTAATTGTTTTAATCCATATGTTACCAAGATTATTTTGGTAATATGGGTCCAAATTCAGTGCTCACATCCTACCCTTTTGCAAAATGTTTTCCATCATTTATTTAATTTTCTTCCTATTCTCAACAAATGTTATTCACTAGCTAGATAATTTTTCTCCTAAAAATTCTAAATTATCTAAATGAAGCTTAGTGAATTACTGAACAAGGGACAACATTAGAATAGAGTAATTAAATAATAATAGATATTTCTATAGGTTTGACTTAGAGAAATTTTCCAGAAGTTATTTATCAGACTATTTTGTTTATATATTTCGATGGTTTTGAGCCTTGAAATCTTGAAATCTGTCAAACAGAAAATGCTTTGCTGCCATAGCTATGGGATTTTTTAAGTTTAGAGATTTTATAGTTACTGTGTTTTGCTCTGTGGGAGACACATGATTATTTTTAAAGCTTCTTTCAGCTGCAACAGACTTGCTATAAAAGAAGAAAGCAAACTTGCACAACTGTTTATATCAAATAGCAAAAAAAAAAGTAGTTTGTTTATGTGATTTGTGAATGACTTATATTTTAAGCTGTGTCTAATTCTTTTCTTGCTGACAACTTGATGTGAGCACCACGCTCTGATGTGGATAAAGCTACCTAGGCTTACTGACTTTTTAGCCTGGGTGGTGGTAGGACAGGGAAGCATGAGTGAGAGGCTTAAATACTGGAGGCTGGAAACAGTTAATCATTTTTACCATCCCTGCCTTGGAAAAGGTAAGGTAGTACAGACTACAACAGGCCACTTGTTACTGTTTACTTAAGTACAAACAGTGGTAGAAGTGTTTAGTCCTTGGGGAAACTCAGTGATTGAGCAAGAACGCAGAAGTTATTTTGATAAGGCATAGCATTAGTGTGGCCAAACTGTGATCATCCCTGAGCTTTAGGCAGGCCAAGGATGAAGGCCTTATATGTTTGGATCTTCCTGATGAACAAAGATAAATTCTGGTAAGAAAATAAACTCAGTATATTGGTCAATTTGCAACAATTGGTAAAAGAATTAAATTGTATATTTTAGGACTTGGCATGAGAAGTTGTGGGAAAATAGTTCAGGGTTTCTGACTCTGGCTTGATTTTTCAGTAGATCTGGAAACAGAGCAGAAAAGTAATGCATAAACATATTTAACAATAACATACTGGATGCTGAAAATCCAAAATGAACATTGAAATTCCATGAGAAACAAGAGCACAGTCTTTCTTCTTATTTTGGTTTCTTAGTTTTTCACTGCAAAAAAATTCTGTGAATTTGAGCTTATTTGGGGGGGGGGGGGGGAAGATGTCAGCTACTGCAGACTATCAGTTTTTCAGGCACTTTGACTCTGCCTAATGGTTGTGGTTACAGTACCATGAACAGAAGGCCAAGAAGAAATGCAATGTCTTCCATTTCTTTTGCCTCCCAAAGGACAGTCATGCAACATGTTATATCTGTCTTCAGAGGAGCATCTGCCACTCACGAAGAGAATGGGCCAATTCAACCTTTACACATTTACGTGTTTAATGGCAGAAAAAATGTAGGTAGTATGTTGAAGTTAAACTGTTGAAGTAGGCAGAGGCAGTACCATGTCACCTCTGACAGGGACAGGGTGTTGAGCAGCTGGGGATGTCTCTTGACAAGCTCTGCAGCTGCCATGGCTGCCAGCAAGAGGTTATTGCTGAAGGCCGCAGCTGAACCCAGTTTTAGCTACACTGACATGCTGCCAGTCCAAGGGGAAGTACGGGCAAGTGACCTGGAATACTGGGTGGGAATTCAGTAGCCCAAGTACAGAATAGCAGGGTGAGGTGAAGCACAAGTGAGTTGAGGCTCTTGTTAGAACTTTCAGGCTCTGTGGTAGAATGAATTCCAAACCCTGGCAATTTCAGGTCCAGGTTCTAATGATACCTCTGGGTCGGTATCTGTAACTCTAGGGTAAATGCAGTTCTTCAAAAATCTCACAAATACTGTCTTAAGTAACTTTGTGCCAAAATTATCAACTGACTGATTCTCTGAGAGGCATTGTGCATAATTTCATATCTTCAGAAAAATAATCCTAAAGGAGTGTGGGAAAAATTATAGCCTGATTTCCTTCAGAGTAAAGTTATCTTTCTACTCAAACCACTAAATAAAAATAGCTCTCTGTGGAAAAAGCCCTAACAGAATGCATGAAACAGCTGAAAACATTAAATTACAGAAATAAGAGAAACCAATTACAAAATTCAAAAATTGCCATGGTGGCAATACTTGTTTGCTGTTAAGTGTACCCCTTTAAGTTAATCAGCTATTGTTTCTTCTTTTTTAACTATCAGAAATGTAGAGACCTGCCAAAATTTTAGAACAAAGTTGATTTTCATTCAAAATCCATTTTGGAACACGTTCAGTGGGAGAGTGGGGGTGTGTGTGGAAGACAAGAAGGAGACTATCTCTCATTCCCACCCATTCCATAACAGTTTGTAAGTTATGGTTTGGCAAAATTAAATGTGTTTATAGTACAAAAAGAACTTGCAAAATTCTTCAGATTAAAAAAAAAAAAATAGAAAAGAAAAAAATTGCTTTTTATAGAATGCAAAGAATAGACAGTCACAAAGCTCAAGTCACAAGTGGCTCGAGCTTTGGCTTGAACTGTAAATAAACATGTAAGTATTGTTTTTCCCTTTCCTTACTTTAATTGGCTTTTATTTCTTGATACTTTGTGAAATCCATCTGAAGATCTCAGCACAGGGAAATTCTCTTTGGCTGGCTCCTTCATTCAGATACGCCTGCTGAAGGGATCCGCCCGCTCCAAAGTACTGTTGACTCCACTGTCTTTCTAGAGCATATGAGGTTTGATGAGAAGGGTCATCTCAGACACAGTGAAATTCCAACACAGAAGCATCATCTTTTGGGGCAATCATTCAAAGGCAAATATGAAGGTGTGGGAAGTTACTGAAAGGCAGAGTCAAAGGAGCTGTATAGATGTTATACAAAAGAAACAAATAGGAATTTATTGGCAGAAATTGAAAGGCTCAGAACTAATGCCATTCTCATGGCATGAAATCTCAAGTCATGAAATAGGTTGAGGCTTCTCTGATGTCCTCAAAGAATGAGGACTTTGCAAATAAAGACTCTTTAAAACAGGAGATAGGATTCTCAAAGCATTGTGGTTTTTTCTGGTTTTGTAAGGATACATTTGTCACTCCTACCTTTCATTGCTTTACGAGTGAGCAGAGTAAATAGTTGAAGGGAGGCAAGCTAGTGTTTGCAGAGGGTTGACAGGGATAGTCAGAGGACACCAAAATGGCTGGGTTATTATTACAGCTGGTGGTGGGGTCCGAGGCTGTGACCCAGGAAGAGATGACCGGTCCGGGGAGATGGTCCTGAAGGGAATCGCCTTCCCGAGGCCCGGTGTCCTCCTCTCAGCTGCTGGCAGAGGAGCCCTTGCAGAAGCTATCAGCTCTTTAGTGATATCAGCTCGTGATTCCAGCTCAGCTCTGCAGGGCAGCCTCTAGGCCAAACCAGACCGGAGAGAGAGACGAGAAGACCCGTATGGCTGGTTCCGCACGAAGGGAGCTTTATTGTGGGTTCCCTCCGGCGAAGGGAAGCCAGGGACGAGCTCTCCCCCCACAGAGGCGAATTGGTCTTCTTTTACAGGGATACAGGGGATCAGCAAGGGGACCAATGGATTACAGAGGGTCTGGGACAGACCAATGGGTTACAGAACGATCTGCATAGAGTCCCCCAAAGGATTGTGGGTCTACCTTTCCTCGCCATGACTCAAAGTCGTTTCCTTTCCAGGGAGTCCTGCTGGGCGATTGCGAAATCTTTTATCTCAGCAGACATCCCTCCAGGGCAGTGGCCGGGCATATCCCACAGGTTATGTCACTGTCTTACTACTGGAGCCTGCCATTTGAGGAGGAGCAATAAGGAGTAACATTGGTTAGCACTGGAGAAGGGACTGCTCTGCCTACATCCTTTCAGATGCTGGGGAAGCAAGGCTGCTTCCCCCATACTTTTTCATTCTAAGGACAGGTGCTGGCATCCTTGAAGAAACAAAACTGAATTTTTGTTTACAGTGTTGAAAAGGTATTTACTCTTGTGTTGCTGTCAGTTAGTGCCGCCTTGTAGGATAATTAAGTGGCACTGAAGAGAGTAGAGCTCTTTGTGGAGACAGTAGGAAATGTCTTGCAAGGACATGGTTGGCAAAAGCATAAAGAGATTGGAGTCTGGACAAAAAAGGCAAGAGGCAGGAAGGATTTTGCTGAAGAAGCAAATAGGAAATTCAAGTCACAGTTTGGCAAAAAGGAGTTAACCTCTGCCCTGAACATGTTATTTAGCAGCTTCTACCACACCTTTTTTTTTTTTTTTAGCTCATTTTGTTGGGTGTCTTATGTTCCATGTGCCACTACTATTTGGGAGCTAGCTATACAGTGAAATGAGCTGTCTGAGGTTTCTCCAGTTAGATGTCCTGCTGTGGTAGACATTAATTATTCTTAGATACAGAGCAGGAGACAGGCCCTCCTATATTTAATAATTAAATTTGCAGACAGTGTAAGAGTAAAACAGAAGAGGAAGAGTGAACAAACACTAAAAGCAAGAGGGTCATGCTAAATCCATGACTTGGAGAGAGATTTCAGGTGGGATTGTGTAAGGAAGTTAGCTTGATTAGAATGTGATAGGGAGCAAATGCTTTTTGCACCTCTGGAGTCTCACAGTTTTTCAAAAAATGGTCACCTATGGCTCTCCAGGTAATCTGTTCCGGGCTGTAAGCAATAATGCCTTATATAAGAAATATAAAAATAAACAGAAATATATTTTTCTTTCATGCATTCTGTTTAACACAAAGCCACTGTCACTGTAGATAATTGAAGGTGCGATGGAGCTTAATTTTCATTTCAACACTTCAAATTACATCTGTTGTGGTGGTCCAGGTATTATAGTCTCTTGTTTAGGTGTTATTTTCCAGAAGCATAAATTGGTTAGTTGGACAAGCTTTCCCTTCCTCATGTGAATGAGTATCTGGAATGCTAAGTTCTCTATGTCAGCTATTGACAACGTAGATCGTTTCTTCCCACTTGTAGTAAGTGTCACTGAGCTTTTCAAGGGTAAAGGTTGCTGCACACAGATAAAGTACCTTTGCTGTTTCTCTCTGTGTCCTCTGAAGAGTTCAGAAAACATATAATTAAATTGTAGGCCTGAGCTGAATAAAAATGTGATTTGTCAACATAAATGCTTCCATATGAGCTGTGTCATTAGGTTTGGGATAGGTCCTACCCATCCAGAAAATACATTGCTAACAGAATCTCCGTACTTGCATTTTCCAGCCTTGGGCTCCAGAATGGGGCAAGTACTGTCAGATTTTTCTTTTTGCCACTGAAAGTAGGCTTTCCTGGGACATATGATGTTGAAATGAGTGTGTTCTGACTTCTTGCCTGACAGGTTAAAATGGTTTCAGTCCAATTGTGGTGCTTACTGTGTAGGTCTGACTTCCAAGTTGTCCTCCATAGAAATAATCTTGGCTTCTAATTAGATAAATGTCAAATGTGTTGTTCATCATAATTTACAATGCCTAATCCCACAAACCTTCAATGAAAGATAAGACTTTGGGTGTTTATTGGTCTGTTAATCTTAGAAACAACTTACTCTTAGTGGATCAAAGTGACTAAACCTTATTCCTTTTTTTGTGCTTGAATAAAGAAAACTTGAAACACATGGTGGAGTTGCAAGTGAAGATGCTCCTGGATATTCAGTAGCTTCTGGATGACATTAGTGGCTTAGGTGTCCTTTGCATTCAGTTTAATAGGCTGTAAACACTAGGGGCTGATGAGCAGTTACAGTTTGCATCTTTCTTTCCCTATCTGGAGGCAGTAAGATCCAGCAAAGGAGCAGGATGAAGTCCTTTGGCTGGTAAATATTACCAGAACATGCCTGCATTGCTCTAATAGGCCTGCATAAAAGGATTTTCAGTATAACTTTCATTTGCCATCATGGGCTCCTATAAGCATTAACCTTTATGTCTTTTTTGTTGAGGCCTTAACATTTTAGGGAATGAACAGTGTTATTGATGGCACAGAAACTTCTACAAGCTCATTTGTCAACATTTCATACATTTAAGAATATTACAAGTGACAATCATTTTTTAAACAACAGAAGTATTTAGAAAGTGGCAAATAAAATATTTCCAATTCTTACAAAAAGCTATTACTTTCTGAAATATGTTTGCAAGAAATTACAGGGAAGCACAGACAAGGGGGAAAAGAATGATCCAAACCCAGTGTGTTCATCATGTCGGTGTTATGGCCTCACTGGGTGGCTCTTCATTTGGTACTTCCAATGATTCTTTCTTCCTTTGCCTTTCAGGTATGTGCAAGCCTCCATATCGCTTTTCCTATTGCATCTCCAAATATTCCTATTAGCCTTTGTTTTAAATTGATGATAGTGTTTCCATAGTATAGAGTTGATGAGGAAAGTGTGCTATGCCAGGGAGACCTGTCATAAAACCTTACAGTTTTACCTTTTAGTCTTTGCCAAAGTCTGTTATCTCTACCAAAGAAAACGGAAAAACGTTTTGTTTATGTTTTCCTGGTGTTACAAATGGCTTAATTCAAATATATTTGGACATCTGTGTTTCTATAGTTTGTGCATCCATACCAGTTAAGATAGAAATAAAAAAAGAAGTGCGGAAATGCAATACTTATTTTTTCCTCAGCTATTGCTTTTGTTTTGTAGGCTGATTCTCTTCAGGGTGGTGATGATTCTCCATTCTCAGACTCCATTACGTTGGAACAAACAACAAGTAATATTGGAGTCTCAAGTGGACGTGTCAGCCTATGGATGCAGTGGATGTTGCCAAAAATTACTGTAAAATTTTTTGCTCCTGATCCTAGAAATAATGGCACAGGTATTCTGCATTTTTCCCCAATGTACTATTTTAAATTCCAAGCAGCGTAGCCTATTTTACAGCACAGTATTAGCTATTCAGAGCTTGTATCAACATTACTGAACACTATAACATAGAAATAATGAGTTGGAGCTGTATTTTAAATAACAGCAACAAACTGTTGTTAGGTTACCTCATGCAAACTAGAATTCAGTGTCCTTCTTTGGCATAAACTTTCCCCTTTTAAAAAACTAACCACACAAGAGAAAGAAAACTTTAGTATAATTAGAGTAAATATCTCGGCAAATTTTTTTTCATTTTTTCATTCCCCGCCCCCCCCCCCCCCGGAGTTATGCTATAAATACCTAAACTAGAAAACCCATATGTATGTTTCTCAAGACATTTGTATAAAAAGGTTTGGATTCTAGTGACACTTGAATCAAAAAGTGCTTTATGAGAAAACTCTGAGTAGAAGTAGCATAATCCTATTTACAAAATGTAGTGTCTCAGATATATCTCTTGCTTAAAAGCCTTCAAGTTTCAGATTAATAATTTTTATTTTCTTTGACTATTGCAGAAGTCTGTATTGTCAGTGAATTAGAGGATCTCAGTGCCTCAGTGGATATGCAGGATGTCTATACCAAAATCAAATGTAAAATAGAAAGCTTTAATATTGACCATTACAGAAACAGGTAATTCCTGCGAGTTGTTATGCTTTAATTTCAGGCTGAAAGATAAAGGCGGGTTGTGTTTCGGGTTTTTTTCTTCTTAATTCTTAACTTGAATTTAAGGTAGATATTCAATTTCAGTTAAATTCTTTTAACCTTTTAAGTAATAAAAATCACAGTTGTGTTTCCTCAGAATTAGATCTAATTCCAAAGAAACACATAGAAATCATTGCAAATTTAGGAAGGTGTTTTTTTCACACTTACTGCTCTGTTGATCCATTAGACCAAAATAATTCATTTTAGCTTAATGTCGGAATGGGAAATTCCTGAAATGTTGGTTCATGATGTGCTAGCAAGAGCCAGTATTTAGTGATTTATGATATCTTACTCTTACATGCTGAAAAGAAACAACTCAATTTTTCAGAAATGTCTATTGCTGTGGCAAAGCAGCAGTTAATGTCATGCAGAGAACTGAGCTGATGACCTGTGTTGTGTCACATGGCACAGTATTGTGCAAAGACGGCCGAGTAAAACTTCAGTAATTAATCTCACCCAGTGTATCATCAACACTGTGTGAATTCAGAGTAGGTAGCAAGGCCTAGTCTGCCTTTCCACTTTAGCAAGTCCTGTTGTCTGGATGGTTTGCTACACCAATGTGACTGTGTCATTTAACACCCATGTACACAGTTCTACAGACAGATTGCGTGTGCCACCTTCTAATTTGTACTGCCTAGATGTACCTGCACACTAGCCTTGACAAGGAGAGGGCCTATGTAGTCTTTGTTCAACTAGGGTAGCATTTGCCATTACAGATCAACAAATTCCACTACAAATTAAGAGATTAAGAGAAAACAGAATAGTTGTGTTACTCCTTGTGAGGAAAAACATAGTTAAAAGCTTTAGCACAGCATTTGGCATTGAAAAAAACGAAAATATTTTGGAGCACAAATCATTTTGACTTGGGAACCAATGTCTGCAAGGTCTTATTGAATGCTTATTGTTCCCTGTGTATAATAGGAAGGAGATTTAGTATCAATTTAGCAACGTTACCATAATTTCTTTATGATTTTATTCCTTATGAGCTGTCTTAAAAATTATTTCAATTTCTGTCTTTTTGCCTAAGTTACAAATGCAGTTATTGTTTGTATATAATGTAATATTTGCTAATTAAAGTTTTTACTTTATTTTTTAAAATCTTTTAAAATCATGTCACAATGCAGGAGTGCCGAGTGTGTCCTGGGG
The DNA here is from genome assembly GCF_017639235.1 of Corvus kubaryi. Lineage (NCBI taxonomy): Eukaryota > Metazoa > Chordata > Aves > Passeriformes > Corvidae > Corvus > Corvus kubaryi. The sequence continues at coordinate 15,093,975 of NW_024581127.1, forward strand.
GGCATCAGGCACAGCATCACCAGCTGGGCAAGGGAGGGGATTGTCCTGCTCTGCTCTGCACTGGAGTGGCCTCATCTTGAATATTGTGTGAAGTTTTGGGCGCCACAATAGAAGAAAGATATTAAACTACTAGAGAGCATCCAAAGGAGGGCAGCAAAGATGGTGAAGGGCCTTGAGGGGGAGCGGTATGAGGAGCAGCTGAGGTCACTTGGTCTGTTCAGGCTGGAGAAGAGGAGACTGAGGGAGACCTCATTGCGGTCTGCAATTTCCTTGTGACGGGAAGAGGAGGGGCAGACACTGATCTCTCTATGGTGCCCAGTGACAGGACCTGAGGGAGTGGCCTGAAGTTGTGTCAGGAAAGGTTTAGGCTGGATATTAGGAAAAGGTTCTTCACCCAGAGGGTGGGTGGGCACTGGAACAGCTCCCCAGGAAAGTGGTCACAGCCTCAGCCTGACAGGGTTGAAGAAGCATTTGGACAATACTCTTGGGCACATGGAGTGACTCTTGGGGATGGTGCTGGGCAGGGGCAGGAGTTGGACTCGATGATCCTTGTGGGTCCCTTCCAGCCCAAGATATTCTATGGTTCTGTGAAATCCCAGTAGCCAGTTCCTCTTAACAAGCTTTGGGGGAAAAAAACCAAAACAAAACAACAAAAAACCCTAAAAAACCCCAACAAACCCAAAACTTACTCCACTTGACGAAATTATCACTCTTCTCATTTATATTTTCTAATCTATTTGGAGTACCTTTCCTGTGTGTAAATCTCTGTGGACTTAACCGAAAGCAGAGAATAGACAAGGTGAACTTTCTGTCTTCCAGGCCAGGGGGAGATTGGCAGTCAGGACATTTTGAAGGAATTTTTCTACAAAGCAGAGAAAAACTTTTGGTGAGATTTCTTTAGTAAACTAAGGTGCTTACCTCAATAACTCTTCTTAAGCAACATACTTCACTTTATTCTTCTATATATTAAAAAGAATGATTACAAGAATTGTAGTACAAGGCACACTTTAACACTTAAAATCTAAACTCTTCTAAATAATACTGATTTTGTAACATATGAATACAGCTTTACACAGTGTCTGTGTTCTTGTAATCTTTCTCCTTGTTCTGTTAAAGCTGTCTGCTGAAAATCCAGGGTAAGTTCCTTTTCTACACACAGGATTTTACTATATTTTTATTCTCATATGTCTTGACCTCTTGCTGTAGGTTGTCCTTTCACATAAAATTTTACAGTTACCTTTTTTAATCTCTTTATTTTTGTTTGATCTGATTGAATTTCAGCTTTTTAGGAAAATGTATGGCATAGGTATATCTTGCAGTTACATCGAAACATGCAAGCTAAATGTAAGCAATTTTTTTGCTTATAGCAACTTTTTTTGTTTCTTTGTTGTTTTTTTTTCTTCCGATCTTCCATGCCTCGTTCATTACCTCAAGCCTTGGGGAAGATTCTTGGTCTCTGGGGCAATATGGAGGTGTGTTCCTTTCATGTACTGACAAGCTGAACAGACGTACCTTGTTGGTTCGACCTATCAGCAAGCAGGATCCTTTCAGTAACTTCTCTGGCTTCTTTCCCTCTGTAAGAATCTTTTAAAAATTTTTTAATACAGAACTTTCACTAATAAAGGATATCAAAAAAGAAAAAGAAAAAAAAACCCTTTAATAATTTCTTGTCGTCTAATTTTTTTTGTACTGAATATATTTCTTGCTTATATTGATTGTGTTACTTGTGTTATTTCCATCTTATCCTTTAGTAATAGTTGTCATTTTTTAGTAGATAAGGGAATGAGGGTTGATAGTTCACAATCTTGTATGTAATAACAGACAACTGAAGTCAATGAGATTCATTTATGTTAGAAGTGAGCACATACAGTATGTTTGAAGGCCAAATATGTAAAAGCCAGTACTGAATGCTGCATTTTTTAGTGTAATTCTGAGATCTACTTAGGGATTTAAGTAATTGGTATTACTGCAGTATACCTTTATGCAGCCTTATAAAATTGTTTCTCTGATTATGATAATGCAACAATTAATAATTTCATATTTGAGTCTTTCTTTTAAATGCTTGGAACATTACTTGCAGATTCAAAATATCCCACTGTGAAATACGTAAGCCATTTTCTTCTTGCTTCTTTATCCTTGAAGGACTTTATGTGTTACGACATTGGCCTCTTTATCTGTGGATCTATGGAATTATTTTATGTTAGTGAAAGTTCTGGATGGTCTGATTTATTTTCATCATGAATATTGATTGGGAATACTTTCTCTTATTCTATTTGTTTCAGTTCTTATTGTAAATTAATTTACCAGTTTGTTTTAATTTGTTCAATTGTAAAAGCTTCCAGTTTTCCACCATTTAAGCTATGTATCCTGTTTATTTAAGAAAGAGGTGTTAGTCTTCTGCAACAATGTTTAAATTAAATTAAATTGATTTCAATCAAATACAAGATGCTGAAAGAAGCAACTACTTGCAAAATATAGTTGCTTTCATTTGAGCTTACATGATTAAAGCTAATATTTAAATAATCTTACAGAATTCTGTCAGCATGTTTATTACATTGTTAAAATGATCTTTTTTACATTTTTCTATCATTAACAATGACTAAAAAACTTTCAAAGGTAATATGGAAACTGTTCTATACATCTTGTGGGAGCTAAGCATTTAGTTGTCATCTTCAGCTAGACAAATCTGTCTTAAGTGAAGGAATCTGCTATTTTTAAAGTACAATGCAATGTATCATGAAATTATGTGCTTTAGCATGAAGCATAGCTATTTTCTTTAAATACTCGGAGGTGATGAGGCAAAACCAGTTCAATACTTATTTAGGTGACTATGGGCTGTTTATACACCCATTTTGAGATGGGGTGAAGCTATCTCAGCACCCGAGTGATATTTTAACAGCTATGGTGTCTGCACATACAGAAGGAACAATGCAAAGGGAGTAACATCTACAAATGTTTTAAGTGAAGGAGGAATCAAAATATATAACTATTAAAAAATACCAGAAAGATTTGGTAAATGTATTTTCTTGAATATATGGGTTTTTTTAGCTGATTAGATATGACTTTGGTGAAACATAAATAATTAGAAAAGAAAAAGATTCTGAGAAATTCATGGTTTTAGATGACCCAATGCAGAGAAGTGTGGACATGCGGTGGACAAACTGCGCATTCAAAAAAATGAAAGGTGTTTTGGTTTTTTTTTACTATTAAATGACTGTAGAAAGCTACTAGAAAATATAAAACCCTAAACATCCTAAATAACCAGAAGTATGGTAATTGATGAATATTACATGTAGATTTTTGCAGCAGTTCATTTCTTTATTTATTTTCCCTTGAAACAGACAACTGCAAAACTTTTAGATGGTTCACACCAGCAACATGGATTTCTTTCTCTCACTTATACAAAAGCTGTGACAAAAAATGTCCGCCACAAACTGATATCAAGAAATGAACGAAGAACATTCCATAAGTTGTCAGAAGGTCACACTGATGGTTCTCCTCATTTTCTCCATGAGATCCTTCTCTCTGCTCAGGCCTTTGATGTGGTCCTCTGTTTTCCTTTGCTAAATGCAATTGCAAGCATTTTTCAAGCCAGGTTGCCAAGGAGTCAAAAAGAGAAAAGAAAATCACCAGGCCAACCAATGAGGACTCATACTCTGACTTCCCGCAACTTGCCTCTGATTTATATCAACACTGGTGTAATAAGAGTCTTCTTCCCCAAAAATGAGGAAGATCATCATACTGCAGAAGGTACAGTATTTTATGTTAGAGCTTTTTTGCTGTTCAGTAGTGTAGACAAATACTTCTAGTTAAGTCACTGACCACTGCTTCAGTTTTAAAGCTCAGAGTTAGGAAACATCTAACATTCATGCTACTTCTCTGCACATTTGCTCAAAATTTCTTTTAGCAATTTATTTGATCCTTCCTTTCCTGGTAACTATAGAGTTTGCATTTAAAATGTGATTATAAAGAATGGTCAAGAATTTTGGAAAGAGAGCCCAGTTCTGCAGTGTTGATTTGGTGTCGGTTTTCGTTACACTGGTATCAGTGCATGTTCCATAGACACCTGTTCCAGCAGTGGAGTGTAAGCAAGCAGCCTTAGCTCTTGTGGACGTTGACACCTGGAAAACTGTGTAGTAGTAAAACAAGTAGATATCCTAGTTTAGTTTGGAAAATATTATTAAAATGTACCTAGCAGATGATGCCCAACAGATGATGCAGTTTAGCACTTTAGTTGAAGCTATTCCAGCTCTGTTGTGCAAGGCTTTCAGGTATTTACAGAATTTGGGTAGTGTAAGATGTTCATAAATAGCTGTGATCAATGGATAATGCTTGTTCTGTAAGATACTGTTTTCCCTTTGTATATAAAAATATATTTCCATCCCTGTTACAATCTTTATATATCCCTGTTACAATCTTTATATATAAATAGAGATGCTGATGTTAAAATTAGACCATGTAACAGCTAGTAGGAGTACATTCACTTCTCACAATTCTTCTAGAGATTAAAAAAAGTAGTGTTTTACTAATATCATGATATGTTTACATAAGTTGTGTAGGTATGGAGGATTTTTTTACCATTATGTACAACAACACACAATATAATCCTAAGAGTATAGTCTTTAGATTTTTCTCATAACCTAATTGCAAGAAGTGCATGCAGTTAGAATTTACATAGATCATTTTTTTGCCAGCATCCTCTACAATTTTCCAACTGGGAATGCTGAAAACACAGGAAGATAAAATTAGACTGGCTGTCTTGGCAAGAAAGAATTATGATTCTAGTTGGAAGGAAGTTCTAGGGCAAGCTGTCAAGGAAATTTTTTGTAAAAGTATGGTTTTGTAGCTCTGTAGCTGTATACTTCATTAAAAAGAATTTATAAAAAAAAATTGTCTTTTTGCTGTTTCTTGCTTAAGAATGCCTGCAAGGAGCAGAATTGCCATGGTTAAGCAGTCAATGTAGGAAGAAAAACTGTATGCTTTTAAAGCATAATGCTAAAGATTATCTTTACTAAATTGATAAGAAAGCCAGCTACGCTCTTCCACTGGAAAACTCTGAAATAGCATCACTATGACAATAAGTACTGTTCTTTCATTTCTTCTTTCACCCCAGATTTTCCCAAAGTCTCATTTGTTTATGAACACTAAATAAATTGCTTCACTCTTCCCGTGCTTATTGTCTACAAGAACAATATAAATTAGAAGCAGTAAGGAGCAAGAGTTGAATAAGACCCACATCTCTGTTGTCTTAGGTCAGAAGAGTGTTATATATTGTGGAGATACGCCTCCATAAGATTCTCCTTCATCATTTATTGAGAGATTTTCAATCTAGTAAGACTTGTGTGTTTCAATTCGTGATCACTGCAGTAAAAAAAAATTATTTCAGTTTTTCTTCAAGTCAATTGTCTGCTATTCATACTGATAGCTACAAAAACTACCCTTCTCCCAAACCCCACATGTAATTGTGACTTTGCATGTATATTTAAAAAAAAAAAGCACACAAATCTGTTGTTTACTCGCAACTTGCACAATGAACTGCGGTAGACAAACACTGAAATAATCAAAATCATGTTTCTTCTGGGGAATTTGCATACATGCATGCATGACTACACCCACAATTTTATAATATTTTAGTTTCATGGTTTTTGCAGCAGCACCAGATTAACATTTCTTTTTGTGGTAGATCTGAGGGCAGCATTCTATCCTTGGCAATAAGTAATGCTGCTTTCTCTGAGTTTGATTTGTTAATACATCAGGTGGTGTTTCAAACTCTGGCCCAACAGCCCACACTTATTTAGCGATGAAGTAAAGATAACTAAATATATAAAAGCAATATATGACAAATAGGAACAAGAATTATTGTACAGTAGAAGACTATAAGTAAAAAGTTTAAATTGCAAAAAACTGATAAGAAGTTGTAAAGACAGAAAAAATCTACATCTGGCTGGTTGGAGGACAATAACAACCCTTTTTTGTACAAACTAGGAGCAAAATATCAGGAATCACTACAAAGGACATGATAAATTTCTTGATAGAGAAAAGGCAGCACACTGAATAAATGTATGTCCTGCATTTGTAGAAGTGATATATTCTTGTCACGAGCAAGAGAGTCATGAACATGACTCTCTACTTTGAAGTCTGTCCTAACATATGGTCTGTAACATCCTCCTCACTTACTATTTAAGTTTCAAATCAGTCAGGCTGAGTAAGTTGTGCTCAGGGATCTTAGTCTTCTGAGGCTAATTTTTAACACACCTTGGAAGAACAGGTTTTAGACAGCTGAAGGTATATCTAGTAAAATGAAAAGTGTAATGTTCAAATAAAATTTAAGACAGGTAGTTTTTATTGCTCTCAGAGAACATAAAGGAAAAAATATTACAGGATTCAGTTAATAAAGAATTACATATTTGTTACATGATAATAAATATGGTTTTATGGAAAACTAGACTTTTTAAAAACATCTGATTTCCATTCTTCATTGTGGTTTCAATTCTTAGTTGATAAAATGTTATGCAAAGATTTGATATGCTTAGACTTTTCTGGAGCGTTTGACTTTTTGTCTCATGGTATTTAATTTAAATACGTCCCCATACTGTATCTGTGGAAATGTTAAATGAATTAAAAATGGCTAACCAGGAGTCTAAAAAAAGAAAATCCACAAAGCCTCATCAATTGGGAATAATAATGAAATTGGTGTTTAATAGTCTGAAAGTAAATGTAAAACCATTGCTGCTATCATCAGCGACTGTTGCAAAGAATCTCCTGAGGCTGTGCATCCGGGTTACTGTGTTTATATCACTGCTTGTAGAAAATACAGTAAAACTTCTAAAGCTAAAGTTACAAATCAAGGAAACAGTTTACACAGACTGGGTCTTCAGGACTGGAGAGACTATCCTGGGAAACAGTGGCTGAAACAGCTTGAGGGTCACAGTGGACTGAGGGAAAAGAAATAAGGGAGGTAGCTGTACTTCTGCATATGGCAGATGATGGAATATCATGTTCAATTTGCTTACTGTTATAAAACTGAGTATTGATGAAAGTAGAGAGGGTGCTGAAAACTATCACAAATGTTAAGTGCTAGATGAGAAGGCTTAAAAGGAAGGATTAAAAGAGCGTAATGTATTTAGCTTAGCAAAAAGATGACTGAGAGGAGTGGATAAAACCAAATGAGATTGTGAACAACATTATTACACTTGAATCTGTAAGATTTTCCTAGATTATACTTATATTGTAAGTATAAAGTAATATATGTACAGTATTATATTGTAAGTATACTTAAATTGTAAGTATGTTTTAAAATGTAGCGTAGATGTTTTTCCCCTCAAATTTTTTAATATCTGCTATGACTGTGATTGTTTACTATATTCTTCCCATATTTTGAAAAGCATGGGTTAATGAATGAAAGTATGAATTCATCATAAGTCATATGACTCTTTAGAAACCAGCTGAATATATTAGTTCCTGTGATATTTTTCTGGTTTAAAATTGGCATAATTTATTAACCTACAGTAAACTGTATGCAAAAGGTCCGTGCCCAGCCTTGAAATAAACTCCTAAAATACTTACACAATAGAGATCGTTATGGGTAGTCCTGTGTTTATTTTGCTTTGCTAAGTGTCAGAGACAAATTAAAATTCTTAGCCTAAGATATATTTTATTAAGAACCCCTTCCCAAGACTAAGGCATTTGCCACCTAGTTAAGTTGCAGTTACAATCAGATGTACATTTAACACCATCACTCCATTTTCTTATGTGAGTATTGGAAAGCAAATATCCAACACCTAAGTGTATAGTGGCAGTATTCTAGTACTTAGTACAATGCCTTACTAATTTTTGAAAATACGAGTTCAGATTTAGTCAGAAAATGGAGTTTTTCATCAGCTTAACTTTTGTATCTTATTTCTAGCAACCAAGCCATCTGTAAATAGTTTTGTTTTGCTTTGGGGGGCTAAAGGATTTGTCTTTACTTCGTAAGTACATGAGGTTCTTTTAAATAGATCACTTGTGTGCTAATATACTTGTGTATCACAACTTGTGTTCCCACTTCGCCGCATATTTACTGGTGTATTCCCTACAACAGTTTGAAAATACCGTATTAGAATTTCTGTGACTTCTTCGATCTGTTCAAAAATAAACATGTCTTTATACATATTTAGCTGCAAAGCATGGTGTCTTTTTCACCAAGACATTACTGGTCTGAAGAAATCATTTTTTAAACTTACAGATTTTGCTGATTCTTACCACACCAAGCATTTCACACTTCAGTAAAATATTTAAACTATGTTCTACTGTAATCTTGTTTTCAAAACTCATATACAAGAATCTTGCAGAACTTCCTTGGATGTGGGAGCAAGTGTGATGTTGTTCCATCCGTGTTACATCTCATACAGGTGTTGCAGTGAACCATTTCCCTTTGGATGATGAACTCTTTGAACTGGCATCACATGTGCTCCGGAGTTTCCTAGTTAATATAGAGTCTTCTGAGCACAACCTTACCCAAGTGTTTTGTCTGTGCCTGCTGACAGAGTTAGCTTTCTACAAAAAATCTGGTGCTGTTTTATTTCTGGGCAGAACTTTGGTTTTCTATCTAATATGACCACTGCTTTTATAACTAAAAAACTTTACATGTGGCTGAAATTTGAAAATTATGGAGATAAGTGGAAAGCAGAGATTTTTCTTCTTGGAATAATTTTGTTACTGATGTGAAATTTACCGTCCAGTACTACATCTTGTTCTTTGTATATGTGTCAGATTTCAGGTTCTCTTGTTTCAGTCCTTGTGTTTGAACTTTTCATGTGTGTTGCAGCCGACTCCAAATGCTACCAGGATGGTTATATTGTGATATCCTGCAGCGTTTTACATCTAAATAATAAAAACGGTGCACGATTCAGAGTGGTTTACATGCTGATATTTCAGCAAATAATTATTGGAGAAACAAACAGATCACAAAGATTCTGTGATAAAATGATTGAAGTAATTTTGAAATAAACCTCCCCCCCAAAAAAGTGTCAGAGAAAATGAGAAGACACAGACCAGGATTTGGTGGTGTGATAAAACTTTGGGGAAATGAAATTACAATAGTTTTGCCTTTATGTATCACAGCAGGGCTATTGATTTTATGTTGCTCCTGTGCAAAATTGAATCCTTAGCGAATATTCTTGTGTACATTTTTTTTTAATAAAGTAGTTTTTTAGTGTTCCTACTATGTGCACTTCACTTTTAATCAAACACATATTTTCCTCTCTCCTAACTACAGCTAATCCATCAATTAAAGAAGACACTTTGGTTCTCAAGATTGGATCTGTCTCTATGGCTCCTCAGGCTGACAACCCTCTTAGTAGAGCTGTGCTCAGAAAAGACATTTATCAGTAAGTGTCAGGGGAAGGGTTTGGCCTTTCATATATGGTCTCAGAAAAATTCATTCTGGGAGAAGTTAATTGATCAATAAAATGGGTATGTGCAGCCTGTAAAAATACTTTTCACATACAATCTTTTGATATTCAAAACCAGGTTTTTCTGATTTTCTTCACTTGTGGGCTTTCAAATCCATTTAGAGAAATCAAGTTCTGCTGTGAAGTGCTGATGAATAACAGAATTTAAATGTCAAATCACTATGAAGTTTAAACTCACAGATGAGAACATTTTAAGGGGCTTTCTTTTATTCAGCTACTACTAAGTTCACCTTAGAGAAAAGGAAATTTTTTGTGACTACCAAAGTGTTCAGTAGCCATATAGTGAGAAGGAGATAGATCTTAATAATATAAATGGTAAACATATATTCAAACTGTAGGATTCTTGATGTCATGGAGATCAAAGCTTAAAGGAACGCAAACTTCTAAGGAGCTCTTTCCCAGTAAACACATTTTCTGTGAAAATGTCATGCTCTGGATTGTGTCACTAAGTATGTGCAAACCACACTGATCACATATAGGCAGCAAAACTGGTGAACATATGTAATCAACATGATAAAAGTAATATATGATCCTTAGTAGAGTTGGCACTGTTGCCAGACATGAAAGTAGGGTTGCAAATAATACCAAGTGAGAAAAGTCACAGAAATACAGATGAACAAGTGTCATATACTTCCCGTTGGTCTGTTTTTCAGATGTGGCAGTATTTTTAACTACTTCATAGTGCTCTTCAATAGAAATTACAAACATCAAAATCTTTTCCCAGCAGTAAAACATTTACTGCCTAGAAAATGACAGCAAGTTTTACTTTTGTCAAGACTAGGATTTTTAGGAGACCATGAAATATCTCCAATTTCACTTCTGATCACTTAGAAGTTGTAAGAGAGTATTTTTCTTCATATTTCCATGTGGAAACATTTAAATTAATGGGTTTGCTTGTATGTTTGGTTATAGTAGTTTATCCTTTGGTTTTTTTCCCTTTTGTTTTTAAATGAGCATTGTATCTTTTGTATTATGGAGCTTTCATGGAAGAAGTCTTACAGCCTGGCACTGGCAATGGCTTTGGGTGGCAAGGCCTGATCCAGCTCTCCATGTGCTCACAGATGAAAGAGGTCTTCCAGACATTTGTACAGGCTCTTCCTGCTTCTGCTCTTTCCATCTGAGGAGACTCCCATCTGATACCTGCTTTAAGAGTTAGAGACCCAAATGTAGGTTCCACTCTCCTCATAGCAACAAAAACTTTATCAGAAAAATCCCTGGTCATAAAGTGAAATCTGCAATTACCAGCTTCTGTAAGGTCATTTCAGTCACTGAGGGGAACTGTTTCTTGTATGCACATTACAAACCAGTGAGTAAGCAACTCGTTTACATCTAAAATCAATGAGGCTATGCTAGTTAACATTTTTGAGTCTGTATCCTTGCCTTTGTGGCTTTACCTGAAATGCTGAAATTCAGTGCTTTTCGAATCACTCAAACTACTTAAAGGTTCTGATGCTATTTTGTGTTACAGTCCTGTGGGTCTTATATACATAAATGTTCCAGACAAGATTTGTGCAGTATGTGTTTGGTTTTCATAGTTTTAATGCAGTTATGGTATGTTCCAGTCCTCCTTTAGAAATCACGACACCAAATGAGTAAGGTAGAAATAAGAGCTGGGCCAGAGACATCTGACTGCTACTGGCATTTTGTGACCACTCTCCCAATATCATGCTTCCTATGTCTTTTTCTGAGTTTTTTGACATTTCAAGTGATTTCCTCTGCTTCAATGACCACTCTCCTAATTTATCCTCATCTGTCAAATGATTGTCTTCTCTTTCTTTCTTTAATCATCCAATCATACTAGCTTTACTGTTTCTAAGACATATCAGAGCAGAGCATCAAGTTACTTTGTAGCATTTTATGGGACAATATTGAAGTTGGTAGAGGGTGATTTTTGATTTTGGGAGGAAAGTGACTATTTTAATCTGTTTAGGCAAGCTTGAACGTTTTCAAAGAATAAAAAAGAAGTTTAAATTAAAAATATTTAGATTCCTGTTTGGGGTTCAACTAGATCCATTTTCTAATTACAAATCCTTTGATTCAGAACAAAGTATATCTACAGAGGCGGGCTTGAAGATATCTCTTCATTTTTTTACATGGCAGTCACTGCTGTTAGACTGCTGGAGTTCTAAGTAAAGTTAATTTCACCATTTCTCAGTTGTTTCTTAAATAAAATAGTACAAAGGATTTTGTATTGTTGGGCAGGACATACATTCTGTATACAAGGAAAAAAAAGCCAGTGGGATATTATTAACACATGATGTTGGGTCTAATGTTAGTATTTGTTTCTCCAAATATGAAGAGTTCTTCTTACAAAGTATTTGTCCTTTTTAAACGTGCCCATGGTACTAGATAAAAAACCTGGAGCTAATACAAAATGCTTAAAAACTGAGTAATAAAATGAGCAAACACACACAATATGTAGCTCATGTACTTAGGTGAAAGATTTCTTAGTAAATACTAAGAGAGGTACAAGTAATACAATATCCAGTGTAAGAGACTCTAAAAAAAAAAAAATTACAGCAGCCTGTTGGTTACTGAAGAATTAGCAGCTACAGCATCCTATTAATCCCAACATGTCATCTTCTGTCTTTTCCCAACCTCTCTTCTCTAATTTGATGCTGCTGCTTTTAATAGAATAAAAGAAAATAAATTGTTGTCTGAACCACTGTCTTTACAGTGTTTCTGGAGTGGGGACACAAACTTAATTTGTGGTGTCACTTTGCTTTAAACAGTCTTCTGTTTAGGCCTGAACTACAACCACATGCAATTAGTGTCACTTTTGTAGGGCTTCATGAGAAAGAAGAATTCTGGCTTCTCATTTAGAAACTGTTCTTTTTGGAAAGGCTGAGAAACATGGCTAGAGGCTGAATAGTATTTCCAAATATCTTTTGAATTTGTCCCATAAATTTATACATGAAAAACTGCATGTGCTCATATGTCATTAGTAGAATGCCAGTGCATGAAAGGTAAGTTTGGTACAGCTCCAGGTCATACTAAATAAACCAGACCACTTTTGGCCTGGAAGTTGAAGTGACTCCACCTATTATGTCTTAGGAAAAAGAGCTTACATGCTAATTTGGAGAGAGAACTAAACTGAAAATGGAATGTTGGAAAAACAATGTGCCTCAAACATTTGGGCACAAATATCATTTCAGGTGATTATTGGAAGTTGGAAAGAAATGTATTGACATAACTTCAGTTTTCCTATCCCATATAAAATTTAGTCTATTTCCTCCAGTAGAAAATGGACTAATTTAGTTTTGACTATTAATGTGTAGTAAAGAAAGATACATGCACCATAACAGCAAATTTAGGGTTCCTGAAAGAAATATGGTGACACATTTCTCTCTGGTGACAGTAAGAGACAATGTCTCTTTTTCAGTTTCTTTTTTCTGCTAAATTGTAGGAGTTGGTTTGTTGGTTTTAATGATTTCTCATATCCTCTGGTTCTTAAACTTCAGCTCCAGCTGTATTTGTCTTCCACAAATATGACCAGAATTGTACATTGCCATCAAGAAACTGCCAGTTCTGTTGATTGGAACTCTTGTAGATTATCAGAAGGCCTTGGGATGGGGCCGGGGAGCAGAATAAAGGAGGTTTTGGATAAGAATGCAAGAAAGGTAGATGCCTAGCCTGGCTAAAGGGAGGGAAGAACAGTTAATTGAAACTGTGAAGGAGTTGGTCAGAGTAAATGAAGTTTCTGCTAAGCAGTGAAGAAGGGAACTATATTTTTGTGGGCTTTAACTACCTTATTATATTAAACTTGGGATTGGGAGTGAGTGAGGCTGCTGCTTGTAGATGACTCTGCAGGCTGCAGAAAAACAAGTTGATGTGGTCATTTATTGCTTGTGTGATTGTGCTGTGTGTGTTAGAAGTTTTGAAGTGGCCAAATGAGTAGTCAAATACATTTGACAAAACAGGCAAAAGTCTAGCAGTTTTGGGGAGGAAGGATGTTGAGATCAGGAAATCATATTAATGTCCTGATGCAGGGAAAGTCAGCCCGTTATGTGATATTGGATAAATTACATTGGAGAGAAATTTTATAAATGCTGTTAAGTACAGGAGGAAACAAGCATCTTTTTGCAGGCAAAAAGTTTCATTTTTCAGGCCTGCATTTTCTCTTTGGCTCTCTGGTGCCTAGTATAAAAAATTCATCTGAAGTTTCTTTCCTTAAGATCTTCATAAAACTATCTCATCTATGGTTTCTTTGGTCCCTTATATGAATGGAATGCTTCTGCTAGTATTAGTGTAATGAAAGTAAGAACTTAACTACACAACTTCTAGCAGTTGTTGTGTTCGTTGCAATACTTTGTTTGCTTTGGAGGACATCAGCTAAGATTTCTTACTTGCAGTGAGCACTTCTCTGAAAACTTAAGTGTATGATTATGTAGAAAGTGCTAAAAGCAGTTATGTGGCTGACTGTTAAAAAAGTCCAAGTTAAGCATATAATCATTAAGTAATTTCAGTTGGAAGGGACTTCTCTAGTTCATCTAGTTCAGCCTCCCACTCAAAGCAATTAGATCAAGTTGTTCACTTCTCTCTCCAGACAGAAAATCTAGTAGATTATTTAGATGTTTGATAATTACTTATCAAAAGAGCAAACTTTTGATGACTATAAAGCAACTCTGAAGGCACCCGGAAAGAAAATCCTTTTCCATCTATGGAGATGACTGCAGCAGAATAGCATCTCCCAGGAAATTCAAAAAGCCACATTTTCTTCTTTGTGTGTCTTCACATGTTTTCCTTTTGCCATTTCCTAAGTTCTTTCTATTTTAATAAAAGTGGCTAATGTAGAATATCAGCATGGATAAATTATAGTGCTTTAAGGAAGTGATGAATCAGATGTGTTTGTAGTCACCTTGATCACTTCTCTGCCCAATTATGTCACGTTCTATGAGATAATTTTGTCACCATTCAGATTACAACAGTATTTTCCTGTATGTACAAAGAGAGCGTAGTGCACTTAAGCTGAGCATAGTTGGAATCCTTGAACACTTCTAGTCAATGGAAACATGACATAAACACTAATGAATTTTTTAGAAGTGTGTATGTTGGGGATATGAACAGTGAATAGCTAAGCTATCAGCAGAACTGGACACTTTCAATAGGAAAATGGTTGAGAAAACTTTGTCACAAGAACCAGAAATTCTGTTTCTCTGACTGAAAAAATAAGAGGAAGTAGATGCATGGATATGCTTAAATACGAGGCACCACAGAGCTGAAATTGAGATGACATTTAGTTCTACTTCTGTTCTGGGATAAGGACCCTATTACACCAAATACTGTGCTAATGGTCTGATCAATTATATAGGTAATTGCTGATCATCCCCAACAGGGTGTTTTTAGCAAACTGTCATGGAATATTAATTAATAAAGTTTTAGGGAGTGTCCATGAACAGATGGAGTAAAATAATGTTGAGTTACAATATTGTTAATGCAGAAGTGAAATTGCTGACAAAGAGCTCAGATAATGGAGGCTGTTGTGTAAAGGTCATACTTATAAAGTCAGGAATAATACTGCTAAACTAAAACTAAAATCGTGTTCTGGGGTTTAGGTAAGCAGAATCCCAGGCTTTCCTCAGCTTGGACAATAAAGAACCTAATTATTGTCCATGCTCTTGATTCATCATTTTTGAGATCCAAGGATTTCATTCATGTCATACATCAAAGCTTAACAGTCCAGGTCTGAGTGTTCCATGGTCATTTTCATGTGTAGATCTTTCATAGATCAAAGCATAAAGCTGTCCCTAGACTGTTTCCAATTTGTGACTGTAAATGGAAATTCTTTAGACATGCCTCTCCCCCAAGAACATTACATGCAAAGAGTTTACTCATGAAAAGGTAGCTGTAGATTTTATTATTTTTTTCATCAAACTTTTTATTAATACAAGCCTTTTCTTATTATAATTTTTTTCATTTTTGTAGTTTACTGTTTTCCACTGTTTAACTCTCAAACATTTGCAAATAGCAAAACAAAGCTATTTTCCTTATAGAAAATCTGTTATTTATCTTTATTTCAAGGAACTCTGTCTAGAACATCCTTGTAATAATCATGTAATGCCCATAATTGGTTAACAAAATTTCTTCAGTGAAATAAGGAGTAATAAACAATTTTCTATGTCTGTGCTGATAGTGCTGGAGTGAAGAGAAGGAAAAAATGATTCAAGGAATTTGTGAAAGAAGCACATACATAGCCAGCAGTCTGTGTGGAAATCTGTTTTTTCTTTCAAATGTGGTTTGGGAAATCAAATGCTTTTCAAAACTTTTCAACAGCACCCACATCTATAAGCATCTTCTCTTCAGAAATATTTTGACATGTTTATATTTGAAAAACTATACCTTGAAATTATTGTTGCAAAAAGCCTGGATTTTCTATAACTTTATTATGAGTAAAAAGTTTAATTTTTGATGTTTTCCTTTTCAAACCAAGTAACAGTTTAAAAACTGTTCTGTTTTTGCAGAGAAGTTAGCATTAAGATAACTGTTTCCCAGAATATGGACGTAATATGAATAATTTCCTTTTAAGAATTGATTATTTTACGAAGGTTCTATTAAGACTTATTTTCTATTTTACCTTTTTTTAGTTTTTAATACTTCATTGGGGCTTATTTCGTAAGCAAACACAAACTTAGCTAATGCTGACCAGAGTTTCTTCTTCTTTCAATATAGGCAACAATGGTAATCAGTGAAAAAGAATGTATGCACTAGTTTTTGTGAGAAATGTGAGCTTATTAAATGGTCCATATGTACCATAGGGAATTAGAAAAAGTATCAGCTTTAGTATATTGTAAAATCTCTACTGCAGTTTTTTGTAAATTTCAAAATGATTAAAAATGCAGAGGTAATGTTATTTAGGAAGAAAACTTTTAAGAGATTAAATTCTTAGTGTTTTAAAAAGTATTTCTTTTATTGCATATAAGCTGTGAAATGGGATTGCATTAACATCCTTTTCAGTTCTCATCTGTCTGTGTTAAGGAAAAAAAACTCTAACAGCAATGATTTTGAAATTGTTCCTGTAATTTATTTACTGATTTTTTTCAGATTTCAAACCAGGATGGTTTTATTTCTTAAGATATAGATATGTATAGATAGATAGATAGATAGATAGATATACATTTTTTTTTTTTAAGCAGGATGCTCGCTACATATAATTTGAATATACAATTTTGCTTCTTTGTTGTATTTAATAATCCTTAGATTTATTAATTGTTGAACTGGGCTGTAAATCAAAATATTCATATTAAATAGCAACTTCTAAATATTGTTCTTTGCTATTAACTTGAACACATGTTTTTTAGCATAAGGTTGTCTGAAGACTTAAGAAAATCATCTTTATCTTCTGTAAGAATTCTATACTACTCTCTGGAGTAGGGCTTGGAAGTAAAGTCTTTTCCTGCTTTACATTTCTCTCTTCTTCTATCTTTAACAGACAGGCAAAAAAGAAGGTCTGCTTAGACCTTTTGCCCAGTAAAATATTTGTATATATGGATAGCATTACATGCAAACACCACTCCTAATTAGCACTGGCATGTTTGAGGCTATTGCAGCAGTTATTAATTTAAAACTCTCAGTGGAAACTGATTGTAAAATAACAGCTGGAACTGCCCATTTAGTTTGAGAAATATAGCTTGTTAATTATCTAATACCAAAAGCTATTCAAAGCTAAATTTATATTTGGAATTTGGCTTTAAAAATGTTCAGCTTTAACTATGAAACATGTTTTTACTTGAAATTTCTTTGTGAGTTCTACAGGCATCTTCAACATAAATAATTTTCCTAAATACATATATTTGAAATACATTTCCTTATAGTGTAAGAGTAAAAATAAAATAAATTTTATAAGAAAATAATTTTTACAACTTTACTTTTGTCTTTAATTGATCAGTTTAGTCACTGTATGTTCTCAATACACATACCTACTTTATATTTTTTCTTTCACCTAGTAGCATAGAACCGGATTCTTAAATAATTTTAAATTTCTTTGTACAGTTCCTCAGAGAAAGGAAATTGAAATATACTTCACAGAACCATTCCTATCAAAGAGTAGTGTCATTATGTCATTTAAGCATCCATTTGTTGTTGATCAGGGCTGCATTTCTGGAAACCTTACTAAGTATGTTGGGGGAAAAGAAAAACAAGTACGTATCAATAAAGAACGAATTTGAAGGAATAACCAATTAATTTAAGCAGATCAAAGTTGAAGCATATAGAATTGATAGAGATATTTTTGAAGTCAAGTAAGTCTTATACAGTGCATATATCAAAAATATTTTAATATGAAGAATAATGTCCTTCCTCCATGATTTATTGTTACTTTCAACTTTGTTTTGAGGACTTAATATGCATTCTATCTGCAAAGCTTTTTCTTCCTTTCTGCTTCTGACTTGGCTGAGGTGTTTGCACGACTGGGTTCTTGTCACTAGCTGCATCCCAGTCCTTCTTATGGAGGGGTGGGGAGGAGGAATGAACTTACTTCTCTGGAGACTCACAGAGATGTGTTTATGTGTGGCCAAAAGCCCTGCTTTAGAGGCAGATGGAGATTTCAAACAACAGCTTCAGAAATCTCTCAAAACCATTCAGGTTTGATCTGGAAGACCATGGGAAGTTGCTCATGTGTTTGGGAGGGGCTCCAGTGTTGAGGTATGGTGAGGAGAACCACTCACCTTGGGCACCTTGTGGAGGTGCCTGTTCTTCAGCAGTGCAGGATGATGTAATGGTCTCCCCTGGCATTGTGGACCAGTTCAGTGGCAAATATGATGTGTGTGTGCAAGCCAGTCCTAGTTAGTGCTTAACTTTCCTAGTTAAGGCACAAAGCATTTAGTTTACAGTGTGGCTAAGATGTTTCATTATTCAGGTATGTGTCATTTAGATTGGGAATGGGTTTCCAGACTCCCTTTAAACTGGATTGTGTGTTCAGATCATTAAATTCTCAGGTTGGACAGTTTAACTGTGAACTTAGGAGCCAGGCATGAAGGATGCATCTCTTCTAAATGGAGTCTACAATGTCTACATACTTTATATAATTTATTGTAGCATATACTCCATTTCTTTGACTAATTATGATGCCATCATTAAACAGCTTAAGGTCAGAAGTAAATAGCAGTTGTAAAGTAAAACTTTCACAAGGGCATTGCTGTCTCTGCTTTGCTCATGTGCTATACTTCGTTCTATAAAAAGTTTTCTCAGCTGTGGGTGATCTTAACTACTATATCTTCTGCAAAGTCAAGGCTGTTAGAGATACACAGCAGCCTTATCTCAGAGTTTCCTTGGTCTTCTGATACTTCTCACTGTCTCAAATACTGTTTTAACACAGTTAATAAGTATTTTCTGTGTGGTATATGCAGAGCTTGGCATGTGAAATCCATACAACCTCAGTTTTGAAATCTAATATGTTTATGGTGACTGAGTGGAGCAGAGGTTAGGATTTCTTTCATTTGTGCTGGTTTGAGATGCTGTTTAACATGTGTTTTTTCCATTTCCTTTTTTTCCCAAAAAATGGCAGTTCTGCTGTGATGAAGCCAATCAAAATAAAATAAAACAAATTGTTTGGCTTTTTGGCTAATTCTAATCCTTTTAATCTTTTGATTGTATTCTGTACACTAGAATGCTCCATTTCTTGAACTTCTTGCCTTGATATTCCCTAGTCTTAAGATTCTAAATACCTGTTATGCATAGGGGTGTTTTTTTCTTGAGACCTAAGGTCATTGCAGTTGTTCTCATCTTCTCCCTAGGAAGAGTAATTTCTTTTCATTTTTTTTCCCTCCATGTTTTGCACATTTTGAATGAACCCCTCAGAAATCTCATGTCTCTTCAACTAGCACTGAAATGCACCTCCTTCATTAAGATCAAGCCTGTAACTATTTGCTTCCCTTAACTATTATAATGGCCCTTTCTCCCATTTGAAAATATTTTCCAAACTTCTAATTCCTCCCTAAAGCAATTCATGTTTTATCACAGTGGAGAGAAAACATGTCAGATGTTTGAAGAGTTCTTTGAGCAGAGGAGTCTCTTGCCCTCCCATCCAAGCAAGTGATGTGCAGACCAGCCATGCCCAGTGAAGGGGCTAGAGGAGTCATGTGTGGCCCCAGGCTTCCTTGGGACAGCCCAGAGTGGGGTCCATGTAATGTCAATTTCTAAGCATTATTTTACCCATGATCATTCGGTAATGAGTTTTGTGCCCATTTAAACTGTAAATCTAAATTTGAACTCTTTTAAGATCTACTTCTCTGTGGTGTTCCTGTTTGTACTTGTGTATAAGAAACTGGCTGAGGGACCTGAAAGAAATAAAAAGTGTTGAGGCCATCAGGCAATTGTTTTCAATAAGGTTATTACCCTAAGCCTATTTGTTGTATAGGCACACAAGGATTAGCCCTGGCAAAAAGGTGTATTTTGTCAGCCTGGGCTTGGATCAGCTTAATCTGTCATCATGATCTGGGCTTTTGAAACAGCACAGAATTTGACACTGTGTACTAAGAATTTTTAAATAGTTCTTAGATTCAGCATTAACATTATTAAATAGACTGTAACAGTTTAAAAAGGTAAACAAGAAAGGGCACAGAGACAAAGAAAAAACACATGAAATACCACTTAAAAATCCCAGCATGCTTTCACTGTTTACATACTCAGCAACTTTAATGCAATGGAAAACTTTTCAGGTAAAACTGGGAAATAAAAGGTAATCTGAAAGATAGAATTAATTTTTCTATGAGTTGTGTTTTGTGTTTTATGTTTGTTATAAAGCAACGTTATTGAAGTTTTTACATTTCTTCAAGTTACATCCCTTTAATCTTTATTTTTCCCTTACCTTGGTAGCTTTATATTGCGCCTGTTATTGTGAAATACAGAGGGAAATGAGGGGAGGTGTTTGGGTTTCTGTTAACATGGAAGAAAATAATTAGCTGGTACTTAGAAATGAATGCCACGTTACGAGCTGGAGTGGTTCCTCTGTATGAATTACTTAAGTAATGTTCCTTTACTTTACACAAACTCCTTACAGTTTCTTCCCAGACTTTACATTGCTGATTCTTAAAATATATGATTGAATTCACACATCAAGGTTGCTTTTCTGTCTTATGTACTGAAAATTAACATCTAAAAGTCTTAGCTGCAGTAAATGATTTATTCTAAAGGAACTGAGGAGAGCTTTTAAAACTTCCTATTCTACAGTTTTCTTCATAACTGTTTGTGAGTAAATATAATTTCCATTGGATCTGGTTTCAAACAATGCTTTTTGTTGAAAAGTATTTTCCAGTAATATATAAAGCAGGCTTCTTTTCTTTGTAGCATTTTTAACTCTAACAGGATCTCAAGGTAAATATAATGCAAGTTGTGTGCTTCTGTTACAGGGAGAAGCATATCCCATTTGTAATGAAACATTTGTTAACTTCTGTATACAGATTGTGGTTCATTCCATAAATATTTGTGGGTTCTCTGATGTCCCTCACAGGGTTTTATCTATGACAAATTCATACCACAGTTCTTAAACTACATTTTGAATAGAAGATTTCTTTCTTTTGCAAAACTGTTTGCCAGTGTCTTTCATTTAATGCTTGTAAGTATTTCAACTTTGGTTTTCAATTATTTAACAAAAAGGATTATCAGAAATATACAGAATGGTAATATGTTATTTTAGCATATTTCTCTATGGGATACTCTTCCAAGCTCTCATGGCAAAATTAAATCCATGTTACTGTTATCCTGAGCAACTCAAATTTTACTATTTGTAAATAGACTATGGTTCCTAGCTCTTAACTGATTTTTCCAATATAGTTTCACTTAGCTCAACCACCTTAAGTATGGTCAAAAGTCATGCTTAATGTTTGTTATGTTTAAGGTCTTACTGTGCTATTAAACCTGATTAGGCTGCAATAAAAAAAGAAAGAAAGAAAAAAAAGATTAAAAGTCGTGTACAGTGGTTTTGTTGCATTTCAGAAGCTATTCTTCCTTTTTTTTTTTTTCTTAAGAACAAACAACCCATCACTTTTTTTTAAGGGTGGTTTGTAATCTTATGGGCTTTATTAGTTGTTGGACACAAAGATAAACGTACCATTCTTGAGCCTCTCAAAACATTTTTCATGCCCACTGATATTTTTGTTGCTAGGTTTTGGGTTTTTTTGTGAGAAGGCAATGGCCAGCACTGGTATGTTAATGGCTAACACAAGTGCATGTTGAGAGTAATAAAATACAGAGATAGTATCAGGCATCTCTATTAGCTTCAATGTAAATGACTGGCATAAGTTAGCTACTCCAGTTTTCTGGCTTGATATTGTGTATTCTCCAACACTAAAAAATAAACAAGTGGTACAAATAGAACATAGGAGTATCTATAAATAGATATGCCCTGTACTTGCAAGATAGGAGCAGAATAGGTTTGAACCCTTTCTGATAACCAAAATTACTTAACTATTGAATAGTATTATTTAATCTTTGTATGTGATGATTTTTCAAGGAACAGGAAGAAACTTGCAGATTAGCAAATCTAGCTGCAAAGCAAATTGGAAATTTTTCTGTTTCCCAGTTTAAGGTTGGAAGTGTATAAATACGTGCCTATATGTATTCAAGAAAAATACAGAGGAATGCAATTCTCTGGCATATCTTTTTTCACCTACTTTATTCATACAGCTTGCAATGATTGATTTTTCCATGTTTTTGGCATAGTCAAAAAAATGCCTGATACATTATGTAACTGCAAGTGTTGTTGAAGTTGTTTTCTAAAAATAATTTTCCAAATCTATGTATTGTATTTTTCACTCATTGCAGCTCATAAGAGTGTAACCAATTATATTTACTAAGCTGGACTCAAACTACAGGTGGTGGAATTTGCTGTTTCCCAAATGGGCAGTGTATTTGTTGGTGTGTTTGTATCTGTGCAGTGTCCTTGCAATTTTTTTTTTTTAGCTCCAGGTAGAAAAATAAAACTCTTAAGTTTTCTTTATAACCACCATCATTTAAATATTTGGGCGGCATCATGGAGTCAGTGAACTACCTGGCGTTGGAATCTGTAGTCTTCATGGTCAATATTGTGAGTACACAGGGATATTTTGAGCAGATTTGCATCTTTTTTGTTTCTCTCTTCACCCCTCTTCAAATGCATATTTAGAAGTAAAAGTCCCCTTCAATATATTTTGTTAGGCATAGATTCATACTGACTTAGGAGGTGCCATTAACAATAGTCTAGTGGGGTTTTAAGGAGGAAAAAACACTGGCTTTGACATGACAGGTAATGTATTCCATAATTAATATGAAGTGAATTTTTATATCAGGAAAGTTTTCAAGGGATATTGAAATAGACAAAGTAGTGCCAGTACTTCAGGAAAGAAGAATTAAAGGAAGGTTAGTTTTAATACTGTGTTATTGACGTATTTTATAGTATCATATACAGTATTTCAAAAATAGTTTCAGCTTGCCATTATGAATATGGTGATTCTATAAGAAGAAGAAGAAAATACAAGTGGCATCTTGAGAAACTAATGCAATCAGCGTCAAAGATAAATGTGAATTGACTTGGAAAGTTAAATATTCATGTTTTAGAATAGTTTCTTGTATTATCCATGTTATAAACATTATCTGCTGCAATAGACACATGCTGAAGGTATGCATTAATATACATTGTTTAATGTAAAGGAAAAGCTGGTAATTATTTATTTATAATGTTCTTTTCTGCTTCAGATACAATTTGATTGATGTCCAGGTATGAGTTTGATATACTGACACAGCAGCAAAAAGGAACCTTGTCCCATGTCAGCTTATGAAACACACTGAGGACAGGCCTTCCAGCCAGTTCCTTTATACCAGGTTGTACCACACCACTTAGAGAAATTCCATGCATCAAATATGAAGGCCTGTGTTCAGTGAAACAGGTATTTCCAGGTGAATTTATAGAACATCTGGAAAAACTGAGGTATTGTATCATTTAATTAGATTAATAATTAAACCAAGTAAAATGCAGGCTGAAAACAGTGGGAAAATCACAAGATTATTTATCTTAGTCATGTGGTAAAGCAAGTAGACACAAAATATTTAAAAGATTGAAATGAAAGATCCTTTGACTGCCGAACAGCATTAAGTTTTGAGATAAAAATATTTCTACCATAAAACAAAAGCATAAAAGTCTTTGGGTTATATTGTATTTTGGCTTTTTTGCTAGTCCCCTCCCCAGACTTCCACTATTTAGAGAAACTCTATTCCGCTTGGTTTTTTTTAAAAACATTTGGCATCCAAAAATATCATACAGACCTTCCATTGGAATTGTGCATACTTATCATTTATACAGTCTGTCAAGTGTATATTTATACAGTGCTCCCCGAATTTGGGTGAATGCTTCAAAAGTATAAAGAGATTTCTCAAACTGTCTAAACATTAAACAGTATAAAAATGAAAAACTGATTTTTACGAGTTCAGACTTGCTCATGCTGTTATTTTTGCCGAGGAATTTAAACAGTAAAATTACAGAAGTAATTAAACAGATGACATCTAAATGCACAGCTGCAAAGTTCAGCTTTCTTTCATTTTACACGTTTTTTGAGAGAGGCTAAAATTACTTCATTGTTTACTAATACCATACCTTATTGTTATAGGGTATTCATACTGTGTTCCAGAAGCAACTCTAGAAGATAAGTGCACTACAGAAGTTCTTCAGCTTCTTTGCAGGCAATTACTGTACCACAGCCCTTGTAACAAGGGACTACTTTTATATGTCTGGTCACCTCACAGGATATGTAGAGCATTTCCTGCCCTTGGGACTAAGAAAGGAAGCAGAGGGCCAAAATGTTTCATGTGTGAGCTACTGTAATTCCTTTCATGTGTTTAGTAGCTTTTATATGATCAATGCACTGCTACCAGTCCTGACCTTGGTGTGGCCCAGTTCAGTAAAATCTGACCTTCCTAAATGGATAGCAAATGGAATTATAGTAGCACCCACCTGGCACCACCACTGTAATTAATAAGCACAAGGGGGTGTTGATTATTTTTTTTTCTCTGAATAGCTACCTACTGGGTTTCAAAATAAAAATATTTAAGTAGTCACATAAATAGAATAAATAAATAGTATATCATTTAAAATCACAGTTGTTAATTTTTATCCGTATTTTATATCTTTGCATTTTCAGAATACTCTCAAAATGTTTTCTATGCAATTAATTATATTCACAAAATTATTATGGCTTTATGCCCAGAGTATAAATTAGTAGACTGTTCAAGAGGTGGCTTTTGTTGTTTACAGATACACAGTAAGCAAGTTTAGAGAGAACAGGAATGAAATCTGCCTCTCCTATTTTCCTTTGGCATGTTCTATCCTTGCAAAGGGGGAAGCATGTCCTGCAGGCCCATGGCAGGCCAGCCAAAAGTGTCTGTCTAGTCCCAAACATTCTTGTGCACAACATAAGGAGACTCTGCTCTCCTGCACGTCCATGCATCCAGTTAGACTTGTCACCTCGAGTTCTAACTGAGAGTGTTTTCTGTTCCTTCTGAGAGAGTGTCAACCACATATGCAAAATAGGCACAAACCATTGCATTCCATTCACTAGATTTCTTCTTCTATGTTCAAAACCAAATCTCTCTTCTCTTGCATTATGATAGCTCAATGAATGTCAGTCCTTTTATAAAATGGTTTGGGATTAAATAAATACCTGTATGACTCAGTAGTTGTGGTTGATGAAACTAGTCACGTAGAGGACACACAGTAGTTAGCAAAATGTGATTGTAATTTTACAGTTTTTCATCTCTGAGCAATTTCTTTCAGAACTGAGGGCTTTTTTCTGTGTTGTCTGTTTTTAAGAAAAAGCTTACAAAGTAATTGTAAGGGAAGACCTGTCTGTTTCAGCTTGGCAAGAAAAGGCTGTGTTGAAAAATATTAGTAAAGAAAATAGTATATTTGGATATTTTAGATAAAGTTTGATTATTACTATCATTATTTTCTGTAGAAGAGTTATTGCTGCACAACTAGAAAAGTCTAGAATCAGAGAAGAGCTAACTGTATTTCTAACTATCCCATCTACATGTCTCAAAGTGACTATTTAATAACTAGCTTGGAACTTTTTAAGGGAAACACTTGCAGGTAGAGTACTGTGATGGCTTTGTTGAAGATCCTGAATACCTTCTCTTAATGTCATTCTCTGTCAGCAACCATGATTGTCATAGTAGTAGATTCTGTACTGTGCTTGAAGTATCTAGAAGCTGAGAGTGAATTCAAATAGCAGAATTCAAACCCTTTTCAAGGCTGAATTTTCTAAACATGTATCTAACACATCCTTATTCCAGACTGACACAAAGGAGACTAAAAGACATGTTAACAACAATCTACTAAAATCTTACTGCTCTTTTATTTGTTTAACTGTTCTAGATGATAATGCATCCAGGGTTTTTTTTTTCACCAGGCACTTCAGCATTAATGTATTGAATCATGTTTTAGGACATGCTAATCCATAATTGAATCATCTTTCTTTTTTTTTCTTTTGTGATGTAAAAGTACTAAATTCCCATATGCATATCCTTGTGTTACCTAATGATCTTTATAGCTATTTATTGTCTTGTCCTCTTCTTTAGCTTTTTTAATACCTATACCAGTTCCTCTCCTCTCAGTGATACTTCTCTCTGTAGGTATACAGAGCAAAAAACAGACCAGTGCCCAAGAGATAGAAGTCACACATTTATCCAACATTAATTTGAAAAAGAGGAAAGTTACTTGTTACACTTGCATTTGTGCATCCCTGTATCAATTGTTTGAAGCAGTCGGGTGCAATCAGAAGAAAATTTTGCATATGTTTCAGTCACTGGTCTTTTTTTTGTCAACATACTAACTGTACAAGTAATCTACCTCTCGGCTGATTTATGTCTTTGTACGAAAATCATGAACACTATAAATCATTATAAAGTTAGAACTGATGAGTATTGTTGACCACAAAACATATTTAGTTATAATGCAATTAATAACTTTTTCCTTTGTATTAGTGATGCAATGTACTTGTCCGCTATGTAAATGTTAAGAAGTCTTCAGTCATTTTTATTTTGCTCATAGAGCTATCGCTGATGTTTTCTTTTTACAAGAGTCCTATACATATTATGAAGATTAACCACTCTGAATTATAGGACATCTGCCATGTATTTTCTTCCGTAGATAATGTTGGTGTATCTGGCTGTGCAGAACACAACACAAGGGCTAATCAGACAGAATGCAGTTTTCATTGTTAAAGAGATTCATGTAATCAGTAGTATCACTTGCTAATCAGAAAAGCATTAAGCAATTTACTTTACTTGTTTTTACTTTTTTACAAACTTTACTCAGTTTATATTTTCATTTAATAAAAATTTGCACGTACCCAATCCAGAGTGTCTTGCCAGCAAATATGGAGATGGGACAGTAGTTGAGTTATTTGGAGGCTGAGCTGGAGAGGGGAGAAGGGGCAGCTGCCAACAAAGCCATTCATATGTAGCATAATTCCTGGAGAAAAGAGGCAGGAACAGTGAGAATTGGTGTTTACTGCTGATGGCATTTGAAAGCCTGCTATACTGATCCAGACTAAGATAAAGGTTTCCAACATCCTGGCAGTCATAAAACACTTTCAGTTACACCACAAGTAAGTGTCCCTATGGACAGATGGCAGGGTGGGGAAGCAAAGCGGGGGTTACCCTTGTCCCGGAAGACATGCGTATCACTCAGTATGGCAGAATATGTACCCAGGATCATGTGAGGACCTTCTCTTCTTGCCTAAGATGTCTCCTCCTCTCTTCTTGCAACATCAGAATGTTCTTATCTGCTGCTTTTCTTTAATTTCAGCTTCGGTGATCAGGTTCCATAATTATTCCTCTTGCCCAGTACTGTGCTCTCCTTTTCTTTCTGCTTAACTTCTCATTCTTCTTTCCATCTTCCTCACAAATAAGTGTTTTTAATATCTCCAAATTTAGGCACATCCAGGACTTCCATCATGAGAAGTCATGCTACAGGATTTTTTTATTCTAGTACTAAGATCATGATGTATATCATGATATATGATGTTGGAGCAGTTCTGTTTCTCTCCCAAGGGCTCAAGTGTTAACCTGTCTGTGATAAAAACACATCTATTTGGTATAATTAAAAAAACCCAAAGCTGTAGTTGCCTTTCTTTGAAAAGCTGATTACTGTCTGAGGTTTTACTTAGAGAAGCTTAGCATTCTCAAAGGCCAGTGTTGTTGTCATAGATTGTCTCGGTTTAACACATTTTTGTTCTGTGCCCTTCTTAACATCTATAGCATGTCATTCCAGATGGAGTCCATTGTGTCCCTAAGAAACACTCGCTTCAATTTCCTTGTTTGGTACAATACATTCAATAGCTTTTCAAGGAGGAAGCTTTATTAAATTGAATTGGGGAAAAGGCAGTTAAGGTGCATTAGGTCAGTGATAAATACTGCTGTGATTTCTACAGTATTCAGTCACATCTCATGCATTGATGAGGAGCTTTCAGACTAGATTTAGCCTGGGACTTCAGAAGCTTAAGCAGAAGAGGAAGGGGTCCTTTTACATGTGTGCCACAGGTTTTACCCCTGTGAAATAGAGAGTATATATTCATCCAAGATTACTGTCTGTTTCCTTTTTAAGTTAGGATGGGAAGTATCTTTAACCACCAGAAAAAAACCTTTAATAATTGAAATTTGGGTAGATAGGTTTGTCATCTCTCTGCTTGGAAGCAGAAATCAGTGCATACAGAGATCCAGTAAGTACTAATAAAAATTAGCTGTTTCATGTAAAGTCTGCAAATATTTCTTAATTAGTACATAATTTATAGTCTTTAACTGCCATTTTCCTGGCTTATGTAGGTTTTTGTAGGTCTGAGATGAGCTGTAAGTGAATAAATTTAACTTCTTTACAGTGGGTCTAAGAATTATGCTTATTCAGCAGCATGTAGTAACTGGTTCAACATGAATTGCTTCTTAAATAAACATACAAAAAACCTGACCCAGACTAAATCAATTTAAAAAAGGAAAAACTTCAAACCTGTGTTTCCTGTTACGTGCTTATGATCGTCTTCGGTTGCTTATGATCTTACTGTATTATTGACCAACTGTTGTATTCTACACCACCTGCCGAAAGGTTCAGATAAGATAGTGAAGTTGTTTTCAGAAGAGGGAAGCAATTAAAATCACAACCCCTACCGTACATTTCAGCTGATAAAACATCACTTATGCTGGAGATAGAGAAGTCATGAATTTGGCTTATGCTGTTTTCCTGAATTTATTTGCTGCAAGGATTTCAGAGACTGCAGAGCTCAAACAAAGCATGCGTGCTTAAGATTAGGCCAGTTTTGCTGTGGTTTAACATACTTTTATCCTTCTAGGAGGTATACAACTAATAAATTGGAGGATACTTAGGTAAATTTTTGACATGGAAGACCAGAAATGAGGGCTTATGTAAATGCCTGTGTGTAAATTGTTGAATGGGAAACTAGAAATGAGGGCTTATGTAAATGCCTGTATATATATTACTTGTTTGGGAAAAGGCTATATTTTGATCCTTGTATAAAAAGGGCATGATGTACTTTCTGAAAGCCATAATGAGCTTTGTCAAAACATCAAGGCATTAATTACGAACCTTTGTATTTTTCATGTATGTGCAAAATATGTGTTGCTTGAAATGGGTCAGCTATAGAAACACAGTTTGTTTGCTTGGATTTCAAAAGTATGTCTGAAGCATCAGAAGAAGAGTTTTGTATTACATATAGGAGATTGCTAATAGTAGGAACAAAATGCAAATGTGAACTTTTATATCAGCATGAAAATATTGAATTATTAGTCTGTAATATCCCAAAGTACATTAAAAAAAAGAAAAAGATACAGTGGACGAATGTTACACCAGCAAAGCAATACACTTGTACCTTGTGTTTAAATAACACCCTTGTATGTTTTGCTGCACCTGAAGATGTTTGCCAAAGAGTGATTTTGTTGTGGTTTATGTTTAAATAAGTAAATTTGTGAGGGTAAGAAAGCCATCGTCACAATGGGGAGTTTCAGATCAGCTCATACAGACACATTGTGCTCAAGGAATTTGGTTCACAAGATCTGAATGGGTCTAAGGAATATCTAGGTGAACCTATTGCACGTTATCAAGCTGCTCATAGAAGAAGAAATGAAAAATGCTCACTGTGAAGTACGAGAAAGAGCAGTCCATTATGCACGTGAAATTAATATCATATTCTGTTTTATATACATAAGCAGATTTCCTAAAATACGTAATTTGGTGCTTTATTTAAAGTAGTATTTCACAAAACATGTATTCCAGTATTTACTTGTACTAGACAAAGTATATAAATAGATATTGGATCATACAATAATCTACCGTGGTGGGTTTTTTTTTTTTTAAACTGCATTCATATTGACAAAATAATGCCTTTAAAAGAATAATAAAAGGCACAGTGGTTGTGGTTAGGTATGTGGAAAGTTGACAAACACATTCTTAAGTTTTAAGAAACCACATTTGATTTTGAAATACCACTACTGACATAATAGATTTTCAGTGTGTTTCTACTAAGCACTTAAGAAAGTTATAGGGACTACTGAACCACGCCATCACACTGCCTCACCAGAAGTGACTTGATCAAAATGGCTTTCCTGTCATCCACATGCCTCTGTGGGTACATATGATTAATTACTTAATTTTCTTAATTGCTAACATACTCCATTGGTGACAATGGCAGTGTATTAGCAGTTTCAACTGTATTTGGATTTAGGCAGCATTGGGATTGTACTTTGAAACAGATTGCATACTTGTAGGTTGCATACCTGTACTCTGAGTTTGCCGTTTGGGATGTGCTACTTTAATAGTTATTTATTTTTAGATAATTAGCATAAAATTAGCACAAATTGCAGAATTATTACTTTTTCTGGGAAGACAAGAGCTGTAAACTAAGTCATTCTGGCAAAAGACAACAACCTTGAACAGAACAGCAAATTGGATGTCACATATATGAAATCAGTCAATGGACTACAATTTGTGATCATAGATTGAAGGAAAAAAAAGTTAAGATCCCCTTGCTCCCTTATTTTGAAATACAGTGATAATATAATGGTGAATTCCTTTTATAATATCAAATGAGCAGTGCACAAAAGGCTGTATTGTTCCCAGTGTAGAAAGGGCAAGATAGTTTTTTTAGTATTTCTCAGTGCTTATTAGCAGAAGACAAATGGTAGTAGGAGACTCCTCTTACTGGTCAGTGGTAAAACTGAGTGGTCTCCCTGCTCATTTAATAACTCTTGAATGTTTTGTCGAAGTTGAGTCTGACTTTCCAAAACTCAGCTCAAGACTGAAATACTTTGTAAAGTTGAATGTAGTAGAATCCAGAAGAATCCACGAGGAATGTGGTTCACTCAAAAATGCTTTTTGCTCACTTGTCCGAAGAATTTTATTTAAAAAGCACTGTGCTGAAATACAGTGCTAAAAGGATTGAATTGTTTTTCCATCATCTTGGAATATTCTTTTTCATTTTTATTCTTGGATAAATTTGAACAGTGGAACAATTGTCTTACAATGAACTTCTTGGTTGTACCGATGTGTAGCTGTTCTTTGTGAGGACTTGAATGTGACATCCTTTATCCATTCAGTGATATGAATCAGTCCTACTTCCCCACACGGCTGCTCATATGGACTTGATTGGAAGTGCAATGAAGTCAATGCATTGATCTCATATCAACTTTGGTACATCTGGCTAAATTTAGGAATATATTCATTTGCAGATCTCCCATTGAATTCCATAGGAAAGAGGCAGATGGGTATTTTTGAAGATTTGAAATTAAAATAATGCTTAGTGTAGACAAAAAAGGCAAAATTGATACTTTCATTTTGTTAATTTGGATCTTAACAAATATCTGATTCGTCTGATTTTGACCTTTGGTGATTTCTTTTCCTTTTCTTGACATTACAGGAGAGCACTAAATCTAGGAATTCTTCGAGACCCTGGATCAGAGGTTGAAGACAGACAATATCAAATAGATCTTCAATCTATCAACATCGGTACTGCTTATTGGAATCAGTTGAAACCAGAGAAGGAAAGTGGAAAAGGAGGGGTTTTGACAGAGAGTGAGAGAAATTCTCAAAATCCAGCACTTGAATGGAACATGGCCAGTAGGTAGGGATTTTTTTTAAAACTTACTCTTCTCTGAAATTACACAGCACAAACACTACAGAGAGTATGCATGGTACACCTGAATTAAATAATTCAGTACTGGTTTTGCTTTAGCACATTTCCATAGAGTTTTGGATTACACATTTGAAATGCATATTACTGTTGTGGTTCCACTGTAGTTACTGTCTAGTTACTGTGGGCCTTTGCTTCCATTATAAGCTCTTCTCTGAGTGACTTACTGTCTGTCCATAAAAATAACTCCAGGGCTGAGACTTCAGCTTCTCAGTCTCTATAAGGAATGGGAGGTTCTGTTTTGTGGAGGGGTTTGGGTGTAGGGTGTGGTTTTTTTGTGGTGGTGTGTTTTTTTCTTTGTTTTTAAACTTCTTTTGTTTGTATTTTTACAGAGCTTGAGTAAAACCAGCTTAGACATTTCTAAATTAGAGAAGGATAAAGTAGAACATTTCCTATTGATTCTGAACTGGTTTTTGCACTTCTATAACTAAAACCAGATGAATTTTGAGAATGAGATATTTCAACTGAGTCTCCTTTATTGGATATTGTATATGTGCACACAAAGCCCCACCCTCTGGTTAAACACGGTTGAAAGACAAAGCATGCATACACTTGCCTGCTATTTTAAATTTTGAAGTTTTCAAATATAAAAGGGGGGGAGTTAATTGGTAATTTGTGAAGATTCGACATTCTTATTTTCGTTATAATGTACTTTTTTATACTTAAAAATTCATACAAGTTTAAAACTAAATTTTTACAGACTGTGTAGCAGTCAGATTTCACTTTTCAAACTGGCAGTAATAAGGTCTGATGGCCAAGAACAAGCTTTCAAAAGTAATTTTGTGTATTTAGAAGCATTTCTGCTAGGAGATACCTCTTTGCCTATACATTTAGCTATTTGTTTTCATTTAAAAGTCCTTTATATCTAATTCATGCGGAAACAATCTGATTTTTATGAAATGTGTGCATAATTTTATGGTTCCCAATACATGATTCCTATTTGCATTTAGGGATGAGTTCCTAAAAGTGTTGTAGAAAAACAGGCAGAATCATCCAGAAATAACTATTTTTTGCTTAATTTTCAGTAAAATGGGATGAGAGGAGTCATATTTTTCTGAAAGTAAGGCAAGTTGTAACAAAGTTGTTACATGAGAATGGCGCACAGACTGAGCTTTGTAAGTGATGTATTGATTCAGGGCCAAGAGGGCAGATAAGCTCACTCTGGAGGAGACCATGCAGGAAAAAGATGTGATCAATAATAAATTCCAGTTTATCCTTGAAAAATAGAGGCCAGGAAAAGCAGTTCTAACCAAAAGAAATAATAAAATGGCAAGTAGTCACAGGAGTACAGATAAAAATTTTAGCAGAGAAATAGACTCTGATCTTAATTTATAAGATCACATGGTTCCTTCCTGTCTTTTTAAAATTTATTTTTTTTAAACTCATATAATTCCATAGATGTTTTTTATTTTAAATTCTTAGCCTTAAAAATGTGTATGACTTTCTAGTTGGGCCTTGATATTGGACAAGTTCCCCATGAATTTCTTTGTCACAAAATTCCACATTCACTGGAATATCTTGAAAAATAAGATTATGTTAATATCCAAAGGACTTACAGCCAATTTGCAACTTAAACTAACACAGCAAAACCAGCCACTGAGAGATTGGCTTTCCTTTTCCTTTCCATTGGTGACTGAAATCCTACTGCCAGCACACGTTGAGTCTGAGCTTTATGGTTATAGGTTTAGATAGGAAATTTGGTAGGATTCCTGAAAAGCTAATAGGACAAGGAAAGCAGCTATTACAGACAATCTTGAGTTCTCTTTTTCTTTTTTTTTTCCCCCCCTGTAACTGCTTGGACATGCTTCCTCAGCAGACTTCCAAAATGAAGTTTTATTAGAATACAAATAAGTATATTTGGTTTAAAATTGCTTTTGAATGAATCTTGTACTTGGGTTTTAATTTAGATCAGTTTTAATTAAATACATTAGGTTTTCATTTCTGGTGTGCAATTACAGTATTTTAATTCCAGCTTGAATTTGTTTTCAAGAAAAATTATGAATGCTTTCGTATCCTTTTGGTTTTAAATTTTACACATTTACTAAAGGTTTTTTCAGGATCTTTCCATTTTTGCTTTTTAGTTGGCAGTCAGTTTTGCTGTATCTGGGTTTATTTTGTGACCTGTGGAAGTGATGTGCTGAGAACTGGAAGAACCTGCACTGAACTCTGCCATCCATGGCACTGTTTCCGGCATGCAGCAAGAGGGCGGCTGCAGGATGTTTTACAGGGTGCTTACTGTTTCCAGGGTTAAGTTTATCTTAATATTTACTGCAAATACCACAAAAGCTTTAGGCTTTAACCTAATAGTGATACCATTTTTTAAAATTCTTTGTTTCTTAGATGTGTTTAACCTGGGACATTATGAATTATTTTTGCTGAGTTATTTTAGGGTTAATTTCTTTGTTTGGTTTTAATATATTTCTGTTTGTTCTTACTCAGTGTTATGGTATATTAGGATCACTGGGTTTAAAGATATCTGTTTCCCTCATTTTTGTAATTCTTAAGTGCTATGTGGGGCAGTAGAGAATCTAACCTATATCCAGGTTTTTCATAGTTACTTTACAGAAAACTTCAACATCGATACTAGCCATTCCCTTTCCATTCCAATTTGTAAAAGCATTACTGGATTATTTCAAATCAAAATTGCAAAAATTTTGAAATAAATTATATTGTATTTTAATCTACAGTTGAAATTTGGCCTGGTTTAAAAAATTTGTGTGCCAGCCAAACCACTGTAAGTAGGAGATCTATGGATATCACACAAACAAGTATCTGAAGGCTTTTGACATAATTTATCATTTAAATGCTTTAGCAATCTTTACACTGAAAGTAAATCCTTCAGATTTTCCCATCACTTTTTCTAGTACTTAATATATTAAGGGGTTGCCTTTTTTTTTACCCCCAACCTTACATTGCAGTTTGGAAAACAAACCACCATATTCTAAGACTAAGCTGTTGAATACTTACAGGTGTTTAGTGTAAGATTCTTCAAGAAGGGCTATAGTGAAATGCTGGTGTGATGCCTCCTGTGTCTCTGCAGGTCACCCCAAGGAGACTGGGGGAACTGGAACACTCTGTTAGGGTGCATGCAGTCTTGCAGAAAAAACTGTCTAGATGCTATGCTGTACTGAGGATCCGGGATCATAACTCTTTCCATTATGAAATGTTTATACTTCACCATAGATGTTATAAAAAGCTCCCTAATGGTGTAATATATAAAAAGAATACTGGAAACAGTCAGACAGTTCTAATAAGGTTATGTACAAATGAAACCTGTCCACATTTATTCCCTTTACCAAACAGCATGTGGGGAACTGGGAGTACTTAACCAAAAGAAGTTTTCTTGATTGAAAACTGCTTTTTCAGCTTGCAGATCTCCTCCTCCCTCTCCCTCCACTCAATGGAAAAAACAACAGCCCTGAAGGAAATAAAGAAATATATCCTCTCTTGAGGCCTCGCCCCCATCCCTGTGCAGTCCTTCTACAGCTCCCAGCAGCAACTTCTGCTTCCTGAAGCCTGAATAAACTTTGTTTAAAAAAAAAAATAATTGTGCTTAAAAGCATTACTTCTCTGTGTGGTAATGAATTGAGTGTGGCAATATACTGCGTTACAGTTTTGTCCTTAGCATACCACCATCTGGAACAGCTCTCATGGAGTACATCAGGGAGCCAATGATCTGTTGTACAAAACTGAACCAAATACCACTGCAAGGATCCTCAGAAAGGTTTCCTGCAGATTTTTTCTTTGAATAGTTTTCATTTTCCTGCTTTTTGGAAAGTTCTTGGCAGCTTGCCAAGTTCTAATGAGACAGACCAGAAAAAAAATGATCTGTAGATCTTTGTGTAAGGAAGTAGGGGCATTCCCCTTTAATCTTTTGGAATAAAATGCAATGCATTTTTATTCAGTAATTTATTTTAGTTGCTGTCTTTTGTTGTACCTGAAGTTGTGCTTGTATTCGTACTGTACAAAGCCTTTCTCAATAAGATGGGGCGTTTTATTTTTTATAATCATCCACAACAAAGAAATGCTGCACAGCATTCTTCATAAGATAAAAAATAGCTTTCCTGAGGTCTTATAATATAGAAATAGTAATTCTTTACAACTAGGTGGTTTATACTTTTTCATTATCTAATTTTGGTTATTAGATGGTCCTCAGAATGTTGCTGTGCTATTTTACTGCCATGTGACATGTCTTTGCAACACCTCAGAGAGATGAAAGGATGTGAATTAGTCATTAGTAGTTAGATATCCTAATACATTCCTAACACATTTGTATATCAGGCATTAGCTGATTTAAACAGCTACATGGGAAGCCTGCAAGAGAAAAATCTTTCGTAAGTCTCAAGTTAACATGCTGTCTTAAATAACATCTTTTGACATTTTGTATGCCTCAACACTACTAGAGAACACTTGGACTTTGTGGCCTATTTCATGATAATATTTTTTTTTTCTTTTTCACATCACAAAATTCTCCATGAGGACTCATCTTTCTGTAGCTAGTAAAATTACGTGGTGCAAATGTGCTTTTGATT
Organism: Corvus kubaryi; assembly: GCF_017639235.1. NCBI lineage: Eukaryota > Metazoa > Chordata > Aves > Passeriformes > Corvidae > Corvus > Corvus kubaryi. Next base: position 15,130,119 of record NW_024581127.1, read on the forward strand.
GTTATTCATGTATTGAATGTATACAAGTTTCTTCCTGCCTTATGAATTTTTAAGTATATAAGGGCTCAAAGTCTAGATTCAATAAGGTATTATTAAGAAAAAAATATAATTAATAATAAGATAAACCTTTCCAAATTTCATATCTAGGTTATGTTTAGCTATTAGTGGCCACATTTTCTGTTTGTTTTGATTAGTGTTTTCCACATGAGAGTCATAGTAGTAGGACTTAGTCCTACTTGTCCATTTTCTCAGCTTATCCAATCTCACATCATCACATCTCCTTAATTAGGGCAACATCATCTCTTTGGCAGTCCTTCCTCCTCGTATAACTTCAACGTGCTTCTGACTGGATATAATTAAATACTGATGATTTGACTTGATGTAATCAAATGTTGTTGCTTCCATTGCAAAATTCTGTTCTTCACATTTTTTTCTCTCTTCTTCCCACAACATTTTTTGTCATATTAATCATTAAATGTCCTTGCTTTTGCAGTACTTCCAGACCCCCTGTCTATCCATTTCCCTTTACGTGTCTTATTTGCTTTGACACATCTACACTCCCTGCTCATCAGACCTCATCACACCAGTTACCAGGACTGACCACATACAGTGTTTCGAAAAGGCACTTCCTTGCTCACTCCTGTGTGTGATAAAGGCATTTCCTGCAAACATTCACATATTTATTGCAATATTTTATTTTAAATCCTTCAAAAAAGTTGATTTCTAGTATGCTGTAATATAAAAACGATAAGACAGGTTGCCACTGTATGGATAGCATTGCCTATGCTGCTCTTAGTGGTTTACTTTTACTTCCTTGTCTGTGGGTGTGTTTTTTCTTATACTTAAATTGTAAGCCTTTGAGGACAGAGACCATTTTCATCCTGTGCTTTTGCAATGTGGATCTGTGGTCCATAACCAGAGTTTATGTTATTGTGCAGATAAAGCCCAAATTCTGCACTAAGGCACCTCCAAACCTTATCACAGTTGCTTAACTGCCTTGTTCCTTTGCGTTAGCATATGGTCTTTCAAATGCACTTACTTTTAAGTGTAGATGATCAACTGCTTTAACATCTCTAAAAATACTAGCTTTTCCTTTTTTTTCCAAGACAAATATATAACAGATGCATAAATGAACCACAGAATGAATGTGCTGCAGACATAGAGCCATCATTACACTCTTCACAATCAAGTTTTTTCATAAGCTCATGTGGCGTACACCTGTGTTAAGTTAACATTGCACTTAGGTGCAGTGTGGAAGACTCAATAATTCAAAGTGGAATTTGTTTCTTTGTTCCTTTTATGCTCTTTCTCATATCCTCTCCCTTCATTATTTACTGTTCTCTGTTTGCCTTCTGTTTGTACTTACAATTATTTTCCTAATACTTGATTTGGCTGAGGTTAAAATTCACCCACAAGAAATTCAGAAAGTAGTAAGTTGAGCAGGACAGGGATAGCACATAGGTATGATTTTTAAAATGAAATAAAATAAAGCAGTAATCAATATATATTACCAAAAATGTCCTTTAAGATGCAGTGTACTCGGTATCTACTAGAATAAAGTATGAAAATTAAGAAATGGGAATATCCATAAGCTGAAAAATAATTTGATCAATTGAAGAGAGCCATTTGAGGGTTTGCGGTTCAACAAATAACTTGCTTTTACAGCTCTGTTTCATATATTAAAATCACACATACTAGCATTTCAAGAAACTTCAAGTAGAAGTTTTCTAATGTATAGCTGCGTATTCTTTCATAGAATTGTTCTGCTATTTAGCTCCTTCATTGTCCTGAAAAAAAGGCATTGCTTTCTCATCCCATTGAGAAGGGGAAATAGGAATTGGGTAGAAAACCATTTGGTTTAAATCTAAAATGAAGGTGATGGCATGGAGAGGAACAATCTGACCATTATTCTCAAGTTGAAGATGTTCACTAACCATTAACAATTCTGACTTCTAATTTGGGGACTTGATGAGACTAATCTTACTTTAAAAGCCATTATTAGAGATCAACAGAGCTATAGCTGACCAAAATGTTAACGCTTTTAAGGTAAGATGGCAGTTTTCTCCGCTCACTAACTGGCTTACTCTTAGGCAAACTGCACACTTCCTAGGGTAGTGTGCAGCTTCCTCAGCAGTGAGGGTTATTTGAGGCAAAAGTTTATTAGAGTTGTGCTCTGCCAATCCTGGCTCTGTGGCATCTGCTCTTAACTTCTGCATACTGTTGTCCTAAATAAATTTAAAAGCTTTAAGGCCTACCCCCACTGTATAATTTATATTCCCTTATAGATCACCATCTTTTCTAGATGTTTAGAGGACACTTAAAAAATTATTAGTAGCATTTGAAGCATCAAAATTAAAATAGCCTAAGCAGTAAAATAATTTTTTTATCTTTTGCAGTATGAATTTTGTGTATTTTGCAGTAGAATGAATTACACCTCAGGTTATGATATCTATTTCATTTATTTCCAGCCTAACTCTTGGCTTACAAACCATTAGCATTTGAGATTGTTTGCTTTCCTACAGAATCCATTACAGAACCATTGCTAGACTATGCATCTCAATATCTCTTTTTAATCGAGAGATTTCAATACCTATTACACGTGCAGTCAAGCAATTTCTGCATGGACAGGCATATAACCATATTGGTTAATAATATTAACATGGATAACTCTAGCTGATGGTAGGGACTAATTCTTTATTGCAGAGTTCATGTGTCTGGCTCATTTGTGTGATTTATGCTGATGCCTGAACTGCCATGTCTTCATTAGAGATAGCAAAATTAATGGTAATATAGGGAAATGTAACTGACATGCTGATGAAGAGTTCTACATGGATCTATTTATTTCTTCTTCAGGGCAATGTAGTTTGATCTTTAAACTTGCATAATTTCATAGTTGCTAATTTTGTAAGTGTAGGAAAACTTCCTGAGACCTATAACTTTATTTTAGAGGATTTTTAGAATTAACCTTGGTAAAATGTGGGTATTAGATGTTTCTACAAATGATAATAGGTAAAAAAAAAAACCAAAACTATCTTGATGGAAGGAGTCTCATTGGAATTCGAAGTGTATCCTCTTTTAGAGGCTGAACACCATCTTTATCTCATTACATTTTTTTCCCTTGTTGGAGGCTCTCAGATGGCATTTTGTGGCAATAGTTTATTTGACCTGACCCAGAAGATTCTGGCCATTTGGAATGTGTTGTCATAAGCGATTAGTGATCCATCTATAACAGAGTTGTGCTTGTAGGCTTACTGTTTGGTTAAAGGGGGAAAAAAACCCAACAAAAACCTCAAAACTAAACACCCAGATGAAAAAGAAATACAATTATCGAGTCTAATGACACAAATATTTTTGGTAAGTAAATGTTGATATTTAGCTGAAAAAGCACCAAGAACAACCAGTGACAGAAGGAGTGGAGGAAGACTGACATCCCTGCTTTTTCAAATAGTATTAAACATCTTGGGCAATGGTCACTAATTTCACGTGGCAGTCCTAGTGTTGCATGGGATTTGCTAGTTTAATTTTCCATGTATTTCATTCTTGTGTCAGTTTTGTGCATATTTCTTCAGCACAGACTTTTAATGCACAAATTCAAATATTATGTAGGCTTTAGAACAGCCATTTGTAAAGTGAAGGGCATCCACAGGCAAGTTTTAAAAATAAAAACTTGACAATAAAACTTGATAATAAAGTTTGCATTTTTTTTAAATTATTGTGTATAGTGCATTAAATGGGAGAAGAAGCAATGTCAAGTGTCAAACTTGTCTACCTGGAGATAGGTTGAAGAGGCAAATATTTAGATATACTTTTCCTGTGAAATGAAGATAGAAGTCTGCCTTCAGGATTGGAATTAGTATGATTTATAATAATGATATTTAATTATTATGAAGGTAGCAATCAAATGCCAAACTGGTATTGAAGAAGTTTTTTGCTATGTACTGAATGTAAAGATAATATGGAAAGTTTTTGCCTCTCAACAATTTACAATATAATTTCATCTTTACTTTTCTTTCCCTTTGTTTCCTAGCATAAGGCGGCATCAGGAAAGGAGAGCTATTTTAACTCCAATTTTAACAGATTTCACCGTTCGAATAACTGCAGCTCCTGCAATTATTTTTACAAAAATTGATGCAGCAGAGAATTTACACCCAGAGGTTAGTACAAAGTGTCAACAAAAATAGCATAACTTTTAATATGTGGATAATCTTCATATTTTACCATTCCACCATTTGAAGTGTTCAGGTGTGTTTTCAAATTGCCAACTGGAAAAAGGTCACGAGCTGAAATGTTCTTTCTCTGCCGGAGAATAATTTTTGTATAGCATTCAATATTAAAGGCAGTCCTTCCAGAGGCAGATAAGCTTATTTTCAGTACCAAAAATGGGAATCCTTTAATGATTTCCAGGATTATTTTTTAAAAGTTTATGATAGAAGGGTGTTGAGAAGAGGCGCAACATAACAATACATTGTATTCACAAGCTTCTTGTAAAGAAACCTGAAAATGCAATCTATGGACTATCTATAATAAGAAAGTTAAGCTGAGTTCTCTTAGCCAAATTTCCAAGACCCCAAGCTGCCACTAAGCATCCATTTCACTGCCTTTGCTATGGGGTAATTCCAGGCACTCAGATTTAACAATCACTTTTGCTGGTGTGTTGTTAAGCTTGTTCACGATAAGTCTGTGAAGCAAGTTACACACAAAAGGTATTGGCTCACTTTTTGGCATTAGTTCGTAACTCAAGAACATTTTATATAGGGAAAAATATCAGAAAATTTTTGTCATCTCATAAGGATAAATTCTCTTAAAAGCTACCTCCTGGGAAGAGTAAAATTGGTACAGGAGTGTAAAGATAGTAGATGTGTATTGCAACATGCAGTAGGTATACGTTGTTGGAAAACAATAGCTAGTGGGCATAGAAAGAAGAAATCAAGTTTCATATTTTGTGTAAAGGGTCATCAAAAGGGCAGATGGAAAATTATTTAATGCAAAAAAGAAATAGAAAGCCCCAGTGTGGCTAGGATGCGTAGAAATTATTCAAGTAAAAAAAAAAAGCATTAGCAAAGCTCAGGTTTATGTTCAAGAATTTCAGTGTTTTCTGTACATACATTCTTCTTGTTATCTATTCCCTGGATGACATTCCATCATGAAGGGAGAGGTCTAGTTTAGATTAGAGCTTGAGCATTGTTAAAGCTTCTCATGAGACAGAGCAGTTCTTCTCCCCTTCTGCACGGGTTCTGTTTTTCATCTCTTTATTTCTTGCCAACAGTGGTGAAGATCTTTATTTGTGCTAGACAACACCAATAAAACAGTGGCTATCCAGCTAGTGTTGCCAAGGTATTAAGAATGGCTTACAGGGAAAGAGAAATCAATTAGATTGGCTATCAGTGAGTTCCAACACATGATATCATTATAAATCAAGCAGAGTTTATGTTTAAATTTAAAAAAAAAGTACATCCTTTTCTTGGAAGGAAAGGAGAATTGGAATCATTGCCAAGGACACTCTGACAGCCCACTGATACTAGCAAGAGATGGAAACAAGGCCTTGTGCATGAGATGCTTTTCTTTCAAATTTTGCCTTAACAGTTATGCTGTTGAAAGCTGTGCAAAGAAGCAGCCACATCCTTCAGAAGTGTGACACACCAGTTTCTTCCTAAAAAGACCAAATTTATACTATATATAATGCTAAGTATTGACTACAGTGGAGAACCACAATACAGTTATATAGAAGCTTATTTTCCCAGTAGCTATTACCTAGTATTTCCCCTTAATTTCACAGGAAATTTTGGTGTGTGGTCATTCTTTGGAAGTGAATGTGACAACAAATTTGGACTTCTTCCTCAATGTGGCTCAAGTACAACTTCTTCAGCAGCTGGTACAAGCCAATATGGTTGGACTGGAACCTTCCAGTAGCACCACTGAGGTAGGTTTTTCCCTGGTTTGCAACTGGATTTTTAAAAAATCCATCTGCAAAGTACTGTAGCTATGAGTAGGTGTTGTACCATCTAGAAAAAATTGTGTAGGTAATTGAAATACATGGTTTTTGTTGTTTGTGTGGTCAGTTTCAAAATGCATTCTGACATTGATTTAAGAATAGAATGAGTTATTTGAACAAGAATATTATTCAGTAAATGCTATTATTCATTATAGTGGTTCCACAACATCTTATGCACAAGGAGATTTATGTAAATGATGAAGGAAACAAATTTTTGTGAAGTAGGTTTTTGAGGTTATTTGATGTTGAACTTGAACTTTTATCGAATCTGTGTATTTTCTTGTGAGTTCACATGCTACACTGTCCTTCACTAAAGCTAGTAAACTGTAAAACTTTTTCTGTGCCTTGTAACCACTACTGACATTAATTTTCTTCTCTCAGGTCCCTAACATTCAATTCACCTCTGAATATTTTCATACTTCTTTAGCAATAATGTTGATGGGTACATCATGGGGGATCCTTCATCTGAACAGTTAATCTCTCCTTTTTGTCTGGAATATTAGTGATCAGCAGCCGTCTCTTGAATTTTGTCATTCTTTATTACTGGGACTTGATACCTCAGTTTGTATTGAAAGCCAATCACTGTGACAGACTGCTAGGTTTAAATTTTACAGTTCTGGGATGACACAAAAAAAAAAAAAAAAAAAAAAAAAAAAAAGAGAGAAAGGATAGGGAAAACTTTTGCCCTAAGAAAAAATATGTATTTCTTATCTTCAAAACCTGGCATCTAGTCAGGCTGACAGCATCTTTAAGATAGTAGGAGTTAATACATGACAAATTCCACTGGAATGGCTGTTGGACATATTGAGGTACCTCCACAAATAAGAACAAGAGTTAGAGAAAGAGTTACTGAGCAAGACACAGTCAACTATTCCAAGAATCTGGCTAATGGAAGACCGGAGAAGATTTTCTCCTTCCTTTCCTGAATCTCACAGTTTCAGCATTGCACGTGAGTCTGGGTGGAAGCGAGGAATTCTCTAGACTAGCCAAACTATTTACATTTCTCTCTCTTCACCCTGTCAAAACCCCAGAAGCTGTTTGTTTGTGTTGATCTAGGCATCACATCACCCCCCACTCCTTTATCCCTTCACAATGATAGAGATAAATAAGGGGCATTGTTTCATTAACATTTGGAAGCATGAAAGATGACAAGAAAAAATGAAGTGTATTTTTCTTTTTCTTGGATACTTTGCAGACACAGGGCCTCTTTTGGAGATGAATACTGTAAATTATATATAGTAATATCTTCAATAAATTACTTCTAGAGTACTGTTTTCTCCTTGTCAGTGGAATGGACAGAATCAAAAGATTTGAATGGATGCCAAGAATTTAAATTTTGAGTTGGCTTTGTGCAGAAGGGCTGCATGACTTACTTGTACTGTACAAACTTAAAAGGAATTTGCTACAAAATTTCAGAAAGCCTTTTGCAGAATACATCCTGAGATACTTATTTGTTCTTTATTCATAACTCCCTTGCATCACTGAAGTCTCCTGTAATGAATAATGGGAATATTTCTGGCTCAAGGTGTTTGCCTTCTCTTTAGTAAGTCATACAACTACGTCTGCATTTACTGTACTGAAAATGTAAGTGCATTGGTTGGTACTTTTTGTCCAGTTCTTCTTCAGTATTGTGTAGCTCTATGTGCCTAAATGAAGCCACCCCACCCTCTAATGTATGCACATTTATTATTATTCTCATGGTTCTTCTTTAGTCAACCAAAAGAAACATAATACACTGATTGTATGCTGCTTTTTTTATCTTAGTGAATGAAATCAGGAGTCTGCACATAGCTTTTCATACTTCACACCTCCATATTATTTCATTGCAAGAATCAAAATGTAATTTAGGTTGAAGACACTTCTTGAAACCATTCCTTTGCTCAAAAGAAGACTAATGTGCCAGCTAGACTAGGCTTTTCAGCATTTTGTTCAAGCAGATCTTTCTTTACCTCAGAGGAGTGACCATCTGGATAATTGTCCTGTGCTTAATTACGCTTGCTTTGGCATATTTTTGTCTTTATATCCATTCAGAATTTTGCTTGATAAAACTTTCAGTCATTGCCTCTTAACATTTCACAATACCTTTCCAAGAACAGTCTGATTCAATCTTCTTCATAGCCCTACTTTAAGTAACAGTAATTTGATGCCCCACCATCATCCTTATCCTTTTCTTTTTCTGTCTGAAAAAACCCAGCCCTCTCACCCTCTCCTTATAAATTCCTTTAACCTTTTAATCCTCTTGATGATCCCCTGCCCATTCAGGTTTGTCAGTCTTTTTCTTCTGCTGTTGAGCTCAAAGCTAAAGACAGTACTCGAGATGTTCACTTGCAAGTATCACATCATCTCACCTCTCATCCAGTGGCTGTGCTGCTGGTAATGCTTCCTAGTAAATGCTCAGTCTCCCACACTACGGAGACATCCTCCTATCACGTGTTTAAGTTGCTGGCCACCAGGACTCCTGGGTTTGCTTCTACAAAGCTGTTGTGTAGCATTGGCCTCCAGCCAGTTTTTGATTTGGGATTTTACCATCTCACAGATTCACAGAATTTAGGCTGGAGAAGACCTTTGAGATCACTGAGTCCGACCTTTGATCATCACCTTGTCAGCTAGACCATGGCAAGTGCCACATCCAGGTCCAGGACTCTGTGTTTACCTTTGTCCTTCATGAGGTTTATGTTAAACCATTTCTCCATTTTGTCAATGCCCCTCTGAATGGCAGCCCTACCCCTCAGTGTATCAACAGCTCCTCCCAGTTTGGTGTCATCTTTCTTTGGATATGTTTTGTGTCATTGCCGAGGTCTTTAATAAAGACATTAAACATGATCAAACCTTGAGGAATGTCAGTCAGTAACTGGAGTTTAGCTATTCTTTGGAACGTTTACTTTACTTTCTGATTTTAGTGGTCCAGTCTGGTTTTTACCCACCTCATAGTCCATCCATTCAGTTCACACTTAATTTTTTGAAAAAAAAGTCAGCTGTGGAAGACTGCTTAAGCTTAGTCAACTTTGCTAATGGCAAAGCATACATTATCTAGTATTCTGTCCTCAGAATCTATCATCTCATCACAGGAGGCAATCACATTGGGGTAAGGAATGACAGTCATCAAAGTAGCAACCACTTGTTTAAACTTTAAAAGTGTGATTTCCAAATGGACTGTATTTGGTGGTTTACAGGGCAATGCCGTAAAGATTAGTGTAGACAAAAAAAAAAAGGAAGTGATGATTTATGGGTAAATCTCTTTTTTCTTCAAGTGTTTTAATATTCTGTAAAAAGTTTCATGCCAGGTCTCCAGTGCTGTGTTTTTACTTATTATAAACCCTAGCTTTATACTGTTTTATAAATCTTTGATGTACAGTGGACCTATTGTACTGACTTCTTCATAAGGTATAGTCTATTATTGCAAAGAATATTGCTTTGATCTACTTGACAGCTTTAGAGTAAGGACACATATGTGGTGTTTGATAGATTACCGGAGGGGCAAAGAATGTTGCTGCCTTTTTGTAATTATTCACTTTTTCAAAATTAGTATATGCCAAATTCTTAGAAGAAGAACATGTAATACCTACACATGGAGAACAGAAACAGGAGTGCTAGGAAATTAAATACAAATATAAGAGTGAAGTGCAGTTAATGTTCTGATTTTGTTCAGTGATACATCTAATATTATAGGTGAAATATTAATAAAAGGGCCACATTTCCTCCTTCTTAGAAGAATTTTTAATATTCTGGTAAAAGTATTTCCAGTATAAATGATAACTCATTTTACTGCTGATCAGTGATAAAACAGGTGAATTTTCAAGGAGTTCATTTCTTCATCTGGCAAATGTATTTCCTCATGTCCATCACTTACCACCTGGAGATTTTTGGCGAGACTTATTTGTCATACTATCATTTAGAAGCAGAAAACACAAGAACTCCTCTTTGAAAAAGAAATTAAACACAAACCAACACACATCTTGGTCTGCTGCTGACCATGTAGGAATGCATGGATAACATATCTTACTGCAAGTCAGTGAATGTTACACTCCTCAAATATGGCTACTGAGCACATTACCAACTTCTACTTCCCAATAAGCTTGAGATTAAGGCTAGACTTTTGAAAGAATATTGATTTATAAAAAAATAATTTGTTTCAATTTGTCATAAAGAATGTCCCTGTCTAATAACTATCTACACTGGAGGCATTGAATGCAAAGTACAGTTACTTTGTATCTTCCTTGAAAAACATAAAAGGTGCTTTGAAATGCTTACTTTTTCTTCACAATATCTCTGTGAGGGTTATGGCTCTAGATGACGAGGATTACTTTTAAAATTCAAGGTAACTTGAAACATCTGAAATATTTTCCAGAGGATGTCTATCAAAAGTGTTCACTCACTTTCTGTTTCCTATGGTATATTTCTCCTTATCCCCTCCATCACAGGATCAGTCACAGAATGGATAAGGTTGGAAGGGAGCACAGTGGATTCTCTGGTCCAACCTCCCTGCTTAAGCAGGGTCCTCCAGAGCACATGGCACAGGATTGTGTCCAGACCGTTCTTGACTATCTCCAGATCGCATACGCTCCCTGGGCAGCCTGTTCCAGTGAACCTGCACAATAAAGAAGTTCTTCCTCATGTTCAGGTGGAACTTCCTGTGCATCACACTGCCCATTGCCTTTTGTCCTATTGCTCAGCAGCACCAGGAAAAGCCTGGCTCTATCCTCTTGAAACCTTCCCTTTAGATACTGATACACACTGATAAGGTCCCCTCTCAGTTGTCTCTTAAGTCATTCTGAAACAGGCCCAGCTCCTCAGCCTTTCCTCTTAATTGAGGTCCCCCTCATCATCTTCATAACATTCCATTGGACTCACCCCAGAAGCTCCACATCTCTCATGTACTGAGCAGCCAAGAACTGGACACAGCACACCAAAGTGAGGCCTCACCAGAGCTGAATAGAGGGCCCCACTGGTCAGCCCCCACTGGTGCCTGGGGTTATTCCTCCCCAGGTGCAGGATCTGCATTTGCTTTTGTTGAGTTTCAGGTGGTTCTTCTTTGCCCATCTCTCCAACCGGTCTAGGCCCTTCTGAAGGGCTGCACAGGTCTCTGGGATATTGGCTGCTCCTCCCGGCTTTGTGCCATCAGTGAACTTGCTAAGGAGGCATCTGCCCCTTCATCCGAGTCAGAGGAGAAAAGTTAAACAAGACTGGATCCCGTATCAACCCTTGGGAGACACCACTAGTAAAAGGCCTAGTTAAACCCTGTGCCAATGATGACACCCATCTGAGACCTGCCATTCAGAGAGTGCTCATTTCACCTTATCCCTGTTTCTCAGGTTATATAGTCTTGTTTGTTTATTTTCTGTTAGCCCAAATGCATGTTTCCATAGGCTACAAGTCCATAGCTATCCTATGCAGTCTGAAATTCAGATAGGTAGCAAATATACTAATAAAAATAGCATAAACTCTTTCTTGAAAGAATAATAGCCAAACTCATCATCTTTTCCTTGAATCATGGTTATTTTCAAGTTTTTAATTGCAGTGAGGAATGCAGCACTCACTCAGTTTTTGAAAATATGGAAATATTTTCTCACAATTTAAACAGAAATGAAAAAATTGTCCCTTTGGATCCTTCTCAGACCTCTTTTTCCCCTGGCTGGCACTCTTTTATTCCTCCCTAAGCAATGAACAAACCTTCCAAAGTTCTTCAGGGTACTTGCTATTATTGTATTTATGTGTTGTTAGCCATTAGACTACAGTAGGTCCTCCAAAATTTGATGATTAAGAAGTTACTTTCCTCTACAAAATACATGAGAAAAACTTCTTAAAGTGCAGGAGCAACTATGTTTAACAATTGAGCTGATGAAGTATGGACTCATATGTGCTGGCAAAACAATCCCACAAAGAATGATCTGACACTTGAAGTGTCTGATTGGAATTTTTCTTCAAAGCTGATGCATATTTCAAGCATAATTTGCAGTCAGAGCAAATAGGCAATGGGCACAAGCTGTCATTCACCTGGGGGAAGTGTTGAGCAAAACAGGGGAAACCTGGTTTGGGCAGATCTTTGCTTTCTTTCAGAAATTCTAGGCATGGCCTGCTGGCTAATGTTTTCTGCTTCATTAAAGCCTGCTTTTAGGTATTTGACCTTTGAGCACTCTGCCTAGGCTGCACAAGTACTGGCTGCAGCAGTGTTTGTCAGCTTGGCAGGTGATACTTTGCTTCTAGACCTGGCTCATGGCCAATCACTGAGTAAACCCTTGACATGTTCCATAGGGCAAACCCCTGAGTTCTGATAAATTGCAGCAACAACCCAGCAGCTTCCTGAATAAATGATACTAATATTAGGGGGGAGCAAAAGTTGTTTCAACTTTGGCATTTTGTTATTTTACCACAAAAATTACATTTGGAGTCTAACTAATATAAATATTGGATATTTCAAAGTGAAAAGACATGTTACTTATACTCATCCAAATAATGGGAAAGGTTGGGAGAAGTATAGCTCTTACCTGCTTAGATACCCAAACAAGTTAAGCAAATGCTTGATTGAGTAATAAACAACACACCCTTAGAGTGAACTAATTAATAGCTGAGAAGCGTCCAAAAGGGAGAAGGCATATAAAACTCATCTATAGCAGCTGATTCCTCCCTAGCCTGGCTGAATCTGACTGTGTACTAATTTGTCACATTAGACATACTGCAGTAACATTTGCAGAATGTGTGATTCTCTATTGCTGCAGAGGAGGCTTTAAAAAGCTTTTCTGATAAGTTTTAAAGCCCTGTAATATGTTGGCTCAGGAAGTCCGGAAGAGTATGCTGAAGAAGCATTTCTCTGTGCTTTCTTTAATTATGGTTTTTTTTCTCAAAGCATCCACTGATATCTGCTTTTAGAGAACAGGAGTCTAAAAAGATCTTTAACTCAGTAGGACCGTTATGTTCTCTTGTAATTGATTTTTGTTTATGACAATCTCACAAACCTTCTGCTGTTGCTGTAACTTCACTGTAAGATAAAGAACATGGTCAGCAGGTTATATGTACAAAATTGCCATTACAATTGCATCACACAAAATTTGAAGGAATGATAGCTAATGGACTTTATAGCATTTTTTCTGACTGATGATACTTTAGCAGAGTAACCTCTTGAGTGATGAGCAATTTAATTACACTTTAGTCAAGGCTATTAATTACTTGTGTGAAGAATGAAAAAAAATTTGTTTTTGTTGAAAACAAGCAGAAATTTGTTTTCCATTTGTATTTTGCTTAGAGAAAAATCACAGTCAGAAAACTGGTAAAACAAGTTCCAGATAATACTACTTAAGAAGCCAGACAGTCAAAGTGTGAAATGGCAGATGCACATGTTGCACAGATGTTGTGTTGACTGGTTAGTATTCTTATGGAACGCTTGTGTAATCGGAAGTATTTTTAGTAAGTTGAAACTTTGAGAAGCTGGCATTCCCATTTGCAAGTTTCTTTTGAAGAAGCTGTTTATCTTTTGTCTTTTAATTACTGAAATCTAAGGTAATCAGTGTTAAAGAGCCAAAGCAGTCTTGGTTTTTGTATTTTAAATAAATCAGTTGAATTTAGGTATATCTTGATATCCTAAGATGTGTTGGCACATTAAAAAAGCTAATGCTGTGTAAAGATAACTTCCTGCGGGTTTAAAAACTTTTTTCATTATGCACTTGATATTTGTTGTAATGAGTGGAAACAGAGCAAACTTAGTCTATGGTATTAGTAATGGCTCAGAAACAGTAGGTATTGAAGTGCAAACTGATAAAATATTTCTCAGAGAATTTGGGGGTTTTTGTAGCTTGCACAATTACTGCTCAGATCTTGTGTACCTGCTCAGTTCTGCCCCTGTTTTAGAGCTTTGAGCTTTCATTCTAGGGAATAGCAGGTCACGCAGCTATTCCATACAGTACCATAACTTTGATATCCTGTGCTATGAGATGCTTTTCTGGTGGATCTTCACCACTGCAATTGAAGAATCGCAAATTTATTGCAGCTGGAATTAAAAAGTTCAGTTTATTGATAAAATCGTTAGCAACAATCTCATGACCTGGGATGTGTGAACTGCATTTTTGCATGAATAATCAGTAAATGTAGCTTCCTTTTTTTAATGATTGTACATTTCAAAGAGTAAGCTATTATAAAACCTCTAATTAGGTTACAAAATGTACAGTTTCAGATACCAGAAATGAGGAAGCAAAGCAAAGAGAAAGTAACAAAATTTGGATTAATTAGATTTGAAACACTTAGATTCTCAAGCAACTTGACAAGGGTTTAGTTTAAAATTAGGCTTGGTTATTCTCACTGAGTTTGTTTTGTGGATTTGGAAACAATGGAATATATCCAGAGAAGCGTTTTCACAGATGAGAAGGATTGAAGAAAGCCATAGTTTCTAAGCACACACCACAACTAGGTCCTCAAAGTAGCTCTGATTTGTGTCACTGGAGTTAGATGTCTTATGCTTTCATTCCTGCAGAGTGAGGCCACTTCTGTGTGTTTCAAATCGAGACTGCACCTTGTACATCCCAGAAGAATTTGTAAAAGACAACAACTTCCACTACCTAAAAGCTCACAAAGTTTTGATAAGGAAGAATTGCATTTCATGTCAATCTTTGTAATGTCCTTAGAATGTGAAAAGGGAAAATTAAGAAGTAGGAGACAAAGGAAAATCTGTTTTGCTGTAAAGATGTGACCTTTAGTTTCTCACCTAGAATTACAAGGAAAAAAAGAATGTTTCAAACTGATTGTTGCAATGAAAATGGTTTTTTGAAGAGATCTTCATGCTTAGATTCTGCAAATACAAAATTAAAGGGGAAAAAAGTGTTTGTAGTCTCTCTTTGACATACATAGGAAATTTTTTTTTTACAATGAAGTGTCTCTTCAATAAATGTTTGGACTTATGTAGCTGAGAAAGATGAACAAACATGTTAAATAAGATAGATACTAAACTGACAAGGTAAAGAATTCTTAGTATAGTGAAACCAGACTTGAAATTACAGATTCAAAGTGTACTTCCTTTTTGCTAGGAAGAAACTGGGTTTTCCTGCTGATTTTTGATGCCCACAAGCATGCAAACTATGTAGGGAAAAAAATGGAAAGTTGTATCCTATAGCTGTGTGAGCACTTCATGATTCAACACCAGTTTCTAAGGACGTTTTCCTGAATGTTTTTTGTGACCACTTAAGGTGACAAGATGTTCATGCATATCAAGATTTCACATAAAATATGTCTGGGGAGGAATTTACTCAATACAATAATCTGCAAAGAAGTTCCTAAATAGTATTCTTCCAAATATTCCTTGCTTCAAGACAAAAGGATATTTTGTATTGTTAATGAAAGGAAAAGCATTTCACTCGAATACTGTGAAGCTTCATATCAATAGTGTTGAAAGAGTTCCAAGCTGGAACAAATCTAATGGGAAAACATCTCATAGGGATTGTTGTTATTTTCTGGAAAAAATAAATTATAACAGCAAAATAAAAAAGTTATAGTGAGACAGGAAAAAAGCGAACAAAACCCTTGAAGTGTTGGTTTTCTTCTATGTTCTCATCAATATTAATTAAAGACTCAAGGTTCAGGGTTTTTTTCTCTTCTCTTTTGGTGTTTTTCCAAGTGTTTTAAGATAAAACATGATGGGATAGAATAATTTTTACATGAGTTTTAAGTGCAAGTCGGGGTTCAGTCCACCTTTTTTTCTTTTTTAGCCTACAGTGCTTGATTATCTGAATCAGACCTTCTTCTGCTCAATGAATTGCATTTATTCCATCTTGTACTACCCTTAGTGAAATAGTCTAAAAGACATAAACATTCTGTACAATCTCTGTATTGAATACCCTGCCTAGCAAGATTTTGAAGGTAACCTGTGAATTATTTTTATAATCATTACCTTGAATTTGTGCTTTCTTATCCAAGTAAAACAATAACTGAATGGTATGTAAAGTTAATTCAAAACTTCACAATTTCTGATCATTTAATGTATTGACCGAAATAATCTGAAGTATTCATTACAGAGATAATAAAAATGGTGCTATTAAAAAGGTCCAAAATTCAAACTGTTCTTTAGATTAAAACACATGCAAGAAATCATATTGGTTCATTTTTGGGGAAAAAAAAAGTTAGAAAACCATAAATTGAGTAGGAATTATTATAGATTTGCCACAAATAGCAAGTATAGTTGGTTGTTGACATACATGCAGGACAAAATCACTGAAGGCAAGACGGTGGCTTAAACTCACCCTAAAGAGAAGTGTGAGAGAGCACATGCTTGGACTTTCTCACAGTGTGGACATTGGATGTGTCACAGTGATAATTTGGTAAATGTCTGACAAGGAGACGAAAGTTCCAGTGTTAGTCACACGATGTGAGACTGAGGGTGCTGCATTCTTTGATCTTGACTAATCTTCTAAGTCATCTGATGCTTGTATACAGAGGAGTTTGATGCTGTGGCAACATTACCTTTAAACAGCACTAGTGACAGTTTCTTCCCTGCATGGAACATCACCTGCTAGGTAGTGTGGAAAACTTGATTCTTGACAGCAATTATAAATACATGGATTCTGTAATTTCCTTCATTTTAAAGCAAAATAAGATTTTTTTTTTTTTTCCTAAAGAGGAAGACGAGAAATATAAAGGGGAAGGATAGTTGAAGCCAGTAAAGAATTAATTGAAGGTATAGTGAGTGAGCAGTGAGCAATTTAGATTTGAACTTCCCTGTTTTCTTTGTGAGAAGAATCCTCCCTTTTTTCCCCGGCGTTCTCTCACAAGGAACAAATTTTTCATGCATTTTAACCTATTTTTAGAAGTAAATAAAGCTAATATAGTCACTCTGTATGTCAGTCTTCTTCAAACAGTATGTAATATTTTGTGTTCTCAGACAAATTAGAAAGTAGAATAGAAGTCTCAATATTAATTAATTTTTTATCTGTTTTGTAAAAAAAAAGGAAATGTACGGTGGCAAACCAAAACAGGAATTGCCACTTAGGGAAAGCCCTTTTCAGTAGGAGGCAGTAGTCACCGTTCAGTCACTTGTGTGGCTTGTGATAGACTGGCTGATCACCTAGGGATAAATATGCTGCTTAGTTTCATATTGATTTTCTTTAGGACAGAATTCCACTTTAGTACTATCCTGTTTATTAAGTAATGAGGCATAGTTTTCAGAGTATACTGCTGGTGATTATATGGCTGCCATCCTAATTTTTCAATTTTTCTGGCCATCTGTAGTCTGTTTTCAGATTCAGGTAATGTTGTATCATCTGAGACTGTCTAGTAGAATGATACATCCTGTTATTCATGCCTGAGATTTTGTCAGGATACAAATATAGCTATTTTTTCACAATTCATTTGTCTGTTCTAGCAGAAATTCATGTTTTTCATACTGTTTGAAGAGTGACAATACCTGCGTGAATGAATTTTCTTTTAACTAGTCATGACTTCAAACATACAAAAGCATAGCCTTTTGTGTATATAAAATCAAATGGATCAAAGTTGTCCATGGGGTCCAGGTTCTGTTATTGGACACAGTTAAGTGGTTCCTGTTTCCGATGAAATTAATTTGCATGAGTCTAAACTGCAACGGTATCCTTGTACCATTTACAAGCAGTTTTATGCTGACCAGGATTAGCTGTATTTTATAGTTTAGTAATTTTATAATGTTTGAAACAAACAAAAAAAGCCAATCTATGAGCAGAAGTTTTTATTCATTATACCTTAGTGAAAGAATGGCATCTGAATCAGTTTCACCTAAATCTGAAAATCTATGTTCTGTAGCAGCTTTGTAAGATGGTGAATGTTAAATTTTAAAATGGCATACATTTTCTATTTCTGCTAATGTTAAAGGCCTGAAACCTTGACATGTCAAAGGAGCTGTACAAATTAATTTGTGTGGTTTTTTCAAATATATAGTAACATGAAGACATGTAAAAAAAGTCAGCACATTTAAGACATACATGTGCATAGAGTTGATGAAGAAAATTTGCACCATGCATAACTTCATTTTCTTTGTAAAGATTGTTCCACAGATTAATCTAATCCACTTAGATAGTCAGTAGGCTTGCTAGACTTAATTGCTTTATTAAGTTGTTAAAATTTGTAGAATGGCTAAATCTTTTGAAATATATATGACATTAGAACTCTTCTGATAATAGTTACCATTGAACTGTTCATATGTTCTAAACATAATCTTGTAGCTCAGTAGTGTCAGGGAGAGTGCCAAAAACGTAACTTTTTGAGAATGCCAATAAAAACCCATAGCTGGAATGGCTGAATAATACTTGCATCATTTTCCTGGTACCTTTACCAGTACTTGGGTTCCCACATAGCCACTTGTCGGATGTTTTCCTGGAAATAACACATATTTTGGTTAGTTCAAGGACACTATCAAAATAAAGTCCTTGCCAGTATCTTGAGTCATTGCCATACCCTGTTTCCGTTCTTAGGAAGCTTTGTCTCATCATTTGATTTTGTTGCCAAAACCAGTGAGGAGGTATCATTTTGAAGGACTGTGCAGTACTTCTTGATACTTCATATCAGCAAACATTCTCATTCCAGTGGAAACCTAGATACTGTTCTTATATTGGGGAAAATGGATGTGATTTTTCTAAGAATCTTCAAAGCAGAAATCTTGCTTTTCAATTAAAAAAAAGAAGGAGATTTAGGGATGAAGTAAATTCACACTAAAGGAGGAAGCCTTAAGAGGAAGGGTCCATTTTGCAGACATGAAGACAAAACACGTGAGGATTACTCCAAAGGACATAAGCATGTATGTGGATGTGCACACATGCAGAGGTTTCACACAGCAAAAACCTCTCATGACAAAACATCTGAGTTCTGTGTTAGCCTGGAATTTTTAGAAATGCACAATTTATTTTTACACTTCAAATCTAAGCAGGTGGTGTTTTTTAACATTTGGAATTGCTTTGCAGTTTCATTCATACCCTTGCAATGCTGCACAAGTTGCATCCAGAGTCATGCTATGAGGATTTTGAGATACCTGAATTAAAACTAGATATTTTGAATGGAAAAGTATCATTTGAACTTTACACTTCAGTTGAGCATTCCACAGGTAGACAATAGTTTCTGAATGTTAATATCCTTCCCCTGATCATCAACAATTATTTCTAGGATGATGTGGGCTTCTGAGCTTCTCTGAATCCAAACAATTTATTTTGTTCTGTGTCTTGCTTGCAGGAAAGTTCACTTGTGTCAGTAATAATAATTTTCCACTTGTCTTGAACATTTGAATATTTCGCTGAATTTTGGTTGAGTGGGGCAGAGAAAGTAGTTGTGTTTCTTCGTGGACACACAGTGTTCAGAGTTGAAGGATAATAAGGAGCCTAGCTGTATTTAATTTCTTTCTAATATGTTCAATGTATCCTGCCACCTATCATATAAGCCAACCTAGTAAAATTACAGTGAACTAATTTTTAGTGCTGTGTCATGCTTTGGTGACAGGGCTACAAAGTACATGCATAGGGTTTGTGGCTTTGGTAGGTACGATACAATCTGGTACTGTTGGTATTCCCATTTAGATAAAAGAGGTAGTTGTGACACTGACTTACATTGCAGAGTGTTTCTCATTAGTATGGAGGAGATTAAAGAGCAGGACAATACTTCCATTTTTACAGCTAGCTTCACTCTGATTGAGTTACTGGTTGCTATATCAAATGTTGAAATCATAGATTATGATTGTCATAAAAGATTGGTATGAGTCATGCATATGATGCTAATAACATGTACTGAATCACATTCAGGTTTGCAGCCATTTCTAATTTCTCTGAATTTATCTCTGCAGATAATTGGCTGCCACTACCTTTTTCGAGAGAAGACATTTTAAAGTTCTCAGTTGTTTATACATAGTATGCAGCTTCAGTGTTTTTGCTGTGCTTAATGGGTTTGCTTAATAATCTTGCATATTAGCACTTTTTTTCCTCAGTGCATGCTCCTAGGCAATATTTCCAGCTCTTCGTTTCACTGAGACTGTACCTTCCCCCTAGATTACCTGTGACTCATTGTATGAATCAAGACTGGAAGCTTCATTCTTGACTCATGCTAGGTAAAGGTTTCCACTAATTTTAACTTTCTCCATCAAAACACTGGAGGAATAATGACTTAGTAAAGTATTCTCAGAAATTAGCAGTGACAATTATTTCAGATTATTGGAGAGCTGTTTGAATTAGAGAATCCCTAAAACTGAAAATCCATTAGCTTTACTGAGTAGGAAGCCTGTCTACAAGTTTCATAAAACTGGTATTTGTCTGAACACCAGTGATTTAAGACATTATTTTAGAAAGTCGGGCATTTTTTTCTTCACAGAGCTACAGGGACAATTAGATAATTAGGTTTGTGGGTTTGCATTAGTTCACCTGTTTTCTTGCAGTAGTTTGTATGTCTTTTTTTGCTTTTCTGCTGTAATATGCTGTCTGTTCTCTACAGATCATCCTTTTCTGCTGATTCTTTGCCTTCCAAAACAGGAACAGAAGAGAGTAGGAGAGATTCAGAATCACAAATAAATTATCTGCCAAACTGTCATTTTTTTCAGTGGGAGGTGTGCACCTAACTGATCTACATGCTCTTCATAAAGTTCATTATAAAGGCAGTAGTGCCTTCTCCACACAAGATAAGTGTTCATTGCATATTGAACATCTGGAAGTTTTACCCATTGTATTTCTATTGAATCACTGTTGTACAATGTAATTTCTGGGTA
The DNA here is from genome assembly GCF_017639235.1 of Corvus kubaryi. Classification (NCBI taxonomy): domain Eukaryota; kingdom Metazoa; phylum Chordata; class Aves; order Passeriformes; family Corvidae; genus Corvus; species Corvus kubaryi. The sequence continues at coordinate 15,150,797 of NW_024581127.1, forward strand.
GACTTGGTCTTGGTTGAGTGGTTCATTGGGTCATTTTCCAGATATGTCTGGGAGCAAGCCCACCACAGCAAAAGAATTTATGCCCAGTTAAAAAAATTATGCTTAGAATAATACTTAGGAAAGTATTTTAATAATACTTAACAACTAAGAAAAACAAACAAAAAAACCCCCCCGAAAAAGCAGCAGTTGTTAGTGAACCAACAGGAACTTCATGGCCCAAAATTGGAAAAATATTTTTATGGAAAAACAGTATATGTAAATAATATTCAATAATATCTGCAGTCATGTTGCATCTTTATTATAGTACATCATAGTAATACCATATAGAAGCATGTAAAGTTCAGAAGTGTTTTTCTTTAAGAAGTAAACTTTGTAAACTGTTTGTATCTGGGCCCGCTAATGGAATTCAATGTTGTTACCAGCCCACTGTTTGAATGGCTCCAATGGAATTGTACCACTGCAGATAAAAGCTTTGAAAATTTCAGACTGCTGCAGGATGTGTTTCACAATAGTTCTCCACTGATTTTCCAGTAAGGTATAAAGTCCAGTCTCAGTGATGCCTTGTGGGACTACCTAAAAATAGAGGCTAAACAAAATTAAGAGAATAAAAAGTGGTTATATTTATTGAAGGGCCTTCAGGTACATTAGGGCAGATGAAGCCCACCCAGGGGCTATACCCAAAAATGGACAACAGGGTCATGGGTTTTCATACATTTTTAAGTTTGCATATTGGGGGTTAATCCTCCAATTGCAACTTCACGTAATGAAGTCATTTACCCCAAATTTGCTCCCCCCAACTCACTACTGTTTGTATTTCTTGGGGCCTGAGACAGTAAGGCATCCTTGAGTTTCAGGCCTAGAGAGGAATTGTTTTTTCTGACCAAAATGGGAGGACAGTAGCTAGCAGACTATATGGAGTTCAGAGTTACACACCAAAGAATTGCAGAACTACAAATATATGAAAAATATAAAAGGTAAAATCCTAAGGCATCATCAGCATGATTCGAGTGTTGGGTGCTTTGAAGCAGCCTCTCACCACCAAGAGACTGAGGGGGCTGGAAAACTGCCGGGCCTGATCAGTCAGAGAAGCCTGAAGATGCAGCTCCGTGTGTCACCCACTCCTGAGGGGAGCTTGCAGAGGTCCTCTTCTGGGCCTTTCTTTCCTGCTCCAGTGCGATGATTCTTTATTTTAATTGTTTTAAACAAGTTCAGTGGGTGCAATTTAGGATGCAATTTTGAGGCTTAAGTTAATCCAAGATGAAGTGCCACAGTCTGTGCTTTGCTGGACTGCTTTGTATTGTACAATGAACCAGTGAAGGAAACAGAACAAGCCAAAAAAACAAGTACATTTTTTCTCAGGTTTTTTGATTGGTTGGCTTGTTGTTTTTTCTTCCTGGGATTATTGTTTTTTGGATGTTCCAAGACCCTTAACTGGCTGTTTTACTGTCATATAAGACACAAATGAGAAGACACAAATTCAGTCTGGCATGGAATTGTACACCAAGGCTGAAACAAACAACTTGCTACAAATGGGGATATTTTGTCATGGCCTTGTTACCAAAAAAACATACTCTGGAATTCCTAATTTTGTAGCTTTGAATTCACATGCCATTTTATGTGCTTTGCTTCCTCAGGTAGTCTTTAAAGTATTCTCAACAAATTGAAACATGATTTAGTCAAAGATCAGTTTAATTACAAGTTGATACAGGAGAGATGTAGTAACCTAGGGGAAAAAAAAGGCAGTAAGGTACAGAAAGATCATTTTCCAGACATCTAGCAGCTTTAAAACCTGAGGCACTCAAGATCCCAGCACATGTTTCAGTGAGTTTGCCAGCAGCTGGATATTTCTCACTGGAGACTCCTGCACTGTGGATTTTTCTGTTTGTGGCATGTAGTCTGACTCAGTCTGACTTAATTACTGGAAATAATGTAGAATGAAGTTTGTTTAGTTGGGCAGCATCTGTACATGAAATCTTTTAATCTGCTGTGGATTTAGTTATTTTAATTGCCTTTAAAATGCTCAAAATGGATAAAGTATCTAATATATAATAAGAAAAAGATTGTACCATTTGATTCTGGCAATAGTTCATTTAACTGTACAGTTACTCATTTAAGAGGCTGAAGAAAGAGTCTGTATTATGAAAGTCAAGTACCAAGTTACTTTACCACATTACAATAATGACTTTTTATTGTTCATAAACAATATTCATCCTCTCTTAGAAAATGATGCCTAAATTTCTCTTTTGAGGCTTCATTGAATTCCACTTTGAATTGCTGCCAGGGTATTTGGCATTTTCCTTCTGCTTATTTTAATTTATTTTACAGAATGCTCAATATTAGTCAACTGGAGAATATTTCAATTTACTGCAATGGGAGTAAGTAACTTTGTTAAATTTCTCATGTTCGGAAGTCATAACAGTGAATGATATTTCTGATATTTCTATATTTAATATTATTAAATTATTTAAACTGGATGGAAACGTGACCCAAAACTGAGACTGGTAAAATCAGTCTGATACTGAAATTTTGATACTGAATTGTTAGAGAATGTCCTAGAATCGTAGAATCAGTAAGGTAGGAAAAGACTTTCTAAGTCATTGCGTCCAACCTTTGACCAAACACCACCATGCCAACTAAACCATAGTACTAAGTGCCACGAGTAGTTGTTTCTTGAACACCTTCAGGGATGGTGACTCCACCATTTCCCTGGGCAGCCCATTCCAACGCTTAAGCACAGTTTCAGTGGAGAAATTCTTCCTGATGTCCAAACTGAGCCTCCTCTGGCAGAGCTTGAGACTGTGTTCTCTTGCACTTTCACTATTTGCCTGGGAGAAGAGGGTGACCCCCACCTTGCTACGATCCCTCTAGGCATTTGTAGAGAGCAGTAAGGTCTCCTCTGAGCCCCTTCTTCTCCAGACTAAACAAACCCACCTCCTTCAGCCACTCCCTGTAGGATTTACTGTCTAGACCCTTCACCAGCTCTGTTGGCCTTCTCTGGACACCCTCCAGCACCTCGATGTCTTCTTGCAGAAGTCCAGGTAGACTACATCAACAGCCTTCACTAGGCAGGTTACCTGGTCATAAAAGGAGATCAGCTTGATCAGGCAGGATCTGCCTTTCCTAAACTTCTGCTAACTGGGTCTGATCCTGCAGTTGTCCTGTATGTGCCATATGTACATGTGCAAAATCAAGGTAAAGTTTCAACTATTGCTTTTGAAAATGTTCAAATGAATTATGCAAGCAGACTCCCATGGGAAAATGCTGTTTCTTGGCTTTAACCAGAACAATCCCCCCCCCAAAAGAAGCCCCACACAAAACAAAAATAAACCAACCAAAAACAAACAAAAAAAATCAGAAAAGAACATACAAAATTGAGCAAACCATCACCATGTCTAAAATAAATATGCATGTGTGTTTTAAGGCAGTATTTTTTGTATAAAAGCAAAGATATTAACTTAAAATTTGAATTTAAAGTTGAAAAATAACACCAAAAAGGCTAATGCTTATAGTAAAAGTATTAATGAAAAAATACTGTGGAAAAAAGAACTGCCAGATTTCATCCTGGTCTTTTTAAATTGAAAGCCCTTATTTGTAAAGAAAAAAAAATTGAACGCAAGTTTCTTACTGGCCTTCATAGGGTAGCAAAATAAACATATTGTTTGTATTAAGATGAAAAAAATTAATTTTGTTGGCGTTAGAAAGGATTTAGCACTTGCATATCCATGTTACAATTGGAACATTTAACACAGCTTTGATTTATGAATACTTGCATCAGTGTTTAACGGAATGTAGCCTCTTTACTTTTGAAGAGCTGGGAAAACATTGCACAAAGAAACTGAGTTTGTATTGCTCCTTGCCATCACAACTTGCATGTAATTCCTGCCGTATTGTGAAGAATACAATTCCCATCTGAAGTAATTCTGTACATCCAGAAGCTCATATACACAGTTACACTTCAAATCGGCATCATTTGTTTTGCAACAAATTCTGCTTAAAAAGAAAACTCCTTAGAGGAAAAAAACCCATTTGACTTTTATGAAATAAACTACTTCAGACATCTCTGCTATTTTTGTTGCCTCACTTTGGCTTGATTTAATAGTTGCCTTTTGGAGGACAGCTTTAGATTCATGTTGTAAAGGACTCTTTCTGCAGTTGGATTGATACAAGTAGAAGCAACCTGTCTAGATTTAGTAGTAGGACTGAAGTTTTAATTTGGAACTTTATTAGACTGGAGGACATAATTTAGCAGTCAAATATGTTTGTATATGTGTCTTTCATTATATTTTCCATGTGAAATTAATATGTCAATTTGTAAAATAATTTTTATAATGGTCAGAATTAAATTCAGTCATATAACTCATACACAAAACATAATAAAACTGTTTTAGTTGCAGTGTTCAGTAGAGCAGTGTGGCAAACAGAGGTCCTTTAGATAACAGTGATACATTAACTAAATTTCTAAACTGTTGGAAACTTTCTGATGCAGTAGATGAAGTACTTAAAACAAAGGAAGAAGTTATCCAGTATTATCTTTGTAATTCCAGTTTAAGCACAACAGAAAATAAAAATGGAGCATACTCCTTTTCTGTAACTTACTTCGTCCAGTAGGCAAGATTTTTATTTCCATGTAAATATTAATACTTTTTAGCAAAAGAAATAAAACCAGGTCACATGCAACAGTGATGGAGCAGATGTGATTGGCACTTTGATTTTGTGGTTTCACACTTGTGAGTCTTTCCGTAACTTATGTAATGTGAAGCATGAGCTCATGATTGGCCGAAGGGTTTTTATCAGAGTAAAGAAATGACTGGAAATTTTACTTCAATAGTGTCATTATATAACCATAATTAATATGAGAAGCTGGAAAAAATATGCAAATGTAGATGCTTTTCCTCTAGAGCGGCTGCACTTCCAAAGATCATATTGCTTACAGTTATTCTATTAACTAAAGAGTTATTCTGTCAAGTACCAGAAAAAGAACATAAAAATGTTTATAGTGAAATTTGCACATGCTTACATTTGCTATTGTTGAAAATTCTAGAGGGATTAAGAAATATAATGTGGCAATTCTGCCAATTGTTGTAAAACACTTCTCTTTTATATGGAAAATGTGTTAATTACTGGTCTAAGTATTAGGTTGTGTGTTTACCTTGATGATTTTATTTCTGCTCTTTATGGAGTGAAAACTTTGAAGACATCTCTACCATCTAAATACTGTGATCAAAAATGGAAAATAAATAAGACTTACCTGGTTAAAATTGCTGTGACCTGAGATAGGACTGCTTGCCAATGTTGAAAGGCAAATCTATTTATTGATCCTTGATTTTATGATGTACTTACGTGTGTGTGTTCTACAGGACATGCCATTTCCATGCCCTTTCTCTTGATAGATATATGTGTCATATGCCCTAGTGAACTCAAGAGGTTAAGCTAGTCAAGTTACCTATCTCAACACATGAAAAGGAAGAATTAACCACAGTTCCCCAGCTACTAGTGCAGCTTTCAACACCTTTTCTGTGGTGTGTAGTATTGATAGGATATATAACTGTGAAAGGACAAGAAAACGCACTGAAGTGATCTAAGAAATAAACTATCATCTTGATGTGTTTTCTCTAGCTATTGAAAACGTTTCCATATTGCAACTTATTCTGACAGTGAAACTGTAGAATATCTCTGATTTAAGTACCATCTGGTTATGCTCATAGCTTTAAAGCTATTATCTCAGCTTAAAATTTCAGCATCCTATACTTTTTTTTTCACCAAACTATCAATTTTTAAACCACAAATATTTTTCCAGTCCTTTCAGATTTTATCTAAAAGTATATTTTAACAGTATTTAAATAGTTCTTAAACAATAACAATTTATCTTGATAGATGACATGCTGTGTTTTTTCATTTTATTTTAATTAGCCATTGTGGAACCAAATTCCCTTTTGTTTTATTCCTTTGAATACTGTTTAATTATAGTTATCATGCCAAATATCTTAAAGGTTATTTTACCAATACAGTTTCATTTAACATAAGCCATGTGGAATCAATAGTCCTGTTTCCTAAAGTGAATGCTTGGAAAATCTTACATTCATATGTTAAGAGTACACATCCTTTCCTCATTAGCTGGAAAGTACAGGGATTTTGGCACAGGTTCTGTGTGGAAGCATTGTGCAGCTTTTATACGGATTTTGTTTTTAGCCTTTGATGACACTGTTTAGAATAGGAAGTATCTAATAAGTAAAGCATTTTGTCTAATGTGCTGCCAGTGTGTTTAATATATGCCTGGAGGTCTGAAACATTATCTTCTCCACTATAGTAATATGCATTTAATTCTCTGAAAGCAGAAGGTCGAACTCTTAAAAGGGACTCAAAGTACATTTTCAACTAAAACAATTAAAAACACATGGTATAGGGGACCAGAGTAATGTACGGTTGGTTTTTATGGTTTAATCATGATCATGTTAATGCACACCAGTAGCTAATTAAAGAAAACTTTTATTGTTCATTTTAAATGGGTTATGTAAAGACTAAGAGAATTGATATAATACAGCCCAATGATAAATGTTACCATTACATTTGCTAACAGCAAGATGATATTGCTGTTCTTGACATCTTTAAAGTATTGGCCCATTTATTCTGTAATACAGCACAGAATCATTTTAGAGTTGTTATACTGAGACTCGTTCCCGCTCATCTCCTTATCCCATTAGAGGAATACCTAAATGGTTCCCGAGTTTATTACTAGGCCTATCTTCAGGTTAACTGTGAAACATTGTTGGAAGGCTTGATGCTTTACTGAGCTGAAATTGATGCAAGAAGTTCCAGTGATACTTCTTCACTTTTCTTTTGTACTCGGCTGTGTTACATACAGCTGTCTTGCAAATCATTACGCACATGTTTCAACCTTTATAATATATGTGGTAAGACCATACATAAGTCAAAGTTTCATTGTGGAACCGGGTGGCATGGAAAACCGTAATAGGATATGGTGTCTTTCACCTTTTGGGTGCTGGTTCATATTCCATACTGCTTAATACTGAGCAGAAATTGCCTTCTGAGTGCGGTTCAGTGACCTGCATGAATTGATTTGGGGTCTCAGTAAAATTTGTGTAGTCAAATGTCCACATAACAGGAAGCTCAGCAGTTGGGACCAATTAGCACCCTTGCAGCAGTCTGCACAGAGAACCTATATTCTGACTGGGGATGGAGGCAGAGCTACTTTCTGACCTTACTTGAGGTGCTTTGCATAGACCAGAACATTTAACTTAATTATAAAAAGAGTCAAGGGAAAAGAACTAGGCTTCAATTCGAATCTGTTTAGGTGTGAGAAGAGAGGATCCATTCAGAAACCAGAACTGTGATTTCTCCCTCCACTTGGTCATACACATGCAATGTTTTTCTCCCTGGAAGGTTGTCATTTAGTGGATGACACCATATTTTCATTTCTTCTGGCCAAGTCATGCAGCTGCAGAAATATATGCTGCATAGAGGAGAACAAGAGAATACCGTGTACTAACCATAAGAGTGTCATTCACCACTGAATCATGCTTTCCGAAAACGTTTTTGATCAGACTCAACTAATGTCTGTGTAGCAATTAAAAATTGCTGGGTTTAGCAGCATATGCTCTCAACTTCATTTCAGGCAGCATTTCCATGAAATTCTATGGCAAGATTTTTTCACAGCGCCATCCTTTCTGCCTTCTGCTTGCCCTCAGTACATGAGCAATGAAACCATCTGTACCAATTTTGAAAGTACCATCAATGCAGGATATGGGTGAAGCACTTTCACCAGGCAGAGAGGCTGAGGTGTAAATAGCCTAACTTTGCTAGGATATCAGGAGGAATGAGGATTTCTTGGCTCACAATGTAGTGATTCATTAAAATGGTCTCTAGTTATTTTTACAGAGGCTGCATTAAAAGTGGTATCACATTTACAAGTCAGTGATATGAGTCTGCCATAGAAAACAGCCGCAAAGAATTTTATTGGTTATTTGAAAAATATGTACATGAGTGAATCTGAAAAGATTGTAACCAGAGCTGGCGAAAACCTTTTCAAAGAAAATCTCAGCTAGTTAATGGTTCTGTTTTAGGATTTCCTCTGTAATACTTTTCCTAGTATGTTCATTCCTTTAAAGAAAAGGAGAGGGGATTGTTCCCTTTGTTCCATAAAGCACAATATAAAGGAAGGTCTAAAAAGCTTGCTTTTTTGTACCTCCCTCATAACCCAATTTTTGCAGTACATATAGAATCTAATATATTGCTGCATAAAGACCACAGAAATTTGAAGAAATTGAGTAATTCACTGCCCTTCATTCCCATAGTTAAGTTGCTGATAATTTTTTTTTTTTATTCATTATTCTCTTTCAAAGAGGAAGTTAAGGTACTGTTTGCTCTAGTTCATATTTCACTTTTTGAAGATTCATTAGCGTGCAGAAGATAAGAAGAAATTATTGAAATAGGTCCTGGAACGAAGAAATCAAATCATTGTGTCAGTGTGCAGTGTCAGCCAAAAAAAACCAACAAAATACTGGACATCTGGTTGGACATGGAGAACAAGACAGAAGGCAGCATTTCACTTTTACAGAGAACTGTAATGGTTTCTCTTCTTGGGTGCTTTGTAGAGTAGTCAAGAAGTGCATAGTGAAGTTACAGAAGTAGAGAAGGGAAGCTAAAAAGATTAAATGTGCTAGAGCACCTTCTTTGTGAGGAGAGACTAAAAAGGCTGGGATTTCCACATCTGAAGAGAAGAAGGCTGAGGGGAGCTGTGATCACAGTTTATAAAGTCATAACAACACTAATAAAGCTCAAATGTGGACCTGAACAATTCGTATACTACAAAAGATCGGGGGAATGCAATGTCACTAGGAGGAGATGGTTTAAAGCAATTTTTTCAAAAAAAATTGAAACTTGTTGCCCCCGAAGGTTGTGGAGAACAGACACTGTCAGTGTGTTCAGAAAGGAACTGGATGAATTCATGGACAAGAAGCCCAGAAATGGTTACTGAAATGACAACACAAACATGAACCCCTGGCATCCTGCATACAACAGCTGTGGATGCCTGGGGAGAAGGAGAGGAACAGATTGCAGGAAGTGGACAGAGTTCATGGTATCTCTTAACAGAGTTTCCTCCTGGTGCTATCAAAAACAGTGTACTGGGCTAGGTGGGTCATGGATCCAACCGAGTTGGGCATTTCTTACGTTAGCTCCTGTACAGAGTGGTGCAGAAACTCTTCTGCAGCAGCACAGATGGAAGTGTTAGTTACGCTGTAGAAGCTATACAGGGTGAATGTATGACTCTAGCCTTCATATGAATCTGAGGAATTAGTCGTACATCAATTATTATTGAATTTTTGCAGATTTTTTTTTTGCCATATATTTTAGTATGTGCTCCCCACATTGTCCTCAAGCTTTTGATAGGATTTCTACTTGTTTCATGAGCAGTGTTGAAAGTGGTTTTTCCTGACGTACTTTTTTGTCTTGGGATATCTCTCTCTCTTGAGCTGAGACTATAAGGTCTCTGGAAACAGCCTTGCAACTTTTTATTTCACTTTTGCATTTTGTGTGATAGAAGGAACACTCTTTTTGTAGGTGTATGTGTATGTTTTCTTTTTGGAATATTTCTATATGCAATGATTTCTCATGTGAAACCCTGTGAATGTCACAGCCAATACCCTATGTGGCCTTGGTAAGCCAAGAACTCATACCCATCACCGAGATAGTCTTTAGATAGTTCTGATGTTTCCTTTAACTTCGGTGTTTTTTATATAAGGCAGCTGCCATTTCCATGACTCTTAAGAAAAATATTTTTTCTACAAAATACTTTTTATACATTTAAGTTTATAATTTCCATTTAGTCTTTTTATATTTGTGTAGTGGATTAATATTATGTTCTATTTCATCTAATCACAGTACAAAATTTTAGTGACAAAGGTGACATTTTGAGCATCAGTGCTCAAAATTGGAAAACAATTCTAACTAGTATTTTTATTTATAATACATTATTTCAAAGATATACGGTTTATATTAATCCTTATATTTCTTATAAATTCTTTAGATTTTTTTAAATAAAGAGTTTAATTTTTTTAAAATGTTGTTTAAGCCTAGAAATCCTTACTGCTTGCTCTTTTTTTTCTCTTTCACATATTTTTTTGGCTCTTCAGCTACTGTGAGTCATCATTTCATTGGAACAGACACCTGCTGTGTTTTTATGAGTGATTACTTTGTTAAAGTTAACTCGGCAGATTTTTTTTTTTCATAATTCTCTTTTTTGACCTCATGTTTATGTAGAGATTTTTTGCTGTGACTGAAATGGAAGTAGCTGGGATATGGATATCAGAAGTTAATATAACATTTTCCTTTGCAGGTTTCCAAACAAGAACAGAAGAAGACGGATGTGGCTGATGGAGGAACAGTTGAGACTTCTTCCCGTTACAGTGGGGCACAGGACAGTGGAATTGGCAGCGACAGCGTTAAGATCAGAATCATTCAGATTGAGCAGCACAGTGGTACCAGCCAGCACCGCATTGCTCGTCCTTCCCGCCAGTCTTCCATTGTGAAGAATCTCAACTTCATTCCCTTTGACATTTTTGTTACAGCAAGTCGAATCTCACTGATGACTTACTCGTGCACTGCCTCACCTAAATCAAAATCAGTGCAAGATCAGAAAGATGGTGAGAAGATAAGTAAAAGCTCCCTGAACCTTCCAGAAACAGTCTCAGGCAGCAGCCATGATACCAAGAAGCCCAGTCAGCCATGCATCTCCTCTGTCACAGCAGACGATCTTTTGAACAGTAACGTTCCCCTGTCTGCTGGGAGAAAAACGGGACTTTTGTCACTGGAAAGTCTGCACGCTTCCACAAGGTCATCTGCTCGACAAGCCCTGGGTATAACTATTGTACGGCAGCCTGGGCGCAGAGGAACTGGGGACATTGAGCTACAGCCATTTCTCTACCTGGTTGTATCACAGCCCTCTGTGCTCCTCAGCTGCCACCACAGAAAGCAAAAAGTAGAAATATCAGTGTTCGATGCGGGCCTTAAAGGAGTCGCCTCAGACTACAAATGTACAGGTAAGAGCATTTAACATTCAGTCCTGGTTATAACTGTGAAAATGATTGCACGTCTCAAAGTTACAAAGGGTGGTGGAAAACAGCTGAGAGAACTTCAGGCCATCTTTAAATATCAATCGTTAAATATACGTATTTTTAGGATTATACCTCACAGATGAATCAAGTTAGGTGTGTAAAATGTTTGGAATTAAGATCTAACCTTTTAGCAACCAGTTCTTCCTGTTTTTTAGTATTGCTTTCTCATTACCAGACTGTGACAGGGATTGTTGCATTGCTGTAACTTCTCAAAGTTTTCTAAGGAAGTAAGAGTTGTAAGTTCTAAGGAAGTTGTAAGTTGAAAAGTAACTTCATACAGAGCATTTTTTATGACTGAATGTCACAGTATTTTCCTATACTAGACTACTGATAAAATGTCAAGATAAACACTGTGGAAGCACCTGGTTTTTTGGACATAAGCTGTAAAAAAAATAAAGTGATCTTTCAAATGGCATCAAGTGATGTCATGTATTTTAAGTTTTCATTCATCTGAGCAATAGGGTTTTGCAGGAAATTCCATCACTTAATAAATGCCCTTTATTTTTTTAAATTCCATATGCAAAGCTTATAATGAGAGATGTCCAAATAGCTGTTCAGTAGAAAATATTCTGAAATACTCTTTTTCTGCCTTATCTGTACCGCTGAATAGATAAATCAAATGATTGCAATTAGACTAGCAGTCAGTACTGGGTATAATGATTTCATGAGATACATCATTATGGAGTGTTGCCCCAAAAAAGTAAAAATGAGTATGCAGAGATCCAGGTGAACATACAGCCAGCATGATATGGGGTTTCAAATTGTTCTCTGAATGAGAGCTGTAGTATTGCTAGTTTTTCCTTGATAGTACTCCCAGCACTGCAGTTGTGAAAATAGTATGCTTTTCTGTGCAACGTTACCACATCTTTGCTGAATTAGATTGTATCTTTAGAAAATTAGCATTAAAATAATGTGCTTATGCAAAAGACTAAGAATGCAATCTTAACTGTTCTCAGAAATCTGAATTGTAGTGGAACTTTTAAGAGGGATTGAACAGTGAGGAAGATGAGGTATTGAGTGGAAGAGATGATACTTAAAACAGGGAAATTTGTTCTCTGCTACATTTTTTAAATCCTTCTTCTGTTTTCATCTTTCTCTGCTGTTCCTGTTCTGTCCTGCCTTGCAAAACACATCTGTGTCATGAATTTGATTTACTCCAGATTCTTATGTGTATTTGTTAAATACTATGTAAAATGTGGTCATTGCAGCAATTAATGTGAAGAGAATTCACAAAGCAAAGCTTGAAGGCAGCTTGGAGTAGGTCTAAGATCACATCTTCATGAAGTTAGTGCTTTGGAAAGATGCAGTTTCTGATGTCTGAGGTATTCAAGTGTGTCCTTGGTATAAGCTGCCACGACCAATGAACTGGCCAAAGTTCTGTCCATGCTGCTTCTACAATTAACTCTTGAAGTCTTTCGCCGTCTTCATGTCTATAGCAGCAATTCCAGAAAACACAAGCTGTAATAAAGTCTTCTTATAAATTGAAAGTGGATCAGAGAGCACAGAAGCATGGTAAGAAGTCTAAATAATAAAGATAGTAGGAATATACAGCCTGAGAGCTCCTCAGTCTCCATGGGTTGCTCAATTGGAAGACCAAAGATAAGCCATACATGGGTCTTACCCTTTTCTTTGGCTTTATGTCTCCATGTCAGGCAAATGTAAAAAACTGTGAAGGCAGGACTTGGACATTATGTGAAGGCAGAATTTCTGGTCTCATCCTGCTGTCTTTGTGCACAGTAATAAGTACCTTCCTTGTGTATCACGCAGAAACTTGCGCTTGCTGCCAAAGCAGTAGTGCTCTTTTCAAAAGAGTTTGAGAGGTGGGTGCCAACGTTCTAGTGCCTAAAAATACCATCCTAAATATATTAATAAGTTAATAAAATTAAGCCACACTTCAAGTTACACACTAATTCACTCAGCAAGATAGGTAGTATAAAGTTTTTACTGCCTCTTGTTTAGGAAGACCTGCTGTGCTGGTAATTGCATCATTTAGGATTAATGTTGTCATACTGCTGTAGTAACATGTTAGTTTGGGGAATTTCTATTTTTAATTTCTAACATGTATTAGAGGGAAAATAGCCATGAACTATATGTGTTATATATGTGTGTGTGTGTGTATGTGTGTACATATTACAAACACTCTATATATTGCATATCATATAATACAGAATAAGGAGCTATTTGTGGCAATTTTTGTGCTGCTGTGGTTGATTTCATCACTCACACCAACTTTTTTTGATATTGTGACTATTTGCTGACAGTTTTGTCTGAAAGAGATGTATCATCCATGTGAAGAGCAATATAAAGTTTATTTGAAAGAACCAAGTTAGATTCTCTCCTTCTGTACAGTACTCATGCACTATATTCCTGTTTTTCTCTGTGTATCTCCTCTGTAAGGACTGGAGAGTAGGAAGAAGACATAAATGATGTTTCATTTACAGTTAATGTTGCTAAACCATATTTCCACTTAGCCTCTCTAGAAGACTGCTCTTGTGTGTACACATATGTATGCAACTGACTCTCTATTATCTAACATAGAATGGGAAGAGAACACAAGCTAAATAGAAAAGATATATTTTAACTGGATTTTAAGAACTGAGGGAGCATATTCCCCCTTGAAAACAAAACAAAAAAACAACCAACCAAGTCATAGACCTAATGAAAATATTGTGTACTTTCCATTGTGTGATGGAGATAGGCAACGGCACAGCAGCATCTAAAAAATTCAGGCCTATAACATTGGAAATTTTGATCACAACCTAAAGATTGAGACTGGTCTGAACAAAAGTAAAAATACATTGTTATAAAGTTTTGTTGGTAATCCTACAGGGGTGTTTTCTCATTACTTAGACTAATATGTAATTACTACTAATAGTAGTTAAGGTATATATGAAATATTTACATTACCTTCAAAACATGCTAATAAAATCTCTCCCATTTAAAATCATTCTATGTATTCTATGCATTCTACACCATATACACTGCATAAGAGTATTTTAGGAATGTTTTAAAACATTTGGAAAAATTGCTTGTATCAATGTTCGTGTGAAATTCTGAAAACTTCAATAATGTTAGTTCAACAGCTGTAGATTCATCTCTTGTGAAATACTGTGCCATTTCTTACAGCTTTCCTAAAAGAAAAAAAATCTACAGTTCTGAAACAACTCTCAATTTTTTGCAAGGCAGAAACAAATACAAAATTCTGTTGTGAAATTAGGAAGGTCTTACTTTTTGGTTGACATTAGTTCCACAAAAAAACTTCAGGGTGAAGAAAACCTGGTAGTAGTCTGGATCTAGCTGTGCTTTTCATCCCTCACCTCCCAATAGTGTACTTCTAAGAAATGTGTTGTTTAGCTGTAAGTCAACGAAGTTTGTCTAGACTTTAGAAGTGCTTCTAACAGGTAATTTGATGACAGTCTGTTTTATGAACCTTTTTATAAAACAGGGAAATTATCCTTTAAAACTGTACCAACATGATTTTTAAAGAGAATAATAGTCCTTGGCTGGTGACAGAATTAAGGGTTACTGCTTCATGATGGTTTACTGCTTTGAACATTGTGTAGAAATGAAGATTTTATACTGTTATGAAGCCATATGTATTTTATTTAGGACAAGGGTTTTGTTATTAGTTTTGAATAGAGCATAAAATTCACAATCTTGCACATTAAACTATCACTCCCTTTGTGACACAGAGCATTGTACAGTGGCCGATACAACAAATTTCATCCATAGAACTTGGCTCCTCTGTCACTAGTTGTAATTTATTTTTAGCTTAATTTCTGAAACACAGAAGAAATAAGAATTTAAGAATTAGATAGGAGGAAATAGGCTATTTAAAAGTTAAGTATTCTTAGTTTATTAATTAGCAGTTAGTAGCAGCACATTTCCATCAAACCAGTGTCTGGATGTGGGAGCATTTGCCTGCCAGGGTGCTAAAGACTGAGTGGTTGTGCCTCCTCAGTCTTCTCTACAACCAAGTCCAGTGGCAAGTCAGTTTGTAGAAGCAGGAGACTTACTAGGTTGTTGAAGTGTTAGCTCAGTGTTATTATAGTTGTGCTAAACTGCTTCATTTGTGTTTTGTAATTGTGCAGCTTGATTGCAATTACGCTACTGCAAGGTACAGGAAATTGAAATCAAAGTAAATAAATTAATCAAATACATTTGAAATCCTTAGGAAGTGGCACTAGAAAGACTAGTTGCTCTTTGAGTTTACTTGTGAGATTCTGTAAAAATAGATTGAAAGATACTGTAAAATGGCCCTTTTTTTATTAAGTGCTCATCCTATATTTAACAAAAAGGCATCTGCTAGCTGTTAGTTTTTGCAAACAGAGTTTTGGCCATTTTTACTTAAATAAAAGTGGGTGCAATTGTTTTTAATGTAATCTCATAAGCTGCTTTTATAAATATTTTTTTTTAAATCTTTATTTGCTTTGTTTCAGGTAATGTAATCCAGATACAAAATTGCCTCATTTCCTGACCACTGTGCTCTGGGCATTCTTGAAAAATCTTTTTTCTATTTGTTTGTTTGTTTACTTTCAAAGAGGAGGTTGTGGTGCTTGGTTGTTTCAAGGGAGAGAAATTTCTCAGTAAATATCTGTTATGCATGGAATTTCTTCAACTTCCGCCAAGAACTCATTTGCAAAAAACAGTCACTGTGAGGCCATCCAGAATTACTTTTGATTTTTATTTTATTTTGTTTTATTTGACACCCACGCCTTTGATGGCAGGGGGTCCATGAAGAGCAGATGCAGTAGCTAAGACCACATGTAACCTCTGATCTAATGGAAAGCCTTTTCCAGGCTTTTGCATGAAGAGCAGCACTGGCTGGCTCTGGTGGGAAGTCTGATTCACTGCCTCTCTGTCAGCCTGTGCTTCCTACATGGCAGAGAGAGGATTTAAGGCTGTTTCCTAGTATAGCATTGAGGGAGTTCTGCTGGAGTGTCACCTGTTCGACTCTGAGTATATTTATTGTCCACTACATCTGCAGTCATGGATGGCGGGGGGAACGGTGCAGCCCCCACCCATAAAGCCAAATTGGCCTGGGAATGCGCATTCCTCAGGTTACTGTAAGTGCTCATTTTTGAACTTCCTGACACAGCACTTGTGAGTACGCTAGCAGAAATGTTTTTCCACTTGTGTTCTTTAAATTCCAGTGGAAACCGTTTTGAAAACAAGACCAAACATTCCACTTCAGAGTTTCAAATGCAGACATGATTGCAGCATCATACTGGCTTTTCAAATTGACTGCAGACCAAAATATGATTCATCCATTGAAATAAAAGCACATTGCAGCGCTCGTTTGGGCTGGGTAGCGTTCCAGCAGAGCAGGCCAAGCTGCTGTCCCGCACACACACTTGGTTAGCCCTGTCCCCTACCTGGGGCTGACGGGGGGCTCTGGGTCCCTGTGCTCCCCCCCATCATTAAAGCCTCCCACTATGCCCTCTGAGCTGGCCTGGCTGTCAGCTACAAAGAGGAACAAAGACACGTTTTGGAGAATGAAAATCTTCAAGATGCAAAATTTCTCCTGCCTTCCTTGTTTCCTTTCCTCTTACTCCCTGTTTTCCTCAGAAGTGTGGGATTTGCTAACTTCTGTTAACAGAAGACCAAGGAGATAGCAGTGAAATCAAAAGCTTGCAAATTCAAATCGAGTTCAGGAAGATATCTCATAAACTGAGGTTTGGAGCTGAGGTCTGGATCTCAGCAAGGCTAAAAGTGGATTTGGATGTTTGCATGAATTCAAAAATAGCCAGAGAATTTTTTTTTTTTAGAGGAGAGGGAGGAAGGTAAATGTGGATCTATTGAAAGCTTCAGCTTCTCAATCTTACAGATTTTAAATTACAGTCATGTAATTTAAAGTCTTGTCGATCTCTGATAGTTGTCTCGCCATTTTTCTTTTGCTGCCACAGACAAATTTTTCACATGGTGTAGAGGATAAAATTTCTGGCTTTCTTCACTGCTCCTCGCTTCTCAATCCTTTCTTTTCTCTCTCTTGGCTTGCTGTGGAGTAATTCTAGCCTCTCCTTTTACTTATATATGCATCCCCTGGGTTTTCTCCAGCATTTTCTTTATACAAATAACTGCAAATTTAAGTGTTGATTTTTGGGAGAATCATAGAAAATGGAAATGGAAATGACCTATTATAATACATTATTCAGACCAGTTCCCTGCTGATGCGTAATTGTTCCCAATTGTATATTTTATAGTGTTCTGTCAAGTGTATTTTTAAACATTCTGAATGCTTCCATCATTTCCTTGAGAGACAAGTCCTTTTTCTAGTAGCTCTCCTCATCATGAATTCCTCACTTTTCATTCTAAAATTCCTTTTTTTCATTCAATCGCTTCTCTGTTTCCTGTGCTTTTGGCATAGGGATTGATTGACTGATATTGGTTTATTCCTTTTCTGATTCTTGATCTTATGAAAATGAATGTGCTATTTTCTACCTTTGAAGATATTTTAATAGGGATACACATCTTTTGGTTGTTTGATCTTTGATGTATACATTTTATTTGGAACTCCCCTCAAGATTTTGATATACACAAGCATAGTCAATTTTGAAACCTCTGGATTTTAGCTTTCTTATCATTACATAAAAACTTAAAACTGGCATTTTTGGCTGGACAGCCAAGTCTGTTATGCAGGTTCCAGATTAACTCTATGCCATGGACTTGGAAGCACTCAAGCTGGCTCTTTGCATGGCCCTTTGATGCATTTACCTCTGATGCAAAACTGTCAGTGCAATACCCCTGCTTCCAGAATTAGCTCAGTTTCACTTGAACTTAAAAAATGCTTGAACTCAGTAAGATCGGTGCTGGGTTAAAAGTAATATATTTTGTTGGACTTGGGCTAATTTTGTGCATTGAGGTTTCTTTGTGTTGTGTTCCTAATACGTACATTTTGGAGTCCTTATCATTGTTCACATATCCCAGTCCTGCAGTGCCCCAGGTGATGAAGAGATGACAATGCTGCGCTCCTTGGAGACATGACAGAGCAAAACAATCTCTTGAGAGTCGCATGGTTGCTTCATTTTTTTGGTTCTGTGTTTAAGTGCTGCAGTTCCCAGTGACCTGAGGGCAGTTTGTATAGTTAATGTAATATGTCATGCAGGGATTTTCTGCTATGTAAGTTCTTTTCATCAGAGATATTTTCAGCTTGAAAGAGCTACAACTTTGAAATAATTATTAGGTATTTTATAATGTAAACACATCTTAGGATAATAAGACTACCTGTAAGTATATTTTACAACAGAAATGTTCGACTAAATTTAGTGGATTTTCTGAAAAGCTGGTGGAAGATATAGGTTGCTATATACAGTATGTGATGATATATTCCATAGATGAGACAAAATAATGGCATATTGCAATGTTTTGTGCCATATTGGTACACCTAAATGTTTATATTGATACTTACAGAGGAACAGTAATTTAGAGATGAATTTAATCAATTCAGTGATGTTCATTGAGCAGTATTCAGTCATTTTTACAATGCTTTACAGTATGTAGTCTAAAAAACATTAGAATGTTAGTTGTTTATGATGATCTACCAGCACAAAACAAGATGTTATTTTATAGATCCAGGACAGAGATAACATCCTTGTTCAGAACAGCTATAAATCTGTGTTTTGGAAAAAATGTGTACCTTGGTGGTAAAGAGGATGATGATGATGATGAGCAACAGTAGTAGTAATAGTAGTAGTAGTAGCAGTAGTAGTAGTAGTAGTATTTTCAGTATACTAACAAATGCCAGATGCAACAAGATATTCCCTAAAACAGTTACTATAGAAAACGGAGTGTGCCACATAACTCTGGCTATTGTAATTAAAAGAAAAAGAATCATAAAAATGTGGAAATTCTCATGGAAAATATACAAATCTGTTGTATGCAGTGACAGCTCTTAAATAACTGTTGAGAGCTGACTTTACAAATGTGTAGCAGGAACAGAGGAAAGAAAAGGCTGTAATGTATATGCCATACAGTACAAATACTGCTATAAAGTCATTGCCTGAAAATTGATCAAATAAAAACAAAAGAATGTGCTAACTTTTGATCTTTTCCATATAGATCTAAAGTCATGATCAATTGGTTTCAGTAGGTTCTTTGAAATCACATAAGGGTTCATATGTGCCAAGTTTTATATGAATCACATGATAAGGTCAAGAAACACAAATTCCAAAGCTGACTTTATATACCCAGTCCACATATGACTGTGATACCACAATACCATATGTTGACTATAACAGTGAGTATGTAAATCCTACTCCTGAAAGGAATTAATTCAGTAAAACTCAAAGCAATTATAGCAGTTTTGAATTGACTGAAAAGGAGAGAATAGCTTCAAGAAAATCTCCTTAAGTTGTTAAGGATGAGACAGACATTCAATAATTAACATAGCAGACTCGATAATAAACAATGATTGATTATTTATAATTTAAGACCGTAAGGCCAGAATTGAGAACGCTCATACTGAAGGTCATGAGTCCCTAAAGATTAAAAAGCCTTTTTACACTGCTGGTTTTGCTATGTGTGATACATGGAAAATGAAGACAAGAATAGCACTTGGATGGATTTAATTTTAATGTACTGTTGTAGTATTACAGAGGGATCAAAGGAACACAATTAAAGGTGGTACCCAAGAAGAGCTACTGATTAGCTACTGAGTGAAGGTCCAAAGGGAATGATACAACTGCACTGTTGTCATGCTCTGTTCCTGAGCTCTCACAGCATTCTGGTCTTTTTGCCTTTATAATTTACCTTTCCAGTATTATTTTCTCTACCGAGCAATGACAATACAATCTAGTAGCAGGTTTTGGGCCCAGATTCTCTTGTAAGGAGTCCTTAAGTATCATTACTTAATCATTAATTAAAGCTAAAATTGTGTGCTATTTATAGTCATTTTATTGATGTATTTTACTCGTATTTTACTTGGTATTTTTGCATGTTTTCTAAATTTTGTATAATTAGAGCTTTGCCCTCTTGCCCATGTGTGCATGCATTATTCTACACATGCATCTGTCTGTAGGCACAAATGCTATGTAAACCAGTCATATTAGGTATAATATTTACCATATTACATTTAAAACTTTTTAATTTTGTCTAATCAATTTTGTAGTAGCATTTTGTTATGTATCATATTCCTGGAATATAATTAATGACTATGATGATTATCATCTGCAGATCCTGGGAAGACTCTACCAGAAGCTCTGGATTATTGCAAGATTTGGTTGCAGACAGTAGCAGGAGAGGTAGATGCTAAAAGTGGTATTCCACCTCCTCTTATCACTGTGCAAATTAAAGACTTCCTTAATGGACCAGGTAGGTGCTGCACTTTAATCTTCCTTTTCTAATGTAATCTGTAGATATGCACACATAGACACAGGATGGGGCCTTGAGGAACCTAATCTAGTGGAAGATCTCCCTGCCCATGGCAGGGGAGGTTGAAGGAGATCAGCACTAAGGTCCCTTTCAACCCTGATTATTCTATGACTCAGTGATATTAGATAATCAGAAATGTCTTGTATTCCTAGCTCATGAATGTGAAATTTTCCTCCAGCAATTACCCTGAATGAAAGTGAAAAATGGGGAATGGGCAGTCCTGGACCAGTCATTGTTTTAAGGTCTAATTATTCATTTTCTTCCCACAGTAAATTTAGAAAGGCTGAATTTGTCAAGTTTCCAGCAGAATGAAGCCTACCTGCCTCTAGTCCTAGAAAACTGAAATGTTATTGCAGTTGTGTTTAGAAAAGATTACTTTTATAATGGTTCTCAAGATTTTTCTAAGCCATCTTCTCTTGGGTTCTTTGAAATCTGGATACCTGGCATTGGAAATTCCAATCATCCAAAGTGTTGATACTGTAAAATTTAAAAATTAGTGATATTGTGTTTCTTTAGTTAATGTAAGTGGTGGGTTTTTAGCATTTACATAACATAATATGACTTGAAATTCTACTCCTAGAGCATCAGAAGCTCCTGAAAATTGCATTCTGTATTTTGTGAAGTATATATTTATAGCTACATTACAATGCAGAATAATTGAGGTTATAGTGAAAGTTAGAAAATACATCATAACTATTTTCTCATATGCATATTTGTTATAATTTGTTGAATTGTTTAACTTATTTTTTTATCCTGAATATCTTCACACAGCACGGAGTGAACTGTTATCAGTCATTTAGTGAGCAGCTCTTCAGTACTGGATTTTCCTGTTCATAGTTACCTATTCATGCAGTTTTACAGCACACTATCTAATCCTGGATCTACAGCAGAATTACCTTTGCATTCCTTACAGCTGTAGCATCTGAGCACTACAGAAATACTAATTTACCTGCACAACCCTCACATGGATAATGGAATACTAATGCCCTTGCGATTTCACAGAAGACAACTGAGACACAGAGATATTAAAGGTTTTCTCATTGTATTAAGGTTATCAATTTAAAATACACAATTTAGTTTTCCAAAATACTTAAAAATATAGCATTTGATGTTGGGAACACAGCTCATATTGTCTTTGGGTGAAGCAGTAATCACTTCTGAATATCAGAGCCTAAGACATCAATTGAGTAACCAGTGAATGAGACACACATATTTGGCCCCTGACTATAAGTACTGTGGTTAAGTAGCTTGAAAAAACATACTTTGCACACAGGCAGAAGTCTCAAGGAAACAATAAAGTATGTGAACAACCTCATCATTGCCCCTTTTTTTTGGTTTTCCATGCTATCTAAAGACATAATTTTAGGGAAGACTTTTAAAACCACTTGATAATGCAGAGCTTTTGTTATATTGATGTATATTTGGGTACATTATTAGGCCTTTGAATCTTCAGACCTACTGCATGTTCTGGTGCCATTTGAGAAAAAAAAAAAAAGATTAATTGATAGAAACTATGGCTTTTCATTTGAATCAGGAACAGCACAAGAGTGGTAAAGATACCTCCTATCAGGAACATTTTATCACTGCTGCCAGAATGGTTTTCTTTTATCCTTCTACCCCCAGTTACATCCTCTGTCTCCGTATTTGTCAGATTTCCATATTCCCAGACCCTTCATTTGTGCCCTCCACTTCTCTCAAGGTGTTCTCACTGTAGTTTCCTGGCACAGCCTTTGTATTTAATTTATTACACACCTGAAGATGTTTCCCTGATGCTGTCCTGTCAGTAGGACAGATTCCTAACTAAACTAGCAAACATGGAAGTTGGTACCAGCTTGCAAAGTGTGTATTCACAAATAGTGCAAGTGTCCACCCCAATTTCACCAGTTCAGTCATATCTTGCATTAGTGGTAAATCTCTCCCCTCCATAGTGTTTGGATGAATAAGGAACGGGAAAACCATAAATTAATGCATCATAATCTTCAATTTATTTATTCTTGCAAAGCATTTAAAACTTAAGAGATTTCTTCCAGGATCTATTCTTAGCCAAAAGGCATTTTTTCATTATCTTTTTGCTGCTAATTGGAACAATCATTACACATGACTCAACAGTAATTTCTCTGAATTTTAATGAAGTGTTTGCCAGTGTAGTATAACAAAACAGCTCCACCCTCCCTTGCAGATTTTCCTAACCTCAGCTGTTACCACTATGAGATGCTCTTCAAATAAACTAACCTTTACCAAGAAGCCTTCCTTGGGGGATGGAAGTTTCATTGGATGAGTAATGGAAGGCTCATTCTGCTTGTGATTGCATCAGAACAGCACATGCAAGGAGTTACAAGAGCTTGACAGCTCCTCAGCAGGCTACTGGAAAATTAATTACTAATTCCCTGCGGGACAAGAAGTCCCCTAACCACAGCTTCTTCCAGGGTGAGGTAGCTTGGCCGTCAGCAGGCCTGGAGAAAGTGTTATACCACCAGATCCTAACTCAGCTGGCAATTGTTTTCTGAGGACAAGAACCTCAGCAAAAATCCCAAGAGCTCTTGCAAGGTCAACAAACAGTATGTGTGATGGGAGACAGCTTAGCTAATAAATTGAATAAATAAAGGCACCACTGGAGTAGAGTTATGTTGCAGGCCTTGAAGGCTACTCTTCTGGTGAATATCTGGCAAAGAATGCTGCTACTAAGTGACCTATTTTCTAATGACATAGTGTGTGTGTTTTCATACTCATTTATGTGTATGTGGTTTATAACTGCACTAAGTAAATTGCTGAAATGCATTATATGTACTAGGAGGTGCTGCCTCTTGGTTACAGATGATCAACTGTTCTGAAAAGTCAGCGCATTTTTGAAAGCTGTGCCTATGCAGACAAAAATCTGGTGTAGTAGTTGGGATAACTATACAGTTTTCTGTGTCGATTTTAAATGTTCAGAGTTCAGTGGTTTAACTGTAATGCCATTTTTCTTTCAAAATACGTTGTTGGTGTGCTGAGGTTAAATTTCAAATATAAGAATCAAACATGCCTATATTTTATAATGGAAAATACTATCGAGCAGTTAACAGAAAAAAGTCTTCAAGTGGTTCCCAATGTTTGCTGTGTTAGACAAAACCAGTACTCCTTGCAAATAGTTTGTCAGCTGAAGTAGATAAGTAGATAGTGTTCCACAGAAAAATCGTATGGTTTCACCACACAGGAAACCAGGTTGTCAGTCTGTATTAGCTCGGAGATCAAAAAACTACAGCAAGTAGCTAAACTTGGAAACCACTAATTAAATGAGAATAACAGCATACATTAATGCACTTCTTGCCACATGAATTGATTATTTTGTACATTTTTGGCAACTAAAGAAAAACTATATTTCTTCCAGATTTAAGGTAATAGGATCCTAGGAGAAATAAGCATTCATCATCAGGCCTGTGGGAACAGACCTCAACTTTAACCCCACAACATATTAAAGGACTATTCCTTCTCTTTCTATAAAAACTAATTATTTAAAACTTTTAGAATTCCATTTACATCACTTTACATGACCCTCTATCTTTTATATTCAGTCTGTTACTGGACTGTACATCTAATTCTTGTCTAATACGTAGAAGTGAACTATTTATTGCTTCAGCATTAGATATAGATCATTAGGTGAGGAACAAATATGACCATCTTGTTTTAATAGCTTTTGAATAATTACTGCCTTTACCTTCTAGTCCTCCTTCTGGATTTTTTTTAAATCACCTTTCTTAGCTATAAAAGCTGTCTTTTTGATGCAGTCTTTCTGGATGCAAATGATACAAAACATGTTTATGAAGTACAGCTTCATACAAATTGCCTTAAAATACTTACACACCAATTATAGGTGCTTTATACTGAAGTCCTCTTTCCCAAGTAGTTTCTTGGGAAGGCATTGGGTTAGATGTGAATTAATGGAGGTTCTTCATTATTCATCTCTATAAATAATTTCTGCAGAAGACAATATCCAAATAAACTAAGCAATGTGTCCATCCCACTGAAAAATAAAGTGAGAACTGGTGGGTTTCTCTTTCATGCCAGTCCCTCCACACATGATTTGGGCTCCACGAGGGACACAGCAGGGGATCTAGGCTTAGGCATAAAAAACAATAATCAGAACTGCACCATGGCACTCTCTCCAGCCTTTTTTCCCCACTGTTTGCAGAGGCAACAATTGTATCCATTACCAAGGTCAGTGGTTTGGAGAAACCTGGAAAATAGCAGCTACTAGAAACCCACTAGAATAATATCTCCAGCAGGTGATAGATTAGTTGGAACAAATTGGAACCATTGCACTTCAGCAATCCTGGTTTCTTTCAAGCTGTTTTAAAAATGTCGTCATTTTAATACACAATATCAGCCCTGAGGAACAGTCCACAGCAGGTTAATTTGAATCATATGATGTATCACTGCCCTCAGCTGACATGAGCTCCGTTCCATGTGTGAAGCCATAATAAATCCATTCCCAACCGAGGCAAATTCCCTGTGAGAAGGTGAACTAATCCAGGCCTCACACTGGCATGTTAGCCCTCCATAATTGAAAGCAGGGCCACCTGTTCCCAGCACAGTTAGCCTATAGAGAGAAAATTAGCATTAGATCAGATACTTAATATATTGAAAAATCATTCATACTACTTGCAAGTTCAGCTGTGTGCTGCTTAGCATGACATCATATATAAACCTAGGAATGTGCCCACTTGATCCCAGTTTAACAGTTTTGTTAACCATGGTGTTTGTTAACTTTGAAAGGAGAATTTTTTGATTTAATGAGAGCTGACACGTGAGAAGGGGAACTAGCCAGGGTGCAGACTTTTCTAATTAACTCTGGGTCATTTGCAAAACTTTTGAGCTTTCTAGTAGGTTTTTTTTTCCCTTTGCTCTTTTACAAACAAGTTTTTAAAGCACTGACACTGTAGCCATGAAATTATATTTATTTGATTAAGAGGGCAAAGAGAAATATTCCAAACAGGTGTACCAGCCTGTAGGTAATGCTTTGGATTTGACACATCTATTGTCTGTAATATCAGTGTAATAATGAGTAAAATTATCAAAGTACCTTTCTAAAAGCAGTGTCTACAACACTTACTTTAAATTTAGTTTCTTATGTGTCTTAGTACTGAAAATGAAAACTGCACAGTGAAGCCACATGGATAAGTTGGTAAATACTTTCTTTTAATTCTTTTAACACTTATGTCAAACATTTGCTCCATTTTCTGAAACCTTCTTTTCTTCTTTTTTTTTCCATGTGTGTCTTAATATAGATGTATTATTCAGCAGCTAAGTAGAAAACAGAGAGTTAGTATTTATGGGTTCTTTTCTTTTTCACAATTGTGCTCCATGACCTGGAACAATTTATTTCATCTCACTGTATTGTGCTTCATCTTTCCTGACTCTCTGTTGAGAGAGTTAATGTTTCCCTTAGCCAGGCTTTTCCTTTCATGATAGTGCCTCCCGATGCCCCCATTATAGTTTTTGGCCTCACCACCCAGCCCTTGACACACTTCTGAGCTGTATTTGGTAGCTGCACAGTTGCTTAATTTCAGTCAGCATCTACTGACTAGCAGTAACCCTCCATTGTTTATTAATGGTATCTTTGGTCTTCTTGACCTACAAGAATTTATCCTGGTTTACTTGGACAGTTTTAAAAAATGAATAGAGTTGCATCACTCTGAGCCTTGCATGAGATCTCAAAGCTGGGCACTGGCTAGCTGGAGCTGTTAATGTCTAAGTGTCACCTTCATGTAATGTCAATGACATACTATGTCATGGAAGTAGGTGTTGTTCCCCCTGGGGAGCACCCAGCATGGCTCAGGGTGATTAAGCTCCCTGAAGGCTGTAGTTTGCCATATTGGCCTTGGAGAGCTCTTTCTGTGGGGCTGCAGCACACAGACACCAGTAGGGAGAAATACTGAGCAGTGACTACCAGTCTCTTCTAGACTAACTGGCATCTGTCCCACAGAAGCAGAATGCAAGATGGACTGCAGATGGCCTCTGAAGCCTTGTCTCAAGTTTCTTCCTCATTTTCCCTTGATCCAAATTGGGAATGATGAATTAGAGGATAAAAACAATTCGTTTGGATTCTTCTTGCTTTTCAATTTCTCTTAATTTGTGTCTCTTTTGATGCCTGACCAGAGACAATTGAGAACAGTACAACTAGTCTTCTCTTTACATGTCTCTTTCCTATTTTTATAAATTTAATTTTTGCAATTCAGCCATTACCCTGTTGCTGAAGGGCCACCCTGACTCCAAATCAGGATCAGAGCTCAAGATTACCTTTACCTTCCTCAGATTTCCTCTGTTTAAAGTCCCTACATCAGGATGGGTGGCTGAGGAAGAAAGAATATCAGTGCTGGTAAAATGTTTTATACCATCATCTGCTCCTCTCCTGTTGAGGACTAGGAAATTAAATAATCTTAAGAGTTTAGGATAAATAGTAGTTTCTTCTATAGAAGTACTCTATATTAAGAAGTTTAATATTTTACAGCCTTCTTTTTTACAGCCGCCTTGGAGTTGGGGAGAGATCGATCCATGTCCAGCCTCAAGGAGAAAGACCTGTTTTTTTCTGTATTAGCTGTAAGAAGTAAAAGATCCACTGCTGAATGAGAGTTACGGAAAATGAACAAATTTTTAGAAAATGGCATATTTTTCTCTCTCACACTTTAACATTCCTCAGTCTTCGAAAAGATCCCAGTATTATAAATGATGGAGTCATTAAGGTTGGCAAAGACCTCCAAGATCATTAAGTCCAACCTTTGACCTAGCACCACCATGTCAACTAAACCATAGCACTAAGTGCCACGTCCAGTAATTTCTTGAACACGTCAAGGAATGGTGCCTCCAGCACCTCTCTGGGAAGCCCATTCCAATGCCAAACCACCCTTTCAGTGAAAAAATTCTTCCTGATGTCCAACCTGCACTTCCCCGCTCACAGTTTGAGGCCATTTCCTCTTGTCCTGTCATTGGTTGCCTGGTAGAAGAGGCCACTCCCCACCTGGCTCCAATCTCCGTTCAGGATGTTGTAGAGAGTGATGAGGTCCCCCCTGAGCCTCTTTTGCTCCAGGCTAAACACCCTCAGCTTCCATTCATAAGATTTACTCTCCAGACCCTTCACCAGCTCTGTTGCCCTTCTCTGGACATGCTCCAGCACCTCAATGTCCTTTTTCTAGTGAGGGGCCAGAATTGGACACAGCTCTCGAGGTGCAGCCTCACCAGTGCCCAGCACAGGGGACAGTTGCTGCCCTGGTCCTGCTGACCACACTATTGCTGATACAGGCCAGGATACCACTGGCCTTCTTGGCCACCTGGGCACACACTGGCTCATCCTCCGCTCCTGTCAACCAGCACCCCCAGGTCCTTCTCCAAGACGCGGCTTTCCAGACATCCTTCCCCCAGCCTGTAGCGCTGTATGGGATTGTTGTGACACAAGTGTAGGACTCACATTTTGCCTTATTGAACTTCATAGACTTGGCCCATTGATCCAGCCTGTCCATATTCAGCTTATGACTAATTTTCATGGCATTTACTTTCTGGTATTTAAGATTAAGAAAATACTATGATAGTTTATTAGTCATAGAAGTAGTAACATTGTCTACATTAACTTATGTCATATATATTAGAATAAACCCACTGACTTCAGTAAGAGCTGGAATTTATCTGGAGCAACATGCTAGGAGCTTTTGTTATTTTTGTGTTGCTTATTCATCCTTAACACTCTGAATAAAAAAGTCCTTTTGAGTAATATCATTATCCCAAGTTCACAGATGAAAATTATATCTTCCCAGTACAAATTTGAATGTTATGGAGAACAAGGGTAAAATACTCATAACCCTGAATTTTTTTTCTGAAGCTCTAAGTAATAAAATGTCAAAGAAAGAAATTGTTTCAGACAGAAATTTCAGAATGCTGCTCATAGGTTTTCTTTTATAGTTGTTATGATTTAGTTCAAACAAGCCATATTGAATCCATTGGGTTTTTTGTAATAGATTTCAAAATACATAATAAATGTAAGTAATATGATGACTAATGGGTCAAGTGAAGTTGGAACTTTTAAAATGAGAAAATAGCTGGAAACGGTTTTCAGGAAACTATTCCAGTTGATTTTTGGTCCCCCACAAGGTGTACATTAACATAAAACTCCGTAGAATCACCTCTGGGACCTGAATTCCCTCTCTGATTTCATTATTCCAAAGTGTTTCTTTTTTGTTCACTGTTAAGTCATCTCCTGGTGTGGTGGGAGCATATAATAAGTGTAATTTATTTATATTTATCTAATCTCCTTTTAACTCACTAGTTGTTTCATCATTCTGTTTCCTAGTAGCTGTTCAGAAAGTTGTGAAGTCTAATTAGAAACTAATAATTGAAATACATGGATTTACGGGGTAGTCTAAAGAGAAGTAGTGAAGAAATTGAGGAAGAGAAAGAACAATTCAAAGTCTACACTCAAATGCTATACTGTAATAAAAAAAAATTGCTTTGATACCATCTAGTTCAGTTTGATTTAAACATAACAGAAATAACTCTCTTGGTGCAATCTATTTGCAAGCACAGTAATTTTTTCACTTTTTTTTTTCTGGAAATAGATAACAGCTGGCAAAATAAGTTATTGCTAATATGTCTTAAATCTAAAGAATGCTTTGGGTTATAATTTTGGTAGCTAGTCACTGGTAGGCAAAGGAGAAGCTCATGTAATTGAGGAGTTAAAGGCAGTTTTGAGCTACCTTTTGCACTGTCTTGATTCTGATGTAATTTTGGACGATTCAAAGAGTTAGTTGAGTTACAGGAAGACTGTGTTTTCCTACAGGTACAGAATTTGCACAGTGTTATGTGCTGTTCTTCCCTAGGTGTTTAAAATAATCTAAAAAAAAGTTACACTTGGATTTTGCACCCCAAATATTTTATTCCAGTTGAATCTGGGTGACTCTTAAGTTTTAAATCGCTTTTTAGCCTATTTTGACTGTCTCGTGAAGCTGCTGAACATCTATCTTAATCAACTCCTATAAATAGCTCTGCATATTTCATCAGTTTGCATTGTTCTGTCCATCACTTAAATATATTTTCCTTAGTAGGAATGTTAAAGTTTCTTTTATATTACTAAGGATAAAGTGTAAAAGAGGTCAAAGACTAAAGATTGCTCAGTTGTGGGTTGTTTTTTTTTTTCTTTTTGAATGTTTTACTTAAAATGCCTAAGAATCTCTTTACATAATCTTTAACCAGTTGTAAAAATAACCTATATCATTATGAGATAGTTAAAATATTTGCAGTGAAGGTTCCAAAGTTGCATTTTCTGCAATTATGCTTCTGGCTGCCACCACATTCTGTCAGAGCTGATTTAGTGGATTATAATAACTTCATACAAAACTTTGTCAAGTTCTCAGTCATGACAAGATTTTTCTGTGTGACGTGCACAGTTTCCAAACAGAAAAGAGGGAAGTCATTTGCATTTCTCTGGTGTCCTGGTGGTCCTTTTTTTATTGCCTTCTTGGATGAGTGGCCAAGAGCAGTGATAAATCACAGACCCAGGTGCCAAGTATGTTCCAGCACTGAGCTGCACCAGCACCCTATGTCTTCTCTGCCCTGGCCCAAGAAAGCCCCAAAAAGAGCTTCTGCCTTTGTGTTTATCTCCTTTTCAATCTTTCACACTCAGTTTGCTTTTTGGATTAAGCCCTTGACACCTCTTGTGTCAATTTATGTCTAAGAAGATTTGGGGTGTCAGGGAGCTTTGTTGTTTTTTTCCCTCTTCTGGGCTCTATTACCATAGAAAAGTGTTGGCCATTGTATGTGCATTAGATAAAGCAGTTAGATGTGAAAGTTGCCATACCAAGGAGTAAGGGTCCTCCTTTACTAACTTAGAAACTTAATTATTTAGCAAAAACAATAAATAACATCTATTTTACTCCTTTTTTGCTACATTACTAAAGGAGAAATTTAAGTTGATAAGGCAGTTTGGTTGGTTTTTTTAACATTTCATTTTAAAAACAGTCCTTTTCATTTGAGTATTGCAGATAAATTAATGTCATAGTGTCACATGGGTCTCTACTTTCTTCCTAACTCCTTTCTCTCTCCAAAGGAAGGAGAGACCCAATCATGTCTGCTTAGAAAGCAGGCAAATCTTGGGATATTCCAAGTGCCAGGAAGGGTGGGGAGTTTTTCCAAAGTGTTACGACATTTTTCTTCCCATGGTTTTAATTAAAAATGTCAGTATATAAGGATTTTGAAAAAACTTCCAAGTTGATCTTGTGTGGTTTTGGATGCCTGAAAATCTTCACAGAATCACTGAGGCTGGAAAAGACATCTGAGATCATCAAGTCCAACCTTTGACTGATCAGCACCCTGTCAGCTAGACCCTGACACTAAGTGCCACGTCCAGTTGCTTCTTGAACACCTCCAGGGATGGTGACTCCACCACCTTCCTAGGCAGTCCATTCCAGTGTTTAACACCCCTTTCCAATCCTGCTTTCTTCTAATGCCCAGTTTCCTAGCTTTGGTACTTGCCTTTCTACTAGACTCACATGTTAGCTAGTGTTTTGCCAGTTCCTAGTTCAGTGTGGAAGGCTTTCAGTGCAAGAGAAAGCATTTTCAGAAAACCATTAATTAAAATTAAAAGTTACTGTTAAGATAGTGTTTCAGTCTTTAATTTCAGTTAGCTGTAGCTTCTGGAGTATTGCAAACATTTTTCTAACATTGTTTTGGATTTTTTAATTCAGCTATGACAGACCTTACACAGCCATTAATAAATTTCTCTTATCTTTGTAGAAAATGTGCCAGATATTTTTGGGGGGAGGGGATCAGAAAAGTACTTTGTCATGTGCCTGTGAGTCTCTGAAGTCATTATAAACCTGTGCTTAAAAGCAGCTCTGAAACTCTGCCCCGGCAGCCCTTTACCGTTGGTCTAAAAATTACCTAAAGAATGGGAGAATCAAACTCATTAGTTTGCATCAATGTTAAGAGTAAGATGTGATCCTGGACAACTTGAAACTTCGATGAAATATTCATTAATCTGTGTAAAACCTTCAACAGACAGTGTTTCCTGTGTATATTTATAGTGAAATTCAAAACTAAGTAGTGCTGTTTGAACATTTAATCTAGTTTAGATATATGCACAGAATTTTAATTACTTTTGGTTCATGGGATTGGAGCAGTGGCAATCAAAGGGAAAAGCACTTTTCCCCCTAACCAGAATAGCTGTCTCATTACTGGTTAAAAACTGAATTTGAAATGAAAAATCCTAAAAACTCAGTTAAAAGCTGGATTTCTGTAAGGAATTATGTACTGATACTGCAGCACAGAAATAAGTTTCGGCCTTCATGAAGTCCTGCTTCCTATCTGTGAAATAATTTTTGGTAATTCCTACATTTCAGCTACTAAGATATTACTATTAACAATGTTGTTCATATTAATTGTGATTCCTAAAAATTCTGTGAGTATTTTAGTAGTCTGAGAAACACCAAAATCCTTTTTGGTAAGGAGATGAAAAACATTTTTAAAGTAGTAATGATTTTTTAAAAAATTTAAAACCAATAAATTATTCCAATCTCTCTGGAAAATGAAGAAAACTAGACATACCTCAGTTTTTGTATTTGCTTTTTATTTCACATTTCATCTTGAAAATGCATTGAAGACTGCTGCATATGAGCTGTGTAGGGAACAACAGAATACACATTCACTCATTTAAATGTGTTGAAAATGTTCACTGTTGGCTTTGGAGTTTAGTCAAGTAGTTCTTCTGGGTATAAAACTCAAGAGAATGTGAAGTATATTTTTATTCTGACACAAAAGAACTAATGTACGTACCCTCCTACACACTCAAATAAAGTGTGTGTCTTTCGGATAGCTGTGGTGATCCCTGGGAAGAAACAAGGAGATTAAGATCCACATTGTGCCACGTTTTTTCCTTTAAAACTGTATATAGTGAAAGTTGCTTACAGTATTTTTCATTATATTTTAATTCAGATTTATTGCTAAAAATATTGTTTTGTTATGTTTTAACATTGATTTGGTCCTTTTAATGAAACATGGTGGAAATATTATGGAAAAGTTATTTCCACTCAATGCCTAATATTTGCACACAGCTTGAATAATTGCACTACAGCTTATCATATTTCTTTCTCCAATTCTCCCCTACAGCTGACATAAATGTGGACATATCAAAACCATTGAAAGCAAATATCAGTTTTGCCAGACTTGACCAATTAAACCAGTTCTTGAAGAAAATCATAACCGCAAATGACGATGTGCCCAGGAAGGAGGCTGCTCCATCAGCCGGCATTATTCCAGATGAGGATGTCACTTTTATATCCAGACACCCCAGTACAAAGGACTTGCTACCTGCTGTGCACACCAACGCTGTGCAAAAGGCTTCAGTGCAAGAAAACTTGTGGCAAGCCCTTTCCTGCTTCCAGAAAATTTCCATTCACACCGTTCAAATGGTTGTTTTGATGGAAACCATCCCACATCCCAGCAAACCTTGTTTGTTAGTCTCTTTCTCAAACCTCAGTGGAAGCCTGAATATTAAAAGTGGACATAAAACTGCAGGTAAGAGGCTTCTTTTAAAGTTGGAAGTGCTACTGGTTTGTCTAAGTGGTGGTCTAATGACCATTTCAAAGTGTGGGGCATTGCAGGGAACTGCTCTAGCCAACATCATAAATCCACAATAGAAAATAGCAAATCCCTGATAGACTCTGTTACCTGAGTTTTCCTTTCAGTGAGGCAGCACCCAAGAATGATTAATTTTGTCATTAATATCCCCCAGCTTGTAATTACTAATTTATTGATGGAATTCTGGCTGAAATAGTGGTTATGAGAACCTCTCCTCTGGTATTCCAATAATTTAGCACATAATTCAAAGGGCAAAATTTTGATAGTTTTCACTCTATAACTAGATTTTCTTGTTAGGACCTTTGTTTCTGTCTTTAAAAAATGTGAAAATAATTGTTCAGAGCTCTGACAGGTGCTACTATGTAAATATTGGGTCATACTGTTATTCTCCTCCAGATTTACGAAGTTTTCAATTTTTACATGTTTCCTCTGCACACCTGAGTCACACAGGGAAAACAGGCACTCTGGCCTCGTTAATGAAGCACTGCAAGGAAACGTTACACCTCGGGTACAATTAACCAGATACCAGAGACTCATTTAAAATGAAGATATTTTGAGTGTCATTGTAAATTGTTTTATTAGTATTTCAATAAAATTAATAAGATGGCATATTTCCACAGTGTGGAGAAGAGCCAGATGTAGGTAGTTGGCAGAGTAGCTTGTGAGGTAAAATGGTCTGTAGCTGAGAGGAACAAGTTGTTGGCCAAGCGAGGTGGTGATTTATTTCTTTTTCATTAGAAATATTTTTTCCTCAGGCCAGCAAGTTTCAGTTCTTCTTTATTGTTTTAAAAGTTAAAAATGAAAAATTTAAGGTTC
The DNA here is from genome assembly GCF_017639235.1 of Corvus kubaryi. Classification (NCBI taxonomy): domain Eukaryota; kingdom Metazoa; phylum Chordata; class Aves; order Passeriformes; family Corvidae; genus Corvus; species Corvus kubaryi. Next base: position 15,184,711 of record NW_024581127.1, read on the forward strand.
ATAGGACGTGAAAACCCGTGAAGGTGCCGGGGCCTGAAACTTTTGATTTATCCATTAATAAACAGCAGTGCAGGCAGGAACAGTGCCTGTGTTCCCACGCTTTTCCAGTCGGATCACAATTCTAGCATAGAAGGCACTGCAACTGAGTAAAAGCCTTTATAATGTGCTTTAAGTAGTTTTAGTTTTGTTTCTGTGTAATAATCCTCTTCCCTTCCATTGTTTCGCCTGTATCGTTTATGCGTTATCTGTCCCATGGTACATTATGGTGTCCACATCATGCTTCGGTATGTCAAAGCCGGGCCACTCCGTCACTGTTCTATAAAGCAATTTGGCAAACTCACACTGTATTTCACTTACCCTGGAGTTTTCATCCTCCCAGAAGGAGGACGTACCTCGCCTTGCATGTTATGCCTCAGAAACATTTTCAGAAAACAAGTTCTGTTTCTTAATTCTTCTGTCAGTCTGAGGAAATCAATCTTTATTTTACGTGCTGTAAGCCATACATGAATCTTCAGTATGGTCATAGTCTGGCAGGCATTGTGAAGTAAAGCAACACTGATGTCAAATCTAATGAAAACAGACATTAGTTATTCTATGTAAAGAACTTTCATAACCAGACAATTAATAGACATCAACAGACAATTTTCACATTTTTTCCAGTTAAAAATGCTTTATCTCTACTTTATAAAAAGAAAAATACATCTGCATGAGGTTTTGCATACTGTTGTGATGGTGCAATAAATTAAGTTTTAATAAGAGCAAAAGACACACTTCCATGAAACGGATTGAAATGGTCAAAAAAAATTTAAGTAATTGCTTGGATTTTTTTTTACAATTTTTAATCTGAATTTAAGGTGCTGATAGAAACCAAAGTGGAAATTAGAACTTCAGGAGAGAAGATAAAATACTTAGTGTGGGGGAAATGGTATCTTGTGTTAAAATCCTTTAGAAGAATACCACAGTTGCTAACTAGAGTTGTTTTATTATTACAACATAATTATGCAATCTAACTCAATTTGTAAAAGTTTGTAGCTGTGTCTTGAGAGGAAGGAGCATTTAAATATCTCAGTTCTTCACTACTGTTCTTTTTATAAAAGGTTTTATAGATACACCTTTTGAGCTGAACAGGGTTAATGTCAGAGTTTTTTTAATAGAATGAAGCTAATATGTGAATACTTCACTGTGTCTTTGATTTTACAGTCAAATAACTATTGTGACCATCTGCAGCAGCTGCATTTTACGAATTATTTGCTGAACCAAGCTAAGCGCAGTGACAAAAGTAGTCATCTCAGATGTACTGTTAAAACGGAGGAAGAAAAAGGAGCACTGCTTGCCTTTTGTACAGTATGGCCATCTGCTGTACAGATGTTATTATATAGAATGACTTCAGATACAATAATTGTAGAAAATTTTCATTAAAACCTCAACAATTTGCACTTGTTTACTTGAATCTGCATAACTCCCCAGTGAGACAACACAATACGCTTGGGGTTTCTTTGGTTCTCACTAGCTTGCTCTTTGATCCTTTTTGATGTGCTGACTTTAATAAACATAGTTAAAAACACTGTTCAAAAACATCATGGAAAAAACTACAAAGGAACAATTATAGCAGTAGAAACTACTCTAATCCCTTACTTACGCAAGCTATTTTTAGTGAAATATGGTTTTTTACACGTTTTATGTGGCAGTGTTTTATAAACAGTGTAAACGGCCCCTTTTCCAGATGAGTTTTAATGCAGGAGATGAAGTTGTTTTGTAAGGAAACCTATTTGCTAGGAATTATTGAACAAAAAAAACCTTGCAAGAATATATATTGTCGACATTTTTCCTCCCTTATGGGGGAAAATAAAAGTGCATGACCTTGTGTATTGCTTTCATTTCTTTTCAACTGAAATTAAGAAAAGAGCTTGCTATCCAACTTTTTTTTTTAATTATCAGTTTTCCCTCTAGACTTTACTGGTTTAATCATGGAAACTACAGGCATTCTGGTTTCTTTTTTCTTCTTAATTTCTTACAAAACTAAAAAGTTTTAGCTTCTGAAAAGCAGAGGGGCTAATTAGTTGAATGATTTCACTTTCAAAAAAATAAATTGTAAGTGTTGAACACTCACATTGCAGTTGGATCAAACTAAAACAACTCTATCTCTATATATCTGCTGTGCTGTTGTTCAACCCCAAACCTTTAGTGTGTCAAGGGACTTCATTTTTTGGACATTTTTCAGGTTTGAGTACAACAGTTACTTGTAATAACATGGTTACTATTTCTGTTAGAATACTTCTGTTCCTCTCTGTACTCATGGTTAAATACTGAGTATTTTGGTTTTAGTAAGGTAACACTGTTGTAGACTGTGTTGCTGTGTACTGGCACAAAATGAAAAATAATAAAACAAAAACCCTCTTTAAAAAAAAAATTACTTTAAAAGAGGTTACCATTATCATTTTCCTGATGCCCTTAAGGGTAGAACTTTGTCATACTGATGTTCATTTTATATTTTGTGGCTTGGAGTTACAAGTTAAAACTCGTACCCATTTTATACAAGTAAATACCAAACACTTAATTTGGCAGCTTGTTTGTACTGTTGATGAAAACCCCAACTCCAAGAACTGTTGTTATACTGGTTCAGTGATTTTTGTCCTCTGAAGTATGTGGCATCTTTTGTAAAATGCTTAGAGCCCTAGTCCCATGTACCCAGTCAGATCTGAGATCACTTGGTACTGTGCTTGAGGTGTGTGACTCCTTAACTCTCACATTGCATTAGAGCTAAAATAAGTTTTAGCAAGAAATACTAGAAAACAGAATGCAATTCTAAACATATGGCTTTCAGTTAGTTTAGGTTTGTTGTTGAAATTAGCACTACCTACCTGCCAAAAGAGCAGATAAAGCAAGAGAAGTTGAGGACCATTCTTTCCCCAAAGTGAAAGACAGCGAGAAGCCTGTAACCTCTCAGTGGAGCCTTATTTTACTCTGGCTGAACATGGGAGGGAAGTCTTGCTGTTCCGCATGTGAACTGAGAGAGTTACGGACATAAAATATTCCAAAGATCATACACAGAATTCCCCAGTCCTTTGTCCCATATGTAGAGATGATTACTTTAGCATATAAATAAAGGGGAAAAAATAAACACTAGTTGAGGCTATGATAATTGCAAGTATTTTTACTAAACCTGAAAATAATTACATACTTGAGATACTTTACAGAACTATTAGAAATTAAATGCAGATATGAATTGGTATAGAGCAAAGACCAAACTTCGTTTTGGAGTTAACTAACTCCCTCGAGAAAACTCTGCTAAGGCGTTGTCATAGCCTTTGTATGCTGCAGATATGCAAGCTAGCCCATGGAGAAATAAAACTTTAAATTAGATATGACTACCTAAAATAATATGCAGCAGTAACAAGCCATTTACAACACCCAGAAGGCGTTTGTTACTTTTAGAAAGAAATATAAACTCTTTCCAACACTTGAACAATAGGAAATTAATTCTCTGTCAGTAAAAGCCAGAGGACAAACTAAATATTTAAATGGCCACTGAGGACTGAGGTGGAAGTGCAGCTTGTAGACAGCTATACAAATCACTAACAAACCTTAATGAATATTGGGTGTGGGCATCAGGGTCCTGTCAGATTTGACACCGTGTCCCAAGTAGCTTAAACACAACACTCAAGGAAAGGTGGAGACCTCATCAGGTCTCTAACATCTGGGATTTTATTTGTCATTTTGGCATATCCTGCAAGCGCAAAAGAAAGAGTAAAAGGGGATTATCCTGACAATGAAATGAGTTACTGAATCTTGTGATAATGAAAAGCAGAAGAATTCTAATTCCTTTCTATAGTCCCTGAGGTGGAGGTGCGTTTATAGTTCTGCAGGAATATAATGTAGTAGGGAAGAACAGATGGCCTAAAATCCATGAAACAAGACACCATCTAATCCCAGGACTGAGTACCACTATTAATCCTGGTCAGATTCCCTACTGATACTTTGTAATAGGGTTCAGAATTGCTACTGATGAACTTGCAGGTTAACTTGAGAGAGTGGAGTAAAAAAAAGAATAAAAAGTTCCTTGTAGGTTGTTTATTCAAGACAGTGTGCACTAATTTTGTAGAACTGCATTTGCAGTTTGAGTAACTCAGCTTTAGAAGTATTTCAGATGCAATTTTCTTCAGAACAAATATGGTAGGGTTTTTAATCTCTTGAGTTTCTACTGTGAAACTGATTACCTATTTTTTGAGATTGGAATTTCTTTTGATGATGGGATCCCAGTGCTGTATGTGGCGGTAGTAGGTGATACAGTATTTACATGGAGGTCAATTTTATAGATTGTTTAAATTCATGAGAAAATAGATATAACAGTTAAAGCTGGATGTTTTCTTTATACATTTTATGCTTTCTGTGATGTTCTTCCAGTTCAATCTTCATTTTTCAGTGTGAGATACAGAACACAGAGGTTAGACATTATTTCTAGTCTTAGGGACCAGTTCCTTAAGCAGTTTGAATTGTTGATATACTGATGTGTTTCTTCTTTTTCTATGTCAAGAATATGTTTTTGGGATGAAATCACTAGCTTGCTGCCCAGAAAAAAGGTGCAATTTCGTAGGAAATTCAGGTTACCCTAGCCACACATTTCCACACGCTGCCTTGTGCTAGCTCAGTTACTCAGGTAGCTGATCACTGGTTGAGTGAGGGCACTCACTTCTCTGAAAACTAACCCAGCAATAAAGAAAAGTTTGCAACAAGATTGACTCCTTCAGCTGGCTCACTGGAGAGGTACACTTTAATGACCACGCTGGCACAAATGAGAGTACAGAGAAGTATACAAAGGAGGAGGAATGGAAGGGAGAAGAGTGGAATAAGCCTGGACTTGGACTGTCCTTGATCTTCAGGAGCCACATCCCAAGAGTAGAGGGAAATCTTTTTGGTTTGTGTGGCCCGGGTTTATCTGTCAAGCCTTGGACTTCCACAAGTATAATTGGCTGGGTTATAGAGGCCCAAATAGAGCTCAGCTGCTGCCAGGCACGATCTTCAGAATGGTTTATTTATAAAGAAAAGTTACCCTCTAGTTCATGGACATTTTATTTTACTAAAGCAGTTGAAATCCACTGGATCAAGTGTAAACCCAGAGGAGCAAGACATCAAAGCTGTAACTCTAAATCAACTTTGTGGTGATTATATTGGGCTACATTTTGAGTGGCATCCCTTATTTTGTAATACTTCATTTGCTGTGCAATCATTCAGTGTCTGATTTTTCAGTTGTGCTAAGTATCTACAATTTCAAAGATCAGTGAGATTTGTAGGTACCAGCTATCTCCTGAAAATAAACCAAAGTTTTCAACCAGCCACCTAAAATTAAGATGTGAAAATCCGTAGATCTTTTTGTAAATTGAAGCACATCTCCATGCCCTTCTGTAGAACTTGAGTAAGTTCAATTTCAAAGATCAGTGAGGTTTGTAGGTACCAGCTATCTCCTGAAAATAAACCAAAGTTTTCAACCAGCCACCTAAAATTAAGATGTGAAAACCCATAGATCTTTTTGTAAATTGAAGCACATCTCCATGCCCATCTGTAGACCTTGAGTAAGAATGTTTAGCTGCTTTTCTGAAACCTGCTGATTTCTAAAAATAAAATGTTTATGATAAAAGAAGCAAGTACTACTCATATCAATATAGCACTCACTTTTGACAGCTGGACTCACAGATGCAAAATGAACACTATTTTTGTTGATTTATATTATGCATTTTTCTCCACATAATTGGAATAACATAAGGCAATATCGAGCTTTACAAATATATTCTAAATTACTGTACTCCAAAGGCAGCCTGGACCAGTAATTAAAATCCTTTTGGATCTAAACTTCAATATGCCCTCTCTGATCAGGTATCACAAAATCCAAAATTACTAAATCACCAAGTGAATTGAGATTTTTCATTTATTTAGTATGCAGTAGTGTAAAGAGCGTGATGTACCTGCCCAGTTATTCTTTAAGGGAGATGAGCTCATTTCAAATAGATAACCATCTTTGACTTCTCTTCTGATTCATCACTGACCTGAACTCCATTTGAACCTTGTTAGACACAAAACAAGCAGGATTCCTGGCCTGAGCTATAAAATATAATTAAGCCCTTTTGAAATGATGTGTAAAAGAACATAGCTTTACCCCCACTATAACTACTACCACCACCACAACCAATAAAGTTAAATCAAGCACTGCCTGTAATGGATTAAAATAATAAATGTTCCTGGATTTTAGTGTTTGAAGTACTTGAAGAAAACAGGCTCCCAGCAGCCAGTACCGCTGAATGCATGGGGACATTTATTAGTGATGAATTCAAGGGTTTGGCCTGCTTAAGATCATTACTTTCTGTTTACCGTGTGTTACACATCTCATGTTTTTACAGAGCCCATATGTGTCCCAATGTAATGCTGAAAAACTCTCTTTCACTAAAGAATAGCTAATTGGTAACGTGTAAGTACTGTTCTCATGGGGAGAATGAACCATCATAAGATTCAGCTCAATACTAATGAGAAATCCAGTGCGGTCAGTGGATTGTTAACTAAATCTCTCCTGGAAAATTGTTCTTTACTGTGCCTCACCATTTGTTTGCTACTGCTGTTTCCAGACTTGAGTAAATTGGCTGGCTCTTAAATTAACTGCAGTATTTCCCCTGTAATTATTTTCTTAGCTTTGTTACCTTTTCTTCTCAGAAGATGGTTTGTCAAGGATACTTGTCAACAGAGCATTGTAACTGTAGTATAACTACACAGTATGTGATGTATATACAATTTTCTTATGAGGGAAAAATTATGTAGATAGTTGTATCGATATATTAGATATAATGGCACATTTGCTTTTTCATAGCTGTCTTAATGTCACTGACAATCTGAAAATAGCTACCGAAGTTACAGATGTGAAAAGTGAATGTTTGGAAGTAAATATCACAGATTATCATTTCAATAGAAGGCACTAAAGAAAACCACTTGCTAATTAACCTTCAGCAGCCAGATTGTATCTCTGTCACCCAGGCATGGAGGACCCATGGGAGAGCCTGGACTTCTTCCTTTGGAGGGAACCACGATCCCTTGGGTGCGAATACAGTCGACAGGCTGCTGCTGTCAGTGAGACCACATTGTTCATATGCCTCTGAACCAGCACAGCTGGAGCTGTGCTCTGGAACGCACTCTTGCTTCTGAGCTGCCCCACATGCAGAAAAGCAATTTTCTTCATAGTGCTATTGTTTGTAGCAAAGCTACTAGCTTTTCAAAAGAGCCAGTTCAGTGTCATTTGCTACCTTTATTAAAATACATGTGTTTTCTTTTTCTTAATTCTCTTGTCCCCTTTTGAAGCTTGCCAATTAAAATCGTGCTCTATGTTGCATTAGGTGGCAGTGCAGTGAACCAAACAGCATTTGCAGCTAAGGAAGAGCAAATGCACAGGGAATAATAGGAGGAAAAAAGCTCCCTCTACATTTCTACTAATTTCATTTGGAGTTGATTGAAATACCATCATTGAAATGTTTTTGAAAACAGACAGTCCATAGTTTATGCCAAAACATTGTCTTTTGCTTTGTTAACCAGGAAAAATAAACAGAGCACTTTCTTAACACCTGTATTGCTTAAACCCTAAGTGATCATTATTGTAAGGCAAGGATTGTTTTCATGTATTTGCTGCATCTATTAAAATGGCCCAGCTCTTTCTTTTTCTATTCACACACATGGGTTTGTGCACACACAGCACTTTAACAAGGATGGAACTGCCTATTTTTGACAAAGGCTAATGCGACTCTGCTATAATTATATATAAACCCTAATCTAACTATATGTAAAACTGTATTAAGGTACTCAGATTCCATAAGATGTCTTTGTAAATCTTAGCATAAATCAAGTAGGTACTTGATGTTAGGAAAAAAAGATGTTAGAATATCAAAGTAAATGTCTTCAAGTAAAATTTTTTCACTGTTCTGTTGTAATGAATTCCACCTTTAATTTTGGAGCAAGCTAATTTCTTGAACATGACAAGCAACTGCTAGCTATTTTTCAAACCCTCCGACATTATTTCCAACCATATAAAAATACCTAGGTATTCTTTTTGAGCATACATCATCATAAAGGTAGTCCTTCCAATAACACACAGAAGCCTGGTCTAAGTTCTCTTTTGCTCCATTAGTGTAGATGCATTTTGTGGTGCTTTTGTGTTTCTGGCTGGAGTCTGACAGGGGAGGGCTGGCAGCATTTTTTAAACACTGTCCAAAGCAACTGCTTCATATTTATTAGTCTCTTGGAGGAGTATTTTAAAAGTCATGAAACTATTTGTTCCTTAAAAGTAAATTATTGCACGTACTGAAAAGTGCATTGGTGTCCATGAGCCAAAATCCAAACAGCACAAGTTAACTTCTACATGTCACAGCAATCATTTATGAAGATATATTGCTTATGTGTGCTGCCATCTCAAGTTCACTTCAAATGGAGACTTCGATTTAATCTATTTAAACTGAAGGTGGACTTCTACAATAGAGGTTTGTGAGAGATGCATTGAAGGACTGACTGAAAATAGTGTGTGGGAGGGCAAAAACGGGAAAATTATTTTGCTTCTTTACTTTTCTGAGGTGATTGTTTTAGTCATGGGAAAGCACTTCACTGACTGAACATACACTTTTATGATTTCCATAGAAATAGTACCCTATTGAAACTTCTCTCAGACACAGAGATCTCTTTATTTACTATTGCTTTTTAAGGTTTGCGCATACTTGCTCTTCATTTGTTTTCTTTAAGCTTCCTCAAAACATCACTTCATGCAAGTTTGTCTAAATACTCTCTGCGTTCTATTTTTTGGACAGTGAACAGTGGTTTTTATACTGAATCACTTCATCCCTGAAAGGACATGCAGATACAACGGCTAGAAGGGACAAGGATGTGATTCTTGTCTACACAAGAGCAATCTGGGTCACAGCAACAAAAATAAAAATCTCTTACTGAGTTCCTGAGCTTTTCCTGGTATTTGTAGGACACAATCCATGGATGTGTCTTGTAATATTTCATGTATTGAAAGCTAACCAACACTTCCTTATTCTTAATTGTTTCTTCATTTCTCATTGTTTGCTTAGCATTTGAGAAAGACACTGCTGATTTTGAACAAGCAGTATTATGTGCTGAATGCTCAGTTCTGCTTCTAAGCTGTTGGATATTGTGTTTTCTTTGTACTTTGTGGAGCTGAGATGACAACACAAAGAGATTGCAAAGCATAATCCTTCCAAGTGTAATCCCAGTGAAAGAAAACATAAATAAAACCACTTGCATTCTGGCATTCCTTTTCCCCTTTTGTTATTTCTGCAACTTGGCACATATTCCAATAAAACTATAGGAAGAGCATTTCTCTATATTGAAGAATTGTGCAATAGTTACCAAGAATTTCTTCTCTGTCAAATCAAAATTCCATATAGCATATGAAAAAAAAATTAATTTCCAAATATTGTACTGCCTCTTATTTTATAACTAACCATAGCAGGGTGTCAGTGTGTGTTGATGCTAGTTTTCTTGATTGTCACTGAAATTCAGTGTCAAAACCCACCTTGACCGATTTCTGTCCTATAAGCCTGTTACCCATGAGAGCAGATGCAGGATTTCAGAAGCCAGCCTAAATAAAAAACCCCAAAGTTAGAACTCCTTTCCCAGTCAGTGACAACAGTCCTGTCGATTGGCATGGGACAATGGTTTGTTCGAGTCCTTGATGGTTCTTACTAAACTCCAGCTGCTCAAGGGAGAGATGGTTTAGGTTTGTGGTTCCTACTCAGGCTGGACACAATTCATTGTCATTATTACTATGGGGACTGCTGGACCACCTTCCTAGTGGTTGCTGGTTTAAAAAAAAAAAATCCAAGAATTTCCTTCCATTCCAAAAAATAGTTTTTAGTATTATGAAATTGTAACCCTCAGGATGCAGAGAGACTTCTTCCCTGGATACTAGGAGAGGTTCATAGGAGAAGTTTTACTGCATGTATTCAAAACAGTGAGTTGTATTTTGGGGGGATTTTTCAACCAGCAAAGTTATAAAACTATTAAATGAAACTGTACCTTGAAACACCTGTGTGTAAGCCTTAGGTGGTTTTTTTTAATTTTTTGCCTTTTGTAAATGTCTATTTTTCATTAGAAAAATAAGCTGTGGGCATTATAAAGTATGGTAACATCCAGTATTCAGGGTGTTGAGTCTAAGTATTAGCACCAAAGGAGATCAAAGTTAAGCCAACCTCAGATGTAGTACTTTCCCTGTAAATATACTAAAGAAATAGAGATATTAGGTATGGTTTATTTTATTAAACAGTGATTTGCAGTAAGTTAAATTAACAAGAGCTGGGATATTTCTAGGTAATGTTTCTGTCCTCAAAATGTTTGTGTCTTTAATGAGAGTATGTAAGTTCTGTCATAAATGTAATCTGCCATTATCATTTTTAGGTTTTATGAAGCTATGTAAAGTACAAAAGGTTACGATATGAAAACTTTAAACTCTTTTCTCAGGAAATGTACATTATATATTTTGAGATAAGCATTTGTTTTGAATTATTTGAATTGAAACATTACCCTTCTTCTTCTGCTAAGCACTCCTAAGTCTAGCAAGGTGCTATGTTATAGTAATTAAGACAAAAGCAGAGAGAACTGTTCAAAATAGCTATTTCCTGTCAGTTTGAAATATAATCAAGTGAAGCAGCTGTTCTTGTTCTTAATAGACTTTTTTGGAAAAAAAATACCATAGTTTAATGAAAAATGTCTCTTCTTATAAACCTTAAAATACAATGCAAAAAGTCATAATGTTTTGGCAAGTAGTTCTTTGTAAGGAATGTGAATGAGACATACCTGCTCTGTAACTGCAACATGGTATAAAGCCTGGCTGATAGTGTGGGAAGAGCAAGCTAAGTAAAAACCAGGAAATTTTTTTTTAAATTACAAATCTTGTTGCCCAACTGTGATGCCCTTGCTTGGAGAGGAGAGCGATTGTCCACACAAGTATTTCCATGAAAGTCAGTGGGACTACTTGTGTGAGTAATGGCTGGCGGGAAGGGATTCCCAGGCTCATGGTAAAGTGAATTCAGGAAATAAGCACATAAATGTTGGGAGAATAACTGCCAGTGGGATTAAATTTCTCTCTCTCTTTTTAGGAATCCATGGATCATCTTTAGTCCTTGACATAAAAGATTTCTTACTTAAAACAAGTCTCAAAGAAAGAGCCAAATCTCTGATAAGCCCTTTTTGCTGCTCTGTTAATGTGGAAGCCAAGTGGTGTAAGCACAGTGGTGATCCTGGCCCAGAGCAATCTATTCCAAAAATCTACATTGATTTGAGAGGAGGACTGCTGCAGGTCTGTATAAGATGGTTATGGTTGTGCTGTTGAGCTGGACTGGCTTTGGATGATTGAGTTTTCGTAAATAAATTGCATGAAAGCCTGTAAAGCTTTGCATCCTACAACTGGGTTTTTTGGTTGGGGTTTTTTGCATGTTTAATTTGGGTGGTTTTTATTTTACCTTATAAAATAAGTATCTACTCTTCCATGTAAACTGTTGATTGAAAAATTGTGTACAGTGTTTTGGGTTTGATTTTTTTTTTTTTTTAATACTACTTAAGCTCTGTATTGTAGCTGTATGTGTGTGTTCCTTAAAACTACTGGATCAAATTACTAACACTTAATATTTAGGGCCCTGCTCTGATGGGTGTGTGTTTGTCTGTCCATGACCTGTGTGTCTGTAATGCCTAGGGGTAGCCTTAAGAAGTACATATCCTTTCTTTTTAAACTTCTACGAATTTCTCAGGGGAGTAATTGCAAACTATTGTTTGTAGCAATTAATGCTCAGTTTTCTGTGCTATCCTCTCCTTTTTGGAAGTGCCCACAACTTGAAATCAGTCCAGGAAACATGGGAGTTCTTGAAATGAAAAATAGATTCTGTGGGGCTTAAACAAGTGGGCTTTAAGATATGTCTTGTTTTAATTATTTCTATTATAGTATCTATACATACCAAATGGTTTTAAATAAATACATAAATCAAGTATATAAAACACAAAAAGGAAATTTTGACATTTAATTGTGTCATTAAGTTTCATCCCAGAACTGGCATTAGGAGTTCTTAGAACCACAGCACTGGGATAGGGTTAATCAGATAACACAAATTTAGAAAAAATAAATCTTAATGAATAAATAAAGTCAGTTTGTTTCTTTGCTTCTTTTTTTATTTGTTTTTCACAGGTACTTGGCTGAGTACCTCTATATGTTAGTAATAAAATGCTTATTTTATTTTTTTTTCCAACAATTTTGGTTTTTGACAAGTACCAAAAAAAAAAAAAATCTTAAATCTCAGAAAGCCATTTATTATTAGAGTATAATTAAGGACAATTAGCTTTTGCAGAAGATAAAAAAATGTTTGGTCTGGCAGAATAGATTTGAGAATGCTGACAAAATCATTAGCAGTTCTGTTCCAAATTAATTTATTTATGG